>NC_044031.1:177640294-178012769 GCF_901765095.1 Microcaecilia unicolor
TTATACATCAGCTTGAAAGTCTAATGCATTATCCAGCAAAGCACTGCCATCTTTTTTCTAGAAGGAACATGTTTTATGGTCCACAGTGGGGGGGGGGGGGGGGGGGGGGGGGGGTTGGGGGGGGCAGGGGAATGGGAGGAAGAGGACACACGTTTTGTCCCTTATGTAAGTATTCCTACTAATGAAGAAACAGATGTCAGCTCAGACCTAGTGCTTGAAGATTAATGAATATTGTTTTAAGCTAGTTTGCCACAAAAGTCATCACTTTCACCCTCTTTGCTGACATCTCTAACAAGTCTAACAATTTCTCACTGTTCAGCCCTCTGATGGGAAAAAAAAATTTCCTTTACACTTCCAGGCACTCCCAAGTCTGTAATCTTTTTCTTCCTTCTTTAAAGAAAAGTTTGCAAGCCGTCACAAGCAGATGTCATTAGTAATTGCACAGAACTGCTCAAACAATATCAGGTTTTTTTTCAATGCCTAAATCACTTGAAAGGAATAAATAAATATATATATATATATATATATATATATATATATATAAAAAGAAACGTGAACTGTCAATTTAAAAATGCAGAAAAAAATGCTGTCACCTGTCTGGCCGCAGTTCATCTATCTGTTCCTTTGAACATAACCATGGATTTATCAGAAGTCAGCTCTATGGAAGCTCAAAGCTCCTGAGACCAAATGCACTTTAATAATCTTTCCCCCAAAGCAAAACCAGGCAAAAAAGGTTTCACATCTTTTAAACTGTTCACATGTCCAGCTAAAGTCTTTATATTCCCCCCCCCCCCCCCCCCCCCCCGACAGACACCATTCACCTCCAAAAAGCCTAATTTCTTTCTCAAAGAATTTCTAAGACAACATTTATCGTTGTCATTGGGAAGCAGAGAGAGTTGTCATGACACTGTAATAGCGCCTTTTTTTTCTTTTACCTTTTATTCCGTAATGATACAGATCAGATACTTTACTCTGAAATTATATGAGGAGGAATTAACTGCACACAGAAGCAATTAAGCTGTTACACTTAAGCAGGGGGTCCTTCACCACCACTTAATTCAATGGAACTCAGATGTGATAAAAACGTTCCATGACCCGTTTGTTATTGGTGTCAATTCTGAAGTCAGCTGCTGTAAATTAAACCGAAATAAAACAAGAGGGGCTGAGCCGAAAGGAAGGAGGGGGCCCGGAGGGTCAGTAATGCAGAAAGATTCTGTATTCTACTTTTATTATTATTTATTGCACAGATATAATTTTTACATTTAAGTGATCGCTTTAAACAGTAATTACCCTTGTTTACACAAAGTGTATGTGTGAAAGCTAAACTTGCTCAAAGCCTTTTCAAATTAGGAAGGCAAAATAAAATTAAATAGTACCACATAAAACTGGCACTGTGCTACTAGCTGAACATAATCTATATATCTGATAAAGAATGCATTTCACGATTAATACAATTGCTATAAAAGAACTCTTGCCCAATGGCAAAAGCAGATAGGAAATGTACGATTTCAGGTTGAACTCAAACTAAGAGAATTTCAGCCTCCTCAAATTACAATTTTTTTATTCCCCCCCCCCCCCCCCCCCCGATCTGATGCAGGAATCCATTGGGTTTGCACCAGTGTATCTAAGTCAAATCTAAATAAAATTTAATTGAAAAAAATTCAGACTGGTCCAGCGACTCAGAAGCAGGGCTGTGTACTGCCATGTAAAGAACTGATTTTTGATCCCTGTACCAGGGCTCTCCTCCCCAGACAGGCTGAGAATGTTATCGCGAAGTGTACACAGCCCTCAGGGTAAGGATCTCAGCCACTACTCAACAGCAGCACCTAGTGGCCAATTGCAGGATCCACATTAGATGGGTTCTGGAGTAGAGACCTGCACGAGAAAGGGGTTTTGTGGGAATCCCATCCGGGGCTGCAGGATTCCTTTGGGGATAGAAGCAGTTCTGCGGGGGTCCCGTAGGGACGGAAGCAGTTCCTGTAGGGTTCCCGTGGAAATGTAAGTTGCACATGCACCAGTCTCTCATCTATCACGTCCCAAGTTCTTTAAGTGATGCCTCCTCCTCTTTGCTTTAACAGCACAGATGTTGAAAGTCTTCCATTAATCTTCTCTGCTCCTTGGCTGATGCGCAGGCCTCAGCACTGACCCAGCCACGAACCATCAAAGCTCACCTAACCTACTAGCTCGATCATATGGCAACCTCTCAGCACACAGTGCCAGCGAATCAGAGACAAGTCTTTCATGTGCAGACCAGATTGCTCCAAGTTCGAACTTCGGTTCCTTCCTCGCCTACAGTGCTGTGGCTACAACTCAGAGAAAAAAAGACAGAGAGCCAACCAGAATTTTATTTATTTATATTTTTTAGGTACCATTAAATTCTTGTGGGGATGGGTAGGAACGGGTTAGATTTCTGTCCCCATGCAACTCTCTGTTCTGGAGATGGTTATGTAGTGTCTCTGGCTAAGGACAACTACTATGATGATCTGGCCATGTTGGGCAGAAGGCTGAAAATATAGCACTTTCGCTAAACAGAGAATAAATCTGATTAGACCAAAACAACTCACAAATACCACCACCCAAGGTGGATCTGCCAATCCAACAAAATCTTCCTGGAACTGTTCAAACAATGAAAATCTGTTTTGGAGATATTCCACAATGCAGCTCAGAGCTGAACTTTCAAGGGAAAATAAGAGAACGTGATCATTTGATACTTTGCTTCCTAGTCTGTTGCACAAGTTTACTTTGCATGTGGTCATTGCTACCAACCAACCAACGGCAGGGCAGCGTCAGTGGATAAATTCCTGTTGGAAACAAGGAAAGTCAGGAGAGACAGTCACTGGCAGCCCAAAGGCAGAAACTGTATGAAAGGTCCAAAAGGGGATTTTTTTTTGGGGGGGGGGGGGGGGGGGGGGGGGGGGTGGAAGAGAACACGCATGATAATCTTAAAGGGTCATTTTCCTGTAAAAGGCTAAAAACTAGCTTGCATTAATAAAAATTTATTTGCAGGAAAAACATTACTACTAAAATGGTTTTTTCAGGTTTAAGACCATGTAGAACAAGCACAGATTGGTTCTTATTTTGTGTCAAGAGGCGATATCCCTTGGTGCACAATTTGTTCTTATCATTTCTATGTTAGTGACTGTTAAATTCCTAGGGAATAGGCATATCTCTTTTTTGACTCGCTGCATTTGAGATCCTTTATCAATAGAACATAAAAAAATGTCATGCTAGGTCAAACCAATGGTTCATGAAGCCTTAACACCTTGTCTCCAACAGCAGTCACTCGGGATCACTCAAAAATACTCAGCAGACACTAATGGAGATATCAGACTCTGGTTGGTCACCCCTAGACTGAAGAGTTGGTAGTGCTCAAAAACCTCTGGCAACTCTTTGCTAATGGATGTCATCTAGAAAAAAAAAGCTTTCCAACGTTATTGGACAAGAAATTCCACAGCTAAATTGTGCACAGATTGTAAGAAAATTACCACATTAGAAAGGCCTATCTACTAAGCTGCATTAGGTATTTAAAACAGCAGCTTTGAACATCGCAGCGCTGTATTAAACGTTAACAGGAACCACCTGCCATGTTAAACATCTGACACAGACATTCCTATAAGAAGTGCGGCATGGACGGGAAAGTGGATGAGGACTGTGCTGTCTATCATACACTACAATACAATACGGTTACTTCTATACAATCATTACCAAAACTTTGGCTCACTGCAGGTTCACGTTCCGATATGCCGGTCATTTCTGGGATGTTACAACAGTTTACACATTAACTTGGCCAGAGATCATTACACTAACTGATAATCATATCAGAAACTAGATATACAAAAATTTTGATAATAAGAAAGTTTTTAGTTGTTGACAGAATTAGCTGCTAACATGGCAAATAATGTGGTGCAGTTAGCTACACCTATGTAGCTAACTGCGTTCTACGTTTCTGAGTTTTATTAGTATTTACTATCCCACCTTACGGAGTACTATCTAAGCGGCTTAAACTCTGATTGTAATGTGATCAAACAAAGAAAACAGTGATGGAAGGGGTGGGTAGAACTCCACTGTAAATTAGATAGAGAGGGAGGGTATACACAAAAGGGGAGTTTGCTGTCTTCCAAGGGTACCCCAGGGGAACTCTAACGCACAGAGGGGGAAATCAGCAGAACGTGTTATAAAAAGAAACGTTTTAAGGTTGGTTCTGCATTATTGGTCATACCATTAATACACAGTAGCAACCACACCTCCATATTAACTGTACCCCTTCTCCAAAGTACTGGGTATATCCCAAAATTAATGCTGAGGTTTTGTAGTAAACACATCTTAACTCTAAAGCAACTAATGTGCAAAATCTTAGTGCACTTATTTGAAATATTTATAACCTGCCCATCCTCAGTTCTACGCAAGGAACAAAAGGAACATAAAAAAGATCCATTACATAAAACAATCACAATATAAACAAAACAGAGGACACATATCTTATACAGTAATCACAAAATAAAAAGACAATAAAAAAAAAAGATGGAAGCCTCAAAAAAAAAAAAAAAACAACAGAATTAAGAATAAAAACTCTGGCCAAAAAAATCATTTCTTCACCTGTTTTCAACCAGTTATTCTTCAACAGTCACAGCTTAGTAGGCAATTTATTCCATTCAAACAGCCCAGCGAGAGAAAATGTTCCATTTTACTTACATAGATTTAGTTCACATCTCTAAGTAGTAGCTCACGGTGGGTTACATATTCAGGTACACTGTTGCATGGGCTGTGTATATTTTAATATTATTATATTTTGTATTAACTAGAACTATGATATTTTAAATTTTAATATGAGTGATGTAGGTCCATCCTTTGGTATATGGTGTTCTTCTCTTTTTGTTTTACCTTTCTAAACTGCTGTGATCACTTGCGGCAAAGAGAGATAGAAAATGTATTAAACGGTGTCTCTGCTAGCTGATATGCTTCAGCAGAGGGTCACTGCAAAATCCTATTGCCCTCATTGCAATGTTGAAATAAAATATCGAGGCACCTCTCTAGAGAATGCCCTATGAATTAAACCAAGTACCTTAAATTTAACATACCTGATTACTATCAACAAATGCCTAACGTCAGCTGATCAAGAATCAACTTTAACCTTCTACATAACCTCCACCTAAAAAAGGATGTTGACACTGGATGCTGACCAAAAGGTCTCAGAAAGAGAAGTATCTAAAATCACCTCAAGTCTCAATCTGGGCCTGGAGAGGAACAGAACTCCAATTAACAACAAACTTGGCAATCCATTTAAGGCAGTCTGCTACACACCTCAATTTCTTTTAAACCCCACTACAAATTAGTTTTATGGTATGCCTCCTAATCTAATCTTGCCTGTAAATTCCACATCACTCACGCTTTTCTAGACTGCTGACATATCCACTCTCAGCCTCTTTTCCAAGCTGAAAAGCCCTAACCAGTTTAGCCCTCCTTCAAAAGAGAGATGCTCAACACCCTTTATCATTTTTGCTGGCAGAATTTATCCCTTTACAGGAAAGCAGCTCAGTGCCTTCATCATTATCTGTTGCCATAGTAGGGGGATTACAATATTACATGATGTATTATTATATGCATTGTAGTGTTATTTGTAAATACGTGATGTAAAGTGCTTCCGTTTGTGAGACATAACATTGACATTCGCACCTCAGCCAGCCTTAATAAATTCTTAATTATATAAATAATACCAAACAACGTTTTCTTTGGAATAAAATTTGGCTGCAGCTTTATTTCCAAATAATCATAAATAACTCATTTCACTTAACAACCACTTAGTAACATATCAATCAATTTCCCGGTTAACTTCATATAGCGGTTTAATACTGTTAAGCCATTCGGTCACGAAACTGGCTTACCTTCCCCCACCTTACCCCCCCATCCCCCCATGTGACTTACAGTGCCGTCAAGCCACATCTTACTCATGGCGGTTCCGCCCATGAGTTCTTTTCCATTTCATAACTTTCACAATATTCATTTTAACCGCTTCTGGTGCCTCTAGCACCTCTCATCCAGGCACCCTTTTCCTATTAAAAGCTGCTACCGATCTTCCTAAATACTACCCCCCACTCTCCCATTCCCCTCCCAAACTTCTCCAAAAACTCGATCCCCCAAAATTCCAAACTCCCACCAAAAAAGGGGCGGGCTGGGACGGGTCCTTCAACTACCTTCTAACCACCCTCCCTCTCTCCTACCTAACAATCCCTTCTTAGCGACAATTTTCCTCCTATCCTGTCCCTTTCCTTGTAACCAATCCTATTCCTTTTCTTTCATCCAATCCCCTTTTCTTTCCTTTGTTGCTGCCCTGCCAGCCTCCAATTAACTCACCCACTACCTTCTCTTTCCCCCTCCCCCCCCCCTCATCATTCTAACTTGGCTGCTTCTGTCTCACCCAATGTTATCACCCTCACTGATTAACAGTGAGGGTTTCCGTATATTAAGATTGAGACTAACTAAGGTTATTAAGGGGCCCCTGTACAAAGCGGAGGTAGGGCTACCGCGCGAATAGCACATGGCAAAACACCACTACTGCCGGGCACGACCAGGCACCCTGCAGTAGTTTTATTTTATGTATTTGATACATTTGTAGCCCACATTTTCCCACGTATTCGCAGGTTCAACGTGGCTTACATGGTACAGTGAAGGCGGTAGAGAAACATATACAAAATGGTGTTATGGTCGAATAAGAATCATGTGTTACAGACACATTAGAGAATCGTAGAGAGGAAGAGTTAGTTAGTGACCAATTACGAGCTTCCTGCACACAGTTTCCCGTGCTAGAAAATCATTTTTATTTTCTACTGCAGGGGCAGGGAGTAGACGTTCTCAATGGTAATTGCCACACGCTGCCCAATTACCACACAAGTACCACGTGAGCCCTTACCGCCTTCTAAATAGAAGGCGGTAATGGCCACACACTAATTTGGAACTTAGTGCGCAGCCGTTCATGGCAAAAATGTTAAATTCTGCCATTTTAGAGCCACACTAGAGAGTGGCTAGAGCACACGGGAAACCCATGTGGGAAACCCATGCACGAAACCTACTGCCAGCCACATTTTAGCGTGGCTTAAAGGACCCCTAAGGGCCCTGTTTACTAAACTGTGCTAAGGGCACACTAGTGTTTTTAGCGTGTGCTAATTAGCATGCGCTAAACGCTAAGTTGCTCATGCAAACTTATGGGCAACACTAGCGTTTAGTGCACGCTAAAAACGCTAGCGCACCTTAGTAAACAGGGTCCTAAGTGTGCTAACTGAGCTTTTTGGCTATTCACCTAGATGAAGAATTTTTTAAAATTACTTATTAGCATCTTGGACCCTCATATGTAGGCTTATCTTTAATAGAAAAGTGGAGGAGTGTCCTAGTGGTTAGAACACTGCTCTTGACATCCAGAGGTGGCTGGTTCAAATCCTATTGTTTCTCCTTGTGATCTTGTACAAGTCACTTAACCCTCCATTGCCTCAGGTACAAACTTATATAGGCAGATGATCAAAAGCCCCACAGAGCTCTAAAAAGTGCTGGAACAGCACAGGGCTTTACTGGACCTATGATCAGAGATAATTGCAAGCAAATTTAAGCACGCAATTCTCTCTGATCATGGAGTAGAAGTGCGGAAGGATTGTACCTTAGCATTTACTCAGGCACAATCCTCCCGCATATGACAGGTCTGGGCTGTCAAAAGCCCAGACCTGTCAAACATAGGGGCTGGAGGTCCATGGGACCACCAGACCCTAATTACCCCTGCCTGAGCCAAGTGAAGCAGGGACTGGACATCCCCCTGACTCGACACAAGTTCAGCAGCCCTAGCAGGGGGCTGGAGGTCTGGCGGAGCTCCAGTCCCCCCGACCCTGGCACAGCTTCGGGTGGGGGGCTGGAGATCCGGGGTGTCTCCAGCCCCCCTAATCCCCCAATCCCTTGGATGTACCTGGTGGCCCAGTGGGCCGCAGTTAAATCCACCCCCACCTGGTGGTCTAGCGGCCCTTCCCTACCCCTCTACCTTAAATTGGATGAGGGAGGTGGCCTTCCTGCCCCATGCTTCCTGGGATGCGCTGGGCGGGGCTTCACATCGCCGGATTCTATATATCGTGCCCAAATTTCAGCAGCCAACTTTATGTGCACATCTATAAACTGACTAATGAACTCGGGAACTTCAATAGAGTGCTAACAATCAAATACTGATGTTAATTGTCAGTCTTAATTTGCACACACATCTTGCTGCACGCTATTCTATAAAGCACAGTGCCTAACTTCAATTGTGCATATCTGAAAAGTGGCGTGGCCAGAGGCATTCCAAGAATTCACTCAAAGCATGTCTAAGTTGGGCCCTGCCATTTACACCTGCCATAAGTATGGCACCCAAAAGTTAGGCGCAGGATCCGCACCAAACACTATTCAATAAAAGCTGCGCTCCCTTTACAAAATGGCACTTATTGCTCAAGTTTTTGGGTGCTGCATTTTCGTCGCCATTTACTGAGAGGGGTCTTTTAGTAAGCGGCGGTAAGCCTAATGCGGGGGCTTACCGCTCGCTAAACCTCAAGTACCACTGGGCTACCTGTGTCGGTAGTTCCCACCCCCATGACACGCCATTTCTGGTGCAATAAAAATATTTTTATTTTTGTAGCACCAGTGTTTACCCAGATATAATCAAGCAGTGCCGCGTGCTGCCCGGTTACCGTCAGGTTACCAAAGGAGCCCTTGCCGCCACCTTAGTGGGTGCCTGTAAGTGCTTCCTCCCACAAAATGGCAGCGCAGCAAGTGCTTCACTTGCTGCATGGCCATTTCTTAAACGGCAGTAAAAGGGTTCCTCAGCACACGTCAAAAACATATGCCGACGCCAGCGCAGGTCCCTTTTTGCCGCAGCTTAGTAAAAAGACCTCTGAATTCCCTCCCGTGTGTTATTTGACTATGTTTACTGCTGTACTTGTCTATTGACTAATGTCCGGCTTATTTTTGCTATACACCGCCTTAAGTGAAACCTTCAGAAAGATGGTACACATATCCAAATAAATAAAATTGCCTTTACTGGTTTGTTAAGTTTTAGAGGCTGTTTTCTGTGTATTCCAATGTTTCGTATTGCAAAAAGTGTTTTCTTTGGGGAACGTATTAAATTACTGTGACTTTGGTTAGACAATATCCCCCAGATTCTATGTATCATGCTTAGCGTTCTGTGCCAAAATTCAAGAGTATTCTATAACAATGTGCATAACTTAATTGGCTTAACAAGCCAATCAGCATTGTTAACAACATTTAACAAGCAATAATGAGCACTAACTGGCAATAATTAGAATTATTTAGAATTTGCCTGAGCCTAAATTTTAATGTACGCAGGCAAAAAGATGTGCGATTACAGGTGGGGAAATGAGGGTTTCATGGGCGTTCCAAAATTTATGCACATTGTCCTATATAATAATTTGCACCTCCAACGTTCCATGTCTGGCTGCCTAGGTTCGTAACGTCTCCTGACGTCAGCCAGCCTCCAGCATTCCATTCTCCCTCACTGTCCCGCCCTCGCGTCAAGACGTAATGACGTCAGAGGGCAGAACAGTGAGAGGGAGGGGAACGCTGGAGGCGAGCTGATGTCAGGAGGGATGTTACGAACGGAACGGAAGCCAGTGCCAGCCAGCCAGAGAACATTCAGGTACAAATCGAGGGGAGGAGAGAATCGCAGGACATCGAGAGGACGGAGGGAAGGAGGAAGGGGAGGGCAGTGCAGAGGAGACCTGATGGACATGGATGGGATGGGAGGCCAGTAGAGGAGAGAATCGCGGGACACGGATGGGAGGGCAGGGAAGAAAATCACTGGACATGGAGGGGAGGGAAGAATTGCTGGACATGGAGGGGAGGGGAGGGCAGGGGAGAGAGAAAAAAAAGCTTACATGACAGCCTTCCTAGGGCCCGTTTCATTGTTATAGAATATAGCTCTCTGTGCTTAAATCTACGTGCCATTGGTGTAAATGGATGTGCTTAGTTTTAGGTGCTAGGATATCAACTAAACATACTCTATATACTGTGCCTAAATCTAGGCAACGCTTATAGCATACACTTAAGCGGAAATTTTTTCCGCACAGATTTTTTAAGCACCATATATAGAATCCGGCCCTACTTGTTAAATACCTATACACTGCAAGATGTGATGTCCTCTTGATACCTTGCTCACAGTATGCCTCTCACTACGCATACAGTGTAAGGGTTTCTTCTTGACTCGAAATGACTTGCTTTTTAGCACGTTGGGGCACATTTGCATCACACTCCTATGTTCCCTTTCTTTTTATCTCCTCCATAGTTTTCTCACATTTCTAAAAAAAAAAAAAAAAGAGTATACTTTGCTTTTGGGCTGTAAACCATGCTTCCAAAAATCCCTCCCCCAGAGTCCACTCTTCAACTGTTCCACTGGTGCTGAACATTAATCAGCGGGAAGTCGGGGAATGATCAGTAAACCCACGCTCCGATTTGGTTAGATTTACATGGCAGCAGTAGGCAAGAGAAGCTTATGAAAACTTAACACACACGTATCAGCTCAGTAATGAGATTAAAATTTGAATAGTATTGAATAGCAATTCAGTCCATTTTAACTGACAGAAACAACAGCCTGCTAGTATAGCTGTAGTTATATGGATAGTGGCTGAATATACAGCAAACACCCTCTCTCTTCCCTGGAGGAGAGCATTTGAATGGTCAGAGGAAATTTTTCAAAATAAAAACACTCTGTACACTTCTACTGAAAATCCACATAGAGGGTATTTATTCATATAGAATAAATAAATAAATAGTGATGTCTACTATGTGGATAAGTCCTTTTGAATATGAAGCCTGTTATTAACATTTTTAAAGACACAGTAACAGTCAGTGACAGCAGATTAAAAAAAAAACAATTTTAATCCGTCTGGTCTGCTCAGTTTACCCTTTGCCATTTCAGGCAGACGAGAATATAAAGCCCTATATGCAATCCATAGCATCTTGCCCTCCCCATCTTTTCTACCTGACCTCTCAAACCATTCCCTACCATCACCCTCCATATCCGTCCCAGGCAAGTCCAAAATCCCAGCCTCCACCACCTCTACCAGCACATCTTCAGTTTACCTTACAAATCAACAGCTAAGCCAACACCCGAGCCCTACTTTCTCCGTCTTATTTCCAATAATCTTCAAGATTAATGAGCCCGTTGTATTTTTAAAAAATGAAACTTTTGCACGCTCACTGAAGTCCGAATTTTAACTATAGTCCATCTGTGCAGCTGCCTCAGCCTTCTTTGAAGCCCACTGCCATCACAGCACTGCTGTTCTGGGCTGTTAACTGCCACTCCATGCAGGTTACCCCAGTGCTGCATTAGCATTGTCTTGCCAGCAGTGATCCTCCATTTATCCCAGTTTTTTTGTTTATTTGTTTTAAATTCCATAACCATTCTTGTCTCTATTACCTTCTCTTGGAACTCATTCCAGATACCCACCACCCTTTCTGTGCAGAAGAATTTCCTGATGTTTCCTTGGAATTTTATCACTTATCTGTGCCTCTCACAGATAAAGTGATTTAATCAACAATAAATGCCAATGACAAGTTTTGTGCCCTTGGAATTTTATATCATGGCTCATAGTTCTACGACTTCCTTTCCACAGAAGTAAACGTGTTTCTTGTGCAATATCAAAGACCTTTCAGATATTTAAAGGTGTATCATATCCCAGCGGCATCTTCTCTAAGGCATATAGAATTTATTTATTTATTTATTTTACACATTTATAGACCATTTAAATCAAAGTGGGTACAAAAAAAACATGCAACACCAACAATAAAATCAATAAAATTCATGGAAAGCATGCATCAGAACTGTGCCACTGTACCACTTTTACATAAATGTGTCAATAAACAAAGAAGTCTTTAATAATTGCTTAAACTGCAAAATTTCAGAGCACAGTCTCAATTTGGTCCTTAACTCTCTTCTCATTTGGCTTTCAGCGCAGACAGACCTTGCATCATTTCGGCTGCATTTCTCTGGACCACCACTACTTCAGAAATAACTGATCTAAATTACAACATTCAAAAATGAACACAGTGTTCTAGACACTGTGAGATCACTGATGAGGCCCTGCCAATATCACACCTTTTTTTGGATACTGGTTTGCCTCTGTGTATCCTAACATCCCTCTGACTGATCACTGCCTTACTACACCATTTCAATGGAAATATGTATAATATTTTCTGATTCCCACTGAACTGTGTCACTCTTTCTAGTTTCTTTATTTTACACACTCTTAACATGGCCCTGTAAAGCTCCTATCTTTATATATGCATAGATTTCCTAAAGGGTGTGTGTGTTAATTTTGATTTCATTTGATTTATTTACTTTATATACCGCTTAATACAGCCAATATAAATTGTTAAGCAGAACAAAACATTATATAGTAATGAGTCTAATTTACAATCCCATTGACAGCAATAGTTCAGTTTATAATCCAGTTAAACAAATAGACAAGTTAATTAACCAGGTCCATAATTTTTTTCCAAGAACCCTGGTTTTTAATGCTTCATGAAAGCGTGAATAAGTAGGAATACTACTATTGCTACTTCACCGCTAATAGAAGTAATACGATCAAAAATAAGCCATCTGGAACTACATACTTACCTGACAGGCTTCCAACTGCCATGAAAGGTCATCTGAGAATCAATAATAACGCAAGTCTGTCCAAAACAAAGTCTAAATGTATACTGCACGGTGGCTGGGGGTGGGGAGGCACCCTAAAAAGCTTAACTCTCAATTTTAGTACTAGTTAAAATTACCTTTTTCACTTTATTCAATCAGCAACCAGCATGAAATATTACAATCAATCAAATATTTAAAATTAAATGTAACATATTAGCAAATAAGCTCTTCTCAACTCCAAGGCTTCCTGTTCTAAATAAACACACACATTTACAAATGCTGTAAAAAGTAGCACTTTACAGTCCAGCTCAAGAACGATATTAAAATGAAAAAAAAAAAAAGATTCAAAAGACAAGGACATCTTTAACGTACTTCAGAAGAAGAGAAGAGATTCTGGATTTAGCACACACCTTTCTTTAGTTATAGCTCAAGCTGAGTTAGACTGCAAGCCCTCTGGGGACAGAGAAATACCTACAGGGTCATTTTCAAAGCACTTAGCCTCCCAAAGTTCCATAGAAACCTATGGAACTTAGCCTCCCAAAGTGCTTTGAAAATATGCCTCCTAGTATACCTAAATGTAAGTTTGTACCTGAGCCAATGGAGAGTTAAGTGACTTGCCCAAGATCACAAGGAGCAGCAGCAGGATTTGAACGAGGTTTCTCTGATTCGTGGCCTGTTGCTCTATCCATTAGGCTACTCCTCCACTCTATCTTTTCCTTATGGTGGACATAGTTACCTGATTTTTGAGACACAGTAGGGATATCCCATATATACTAACCTAGTCTGGACCTTAAATTGGATCAACCGTATCCCTCCACTGTATACCACCTGTTTAACTATAAGCAGTATATAAAGCTGAATGAAATGACTGGCCAAACTTACCCCCCTGTTTACTAAGCCACCTGGCAATGCTGACAGCCCATTCAAAGTGAACAGGCTGTGTCTGAACTAGCGCCGCTTAGTAAACGGGGGGGGGGGGGGGGGGGGGGTAAATATTTTATGTAATTTTAATACCAGAGAACCAGAGCTGCACATACACGAGTAGTATCAGGACTGATCATCATACCTAGCTCAGACTGTAAAAATTAGCCACAGATACAATGACAGAACATTGGGAAACTATCCACCTTATAATTGAAAGAGAAAAACGCCTAGATTTCGACCCAAATCGGGAGATAGACGTTTATTTCACAAAAACGAATAAATCGGTATAATGGAAAGCCGATTTTGGACGTTTTCAACTGCACTCCATCGCTGAAGCGTACAAAGTAGACGGGGGCGTGTCGGAGGCGTGGCGACGGTGGAACTGGGGCGTGGTTATCGGCCGAGGAGAGATGGGCGCCTTTCGCCGATAATGGAAAAAAAGTATGCGTTTGTAGCTAGAATTTAGGGCACTTTTCCTGGACCCTGTTTTTTCACGAATAAGGCCCCAAAAAGTGCCCTAAATGACCAGATTACCCCCAGAGGGAATTGTGGATGACCTCCCCTGACTCCCCCAGTGGTCACTAACCCCCTTCCACCACAAAAAATGATATTTCACAACTTTTTATTTTCACCCTCAAATGTCATACCCACCTCCCTGGCAGCAGTATGTAGGTCCCAGGAGCAGTTGTTAGGGGGTGCAGTGGACTTCAGGCAGGTGGACCCAGGCCCATCCCCCCCCCACCTGTTACAATTGTGCTGCTTAATGCTTAGTCGTCCAACCCCCCCAAACCCACTGTACCCACATGTAGGTGCCCCCCTTCACCCCTTAGGGCTATAGTAATGGTGTAGACTTGTGGGCGGTGGGTTTTGAGGGCGATTTGGGGGGCTCAACACCCAAGGGAAGGGTGCTATGCACCTGGGAGCTCTTTTACCTTTTTTTTTGTTTTTGTAAAAGTGCCCCCTAGGGTGCCCGGTTGGTGTCCTGGCATGTGAGGGGGACCAGTGCACTACGAATCCTGGCCCCTCCCACGAACAAATGCCTTGGATCTATTCATTTTTGAGCTGGGCGCTTTCATTTTCCATTATCACTGAAAAACAAAAACGCCCAGCTCACAAATTGTCGAATAAAACATGGACGTCTATTTTTTTTCGAAAATACGGTTCAGTCCGCCCCTTCACGGACCCGTTCTCGGAGATAAACGCCCATGGAGATAGACGTTTTCGTTCAATTATGCCCCTCCATGGCACTCATTTGAAAGCAGATGGATTTTTGGTGGCATCCTGAGCCCTCCACCTGCCAAAAACGTCCAAATCACAATTTTCATAAGGCAGAATTTAGATGCCCTACACTGCAGTCTGTCCAAATAGCAAGAGGGTGTGTTTTGGACAAGACTAGGGAAGGCCCAAATTTAGAATGTCCTATAGCAATAACCAAGTCAAAAAAGGAGGGTGTCCTAAGTTAAGCCTGTCTCAATCACATCCAGGGTATAAAAAGGTGCCCTGATTACGTAGCTGATAAATAGAGGGATTAAGACAAGACCCCTCTTTAATTCCCCAGTGGTTACAGTCCCCTCTCCCTCGCACCTCAAAGTAACACTTTAAAGGGAAACTATGCTCCCTGACATCATCAGGTATTGTGGGCATTCTGAACACAGCAGCAAGGCGGTCTGAAGGGTAACCTAGTGGTCAGAGCAGTGGACCATAAAGCAAAGGACCCTGGTTCAATTCTCACGTCAACTCTGATATTTCACCTTTAAATTGTAAGCCCTCCAGAAACAGAGATATAACTACTGCACCTAAATATTTTAAACACCTGCAAGCCTGAGGGCTACTGAGGTGGTGCATATTCAGGGACTGTAAGTAATTCCCTGGCTCTGGAGGGCTCAACATTTAAAATAACAGAGTTGCAGTGGAATATGAACCTGGGCACCCTGGATTAAAGTCCACTGCACTGACCACTAGGCAGCCCCTCTGCTCTGCTGGAACATCTGTGTGGCCATTTTTTGTACAAATGCTGACAGATGGACGACGCCCTTGTCCCTGGACTTTTGGCATTCTTAATTTGGACGTTTTAAATTGGAAAATGGCTGTTCATTTCAGATGTTCTCACATATATTTGAACAGGAAACCCCAATGTTTTTCCTGTTCGAAAATGGTTGCAAGATGAACATTTGTTTTAGACATTATGACCGGGACGCCCCAAGTCTGACTTGGATGTTCTTTTGAAAATGCCCCTCCATGGATCCACAGGTTGCAAATGTGACAGATGTGAAATATAAAATAATGAGGGGAGTGGAACGGGTAAATGTGAATCGCTTGTTTACTCTATCCAAAGGACCAGGGAGCATGCAATGAAGCTATAAAGTAGTAAATTTTAAACGAATCAGAGAAAATTATTTCTACACTCTATGTGTAATTAAACTCTGGAATTCGTTGCCAGAGAATGTAGTAAAAGAGGTTTGCTTAGCGGGGATTTAAAAAGGGTTGGACGGCTTCCTAAAGGAAAAGTCCACAGACCATTATTAAAATGGACTTGGGGAAAATCCACTACTTATTTCTAGAATAAGCAGCATAAAATGTATTGTAATGTTTTGGGATCTTGCCAGGTACTTGTAACCTGGATTGGCCACTGTTAGAAACAGGATGCTGGGCTTGATGGACCTTTGGTCTGTCCTAGTATGGCATTACTTATGTACTTATGCAAGCAATTCTATAAGTGAGTGCCTAAAGTTAGATGCATAGCTGTCATCATAGTTTTTAGACATGTTATTTTATCACTAACGTGCTATTTTAGCACAGGTCCTATTTTATGCAATGAGACCTAGTTACTAATAACCGGGGATAACAGTAACATAACGCATGTTAATGGTAACCCACACTGATAACGTCCCCCCTTAGGCACCAATAACACATGTATGTTACAGAAGTCTAACATTTAAAAGCGTCAGCACGTACATACAGGTGTGTTGCCAAACAATGCGCCATCTTGCAGAATATTACTAGCTGCATGTGTTGCATGGCACACACAAGTGCCAGCTGACACCAGCCACAGATATGACATAATTTGCTGCACCAAAGTTTCAGTGCGGCTCTGCACTAATATTCTATAACAGCTTAGTCGCCCAGAAGCAGCTACAGAATATTTGGTGCCAATTTATAGAACTGCCCCGTGTAAGATTAACATGCTTGAAAACTGAGAGCAGAGAGTACATTATTACCCCAGGCAAGCCACTTCCAAAACCCAAGGGGCAAGCTGAAATGTTAATTTATAGGTTTATTTGTGATGCTCCTTAATATACACGTGTCTCCCCATCTACTCCATTTGCAGCTGCTAATACTCCTTTCTGACTGATTTAAGTTACAACATCCAGGGGAACCGGGGTTCAATTTCCACTGCAGTTTCTGTGTACAATCCCCCCCCCCCCCCCCAATTTTATAAAAGTCACTAAAAACTGCACATGCCCAATCTGTATGAGCAATTTAATTGAATGAGCTAATTAGTGCTAATTGGCTTAACTAATTAGATTTAATTGAAATCTACACGTCTAAATTTTATGTGCGAGTTTAAAAGGGGAGCACTGAAATGGGAGGGTCATGGGTGGAATAGGAGCATAGAATGGGGATACACACCTAATTTATGTGCATACATCTGGCTGCACCTAAGTTTGCGGCGAATCCCTGGCGTAAGCACTATGCCATAAACCGTGCCTATACTTTCAGCGTGGTTTATAGAATAATGCTTTTTTCAGTGCCAATATATAAACTGCTTTGATTGTAACCACAGAAATCTCATCCCCTTTCTCTAGTTTCCTTTTGCTTCTCTACAAACATCTCATCTCACAATTTGTACAAAAAATAACCCCCTAATTTATTTACAATGACTTTGCACATGCAGATTTAGCCTGTCTGTCAGTGCCTCACAGAGTCACAGTAATAAAATGTGGCAATATGTAATCCTGCAGGGCCATGAGGGATGTGGAGCAGAGTGGATCTTGTACTCCAGGGTGAACGGTAAACTGTAATCCGATTGGCTGTCAACTCAGCATGTTTCATCTCTCTTTTTCAGTGACAGGCACGGGCAAATTTTATTATCCGAGGTCAATTAACTCAATAAATCTTTTACAAATTATAAGTATGTGATTTTTCAGGTTTGTTACTTCAGCAGGAGGGAAGAAAAAAAGCCGAAGAGCAGAAAACAGAGCAGAGAATATAACTGGAGGAGAAATACAGGGTGACACAGCAGACAGCCACTTTAGAGACATTAAACAAAAGAGTTTTAAAAAATTAACTTGAGGAGAGAATGGGGGTATCAACAGGAGAATAAAAAAGGCTGGTCTATAACCTCAAAAGAAAGAATAAAAAGGCAATGGTAAGAAATATTAATGATCAGCAAGTTGTGAAAGAAATATTACAGGTGAATGGAAAATATGAAAGGTTGTACAATACACACACACACACACACATTCTACCACAAGAACACAAGCCTGTGTGTATAAATGCACATGTATGCAAAAACAAAAACCTGCAAAAGATAGTGTTATATTGCTAGAAACATACTGATCAATACAGCAACCTTGCCAACCTGTCTCTATTATGATGCAGTGTTTGAACTTACTGACGGAGCATGCACAGAAAAATTATATTTGGTTTCTTCTCCTCTCTCTCTCCTCCACATCCCAGCAACTATAAGCAGTAATCGTCTAAGGGCATATAAAATATGGTGTTTGGTGGGGGGGAGGGAATGTCACTGGTACCCAATTCAAAACCACAAAATGATTGGTTTCAGAAGTTCTCTCTGATGACAAGAATTAGAAGCATATAAAGTGATGACCAACAGAAAACTCTGACTATATACCTAAGTGCTGTTATGTTCCTTCAGCATTGCTCTGGCCATGTAACCTATCCCATATAATGTTCAAGCTCCTGATGCTCACCTATGAATACATTCACACTACATCTCTGTGCTACTTCTCTCTCCCTACTCCCATCCTTGTGAACTCCATTTATATGTGCCTTCCTTCACTGCTAACTGACAGCTCCACTTTTCCATAACATGTTGGTTCAGAAGGAACATACTTCCTGAGTCATTCAGTGTGTCATGCTTCCTGGTCATATTCAAATCCAGAAGAAAAAAAAACCCCTCTCAATTATTTGAAGCTGCTGCTTCTACATCTTGACTCCCTCTCTGTAATATGCTTTTCTTAAGCTCTCTTGTTTGTCATGTACATTTGTCTTAATTAGACCGACAGCTCTATGGAGCAGGGACTATCTCAAGTACATACCTGGCAGTGCTTTCAAACTAAGTACTAATATTTGTAAAGCATGTGGAAAGATAAATAAGTCTTCCATAGAACTCTAAAAAAAACCCCCGTTAACATATAAAAAAACATGTTAAACATTTTGGGTCCAATTTATTAACCTGTGTTTGCTGTTTAAAGTGGGTATTACCATATTCTAACAGCATGGGCCTACATTAACTGTTAATATATGTTAATTCCCTGGTTAATCAGCTAATATGGAGGAGTAGCCTAATGTAGTAGCCTGCGGACCAGGTTTGATTCCCACTGTAGCCACTTATGACTCTTAACCCTCCATTCCCTAGGTACAAAATAAGTACCTGTATATAAGAACATAAGTGTTGCCATACTGGGCCACACTGAAGGTCCATCAAGCCCAATTCGACAAGCTTATTATATTATATACTGTGAAGAGAATGAGAGAAAGACAAGGCCAGGGACTATCACTTTATTTTGCCTCGTGTTGATAGGATGAATTTGACAGTGATTTTTTTTTAAATTTTCAGTGAACAAAAATCATCCACTGAAGGATGTGCATTCATTAGAACAAAATAAATTGATTTAATGTGAACTAATCAACTTAGCACATCTTAATTCTTCAGTTAGTGGGTGTTATTTAACAAGCACTAAAAAGTCCCTATTAAAATGAATCTGCAAAACTAAGCACATAAAAAAAAACAAAAGAGGAGAAATTTGTAAGGAAAAGAAAAAGGAAAAGAACCTGGGGGTCCTTCTACAAAGGTGCGTTGAAAAATGGCTTGTGGTAGTGTAGGCGCGGGTTTTGGGCGGGGCACCGATTCATCTTTCAGCATGCCTGTAAAAAAGGCCTTTTAAAAATTTTTGCCGAAAATGGACGTGTGGCAAAATGAAAATTGCCGTGCGTCCATTTTGGGTCTGAGACCTTACCGCCAGCCATTGACCTAGCGGTAAAGACTCATGCGGTAACTGGGCAGTAATGACCTATGCACGCCAGATGCCACTTGGCACGTGTTCGTTACGCGCCCCTGAAATCAAAAAAATATTTTTTGGACGCGCACCAAAAATGAAATTACCACAAGAGCCACATATGGTAGTCGGGCAGTAACTCAATTTTGGCGTGTGCTGGGCGCGAGTAGGCATTTATTCAGCTTAGTAGAAGAAGGACCCCCTAATGTTTCTTGCTTGTGCACATCACATCCACTAGAGCTACCCAGGACATTTCCTTTTCCCTGCCTTGCAACAGGGATATGCTGTTAAAATGTTTTTTCTACAATTAGGGTGGCCTTATTTCAGATTTGAAAAAAGTTCTTCCTGAGGCTTGCCCTATTCCGTAATATATTAGCATGGAATTTTTTTTTTTTTACCCTAGGGCCCAGGGTTACTGTTTTTGGATTCTTTTTTTTTTTTCTTAAATTTCCTAGGAAGTGCATTATTAAATGTCAAGATTTAGGGGCCCTTTTACTAAGCAGTGCTAAAAAGTAGACTGCGCTACCCCCAGCATGGGTCTTTCCAGCGCGCTAAGGCCACTTTTAGCACTGCCGATCAATGGCCAATTTTCCTATTTCTGAACTAATCACCACGTGCTAGTTTTCCCATTAGCACATGTGGCTATTAGCCTGAACACTTACCAACACCTATTTTGTACACAGTAAGAGCTCATGCGCTAATCCAGTACTGATCAACTGGTATGCAGCAATGCCCACACACTGATGAGCATAGCTGCGCCTACTCCCCGCCCCAGCACTAAAAAATAAACTTTTATTTTTTAGCACATGGGAAGCACACACACATGCAAAACTACTACTGTATGCCAGAGCACAACCCGTATTAGTGCTTACCGCAGCTTACTAAAAGGGCCCCTTAAAGCGGAAGGAGGTCTTTTACTAAGGTGTACTAACCTTTTTTAGATTTTAGGACTGGCCTAGTGGTTAGAGCAGTGGTCTTGCAATCCAGAGGTGGCCGGTTCAAATCCCACTGCTGCGCCTTGTGATCTTGGGCAAGTCACTTAACCCTACATTGCCTCAGGTACAAACTTAGATTGTGAGCCCTCCTGGGACAGAGAAATAGCCAGTGTACCTGAATGTAACTCACCTTGAGCTACTACTAAAAAAGGTGTGAGCAAAACCCAAATAAATAAATAGTGCTATAAATCAGAAGTCCTAAACACTGAGACATTCATAGTGAGTGTCTCAGCGTTTAGCACCAGCTGATTTGTAGTACAAGCTAAAAACGCTAGCACACCTTACTAAAAGACCACTTTAGTTTGCTCCCACTGATGGTGTGGTAGCCGTGTTCGTCCACTCTTAAAGGTTATCAATAGAAATAAAAAGAAAATAAGATGATACCTTTTTTATTGGACATAAGTTTAATACATTTCTTGATTAGCTTTCGAAGGTTGCCCTTCTTCGTCAGATCGGAAAATTTTAGATTTTGATTCTCTAGTCTCTTATCGGGTGGCTGCTATCTGAAATGCACTACTGGAAATTGAAAACTTTTTTATTCTCCCAATTGCTGTAGGAAATAATATTTTCAACATTTTTTTTCATTCTCTAATTTTGCATTATTTCTAAAAATTTTATTACATCCCAATAACTGATTGGTCTTCTAATTTGTAATTCACAATGGTTAGATTCATTGACTTATTGGCCCCTTTTACAAAGCGGCGGTAAGTCCAACGCGGGCTTACTGCTCGCTAAAAAAGAACAACCACCAGGCTACCGCAGCAGACTGGCGGTACTTCCCACCCCCAGCGTGCAGTCATATCTGGTGCTGTAACGCCAGCTTGTACCAGGCGATAATTGGGCAGTGCCATGTGCTGCCCAGTTGCCGCCAGGTTACTGCGGGAGCCCTTACCGCCACCTCAATGGGTAGCAGTAAGGGCTCCCTCCCCCCCAAAATGGCCGTGCGGAAAGTGCTAGGAAAGACTTTCCTTTTACCCGCTGTGGTAAAAGGGGGCCTTAGAAAACATCAAAAACACGCACCGATGCCAGCGCATGCCCCCCTTTTGCTGCAGCTTGGTAAAAGAAGCCCTATAAGCACTGCATTGTATTGGACTGAACTATACAGTCAAAAGGGAAAGAAAGAAAACATACAACAAACTGTTAATCTCCTACAATTGTCTGTATTTTAGCACAGTACATACTCAAAAACCTTGATAAGAGGGATAAACACCACTGAATAAAACTCAGACAAAAAGATTATTATTTTAATTTATTCAACAAAAGAGAACAATAATTATACTTGCATGAAAAAGTAAGAACTCTTCTAGAAACTGGGGGCACCTCTTTGAACAGTAATAATTCAACTAAATTGCTTCATAAGATGGCCCATGAGGAGCTCTGGCCCATTCAGCCACTGAAAATCTATTTCAACCATTTGACCTTTGAGTGCTTCCTTGCATTAACAGCTTGCTTCAGAGTCCTGTAATGACATTTCAATAGGACTTAGGTCAGGACTTTGACTTGCCAATCCAAAATCAAAAAATGTATTCAACCATTCTGTTCAAGGTTGGATTGTGCAAGAAGAGAACCCTTTTTTGTTTGGCTTCAACTCATGATCAAATTGCCCGACCTTCTCTCCTCTACAACTTTCTGATATAAAGCATAATTTATATCAATGTTACGCTGATTTTTAAAAAAGGGTTCCAAGAGTGATCCGGGAAATTACAGACTGGTAAGCCCAACCTCAGTACCAGGCAAAATAGTGGAAACTATTACAAAGAATAAAATTACAGAACACAGACAGAACATAGTTTAATGGGACAGAATCAGCATGGGTTCAGCTAAGGGAAGTCTTGCCTCATCAATCAGCTTCATTTCTTTAAAAGCGTAAATAAACATGTGGATAAAGATGCAGTGTATCTAGATTTTCAGAAAGCTTTTGATAAATTTCCTCATGAGAGACTCCAGAGAAAATTAAAGAGTCAAGGGATAGGAGGCAATGTTCTATTGTGGATTAGGAATTATTGGACAGAAAACAAAGGGAAGGGTTAAATGGTCATTTCTCTCAATGGAGGAGGGTGATCAGTACTGGGACCAGTGTTATTTAACCTATTTATAAATTATATGGAAATCAGAACAAGTGAGGTCGTTAAATCTGCAGATGACACAAATCTAACACATGCGGGCTGTGAAATACTACAGTAAGACCTTAAGAAATTGGAAGACTGGGCATCCAAATGGCAGATGAAATTTAATGTGGACAAACGCAAGGTGATGCACATCGGAAAGAATAATCTGAATCATAGTTACCTGATGCTAGGATCCATCTTGGGGGTCAGCAACCAAGAAAAAAACCTAGATGACGTTGAAGATAATACGCTGAAATCTTCTGCTCAATGTGCAGCGGCAGACAAAAAAAAGCAAACGGAATGGTAGGAATTATTAGGAAAGGGATGAAGATTAAGACCGAAAATACTATAATGCCTCTGTATCGCTCCATGGCGAGACCTCACCTTGAGTACTGAATTCAGTTCTGGTCGCCGTATTTCAAAAAAGGTGTGTAGGCGTATTTTCAAAGCACTTAGTCTTACAAAGTTCCACAGTAACCCATGGAACTTTGTAAGTCTAAGTGCTTTGAAAATGAGCCCCTATAGCAGAATTAGAAAATTTTCAAAGAAAAGCGACCAAAATGATGAAAAGGGATGGAACTGCTCCCATATGAAGAAAGGCTAAAGAGTTTAGGGATCGTCAGCTTGGAAAAGAGATAGCTGAGGGGAGATATGACTAAGGTCTACAAAATCCTGAGTGGTGCAGAACAAGTAGAAATAAATCAATTTTTTTTACTCATTTGAAAAGCACAAAGACTAGGGGACACTTGAGGAAGTTACATGGAAATACTTTTAAAACAAATAAGAGAAAATATTTTTTTTACTCAACGAATAGTTAAGCTCTGGAACTCTTTGCTGGAGGATGTGGTAACAGCAGTTGGTGTATCTGGGTTTTAAAAAGGTTTGGACAAATTCCTGGAGGAAAACTTCTACCACCCTGAGTGACAGCTGCATGAGGTTTCTACTTTGGAAGCAGTGTTTGGTACTGTGACTGACAAGCACAATTCCAGAGAACATTTTCCATATGTGAGACATCCAGATGCTTTTTAGTAAACCTAAGTTGGGCAGCAATTTTCTGTTTCAAAAGCAATTGTCTCTTCCTATCTATCCTCCCACAAAACCCATTCCTATTCAATTTGATACATGCACTTTCACATCAGCTGCAAGAGAGGCCTGCAGATCATTAAAGGTTAGGCTGAGTTCTTTGACTTTGTGAATGGTGTCCTCAGTTTGTTCTTGGGTGATCTTGGTAGAACTGCTCTTTAATAGCTATCACAGTTTTCAACTTTTTCCATGTATAGCCCCAAATGTTTAGAAAATGTTTTGAAACCCTGCCCAGAAAGACACAAATCAACTAGTCGTTTTTTTTTTTTATAGATCTCAGATTTTTTTTTTTTTTTTTTTTTTTAATTGTAGCAGTTAAACTTCTATGGTGAGGAACAGACTCAAAACATTTTGGACCTTTATATGGGACAGGATGCCCAAACTCAGTTAAGCACCTGAGCAATTATCCTATTTACTGTACTAAAGGAAACATTTCACATACTTTTTCACACAAGGTATTTATTCAACAAAACTATTCAACAATAAATCAAAACTATTTTATTTTTCTCTGAATTACTCAATGGGGTCATCTTTCTCTCTTAGGGTTTAGGTTAGGATCTAATTGTTTTCGATGTAAATAGTGCTAAAATGCAGATTTTAAGGATTCTCAAACCTCAGCACTGCACACACCTCTTTACCTGTATGTTTGTCCTTTATATAAACATTTTTACTTTGAAATGTTTTACATAAAAAAAAAATATTAAGATAGTTGGAGCAAGTAAGAGATAGAGCCACCGTCATTCTCCCTTATCAGGCTCCTTATCCACAGATGATTTTAACCCACCTAGAAAGGTGGATTTTTTTTGTTGTTGTTGTTTCCTTTAGGTCTATATTATAAAAGAAATACAGCAGCTGAAGTCAATCGAACTCCCATCACCTGGGTGGCTCCCATTATTCACTATGGAGAAAAACATTTTGTTCCCTCCCGTGGAAGTCAGTGATGCTGACTTACTGCACAATGGCCCTTCACTCTGTTCAATTCAACATACTAGAATGGAATCTAACAAAAATCTCAAAATTATGTGTATCCCATAGCCACCTGCTGATGGTATTTATAGAAATAATACCGTGGCAGAGGGATGCTAGGATGCACAGAGAGGTGTAAAACCAGCAGAAGAAAGAAGGTGTTGATGCCCCTCTAAAAGCTGTTGGTAAGGCCCTTCTTGAGACTACTGTGTTCAGTTTTGGAGGCCATATCTTGCTAACAATGTAAAAAGAATTGGAGCGGTTCGGAGGAAGGTGACATAAATGGCCCCAGGACTGGTAGCATGGAACGTTGCTACTAACTGGGTTTCTGCCAGGTACTTGTGACCTGGATTGACCACTATTGGAAGCAGGATACTGGGCTAGATGGCCCACTGGTCTGACCCAATATGGTTGTTCTTATTGTATGGGGTTTGCACCACAAGCCGTACGAGGAAAGACTTGATGACTTGAAGATGTATGCCCTAGAGGAAAGGAGGGACAGGTGTGACATGATACGGATATTTAAATATTTGAAAGGCATTAATATACAAACCTTTTCCAGGGACAAGGAAGCAGCAGAACTAGAGGGCATAAATTGAGGTTGCAGGGGGTCAAACTTGGAATAGCATCAGGAAGAATTTTTCATGAAGAGGTGGTGGTACTGTAGATAGCTGGAAACGCCTCCCATGGGAGGTGGTGGAGATAACCGAATGCAAAAACGTATGGGATAAACACAAAGGAATCATATATTGAAAGAGAATGGAATCAAAACAAACACTGCGACACTTAGATGGCATCTCCAGTAATTTAGTTATAAGGCCAATGCCGGGTAGAATAGTACAGTCTATGCTCCAATCATGGGTGAACTGATGTGGATGGTCTGAACTGGGGCTTTGATGGCAAAATGCCAGTACTTGGAGAATAAGGCCAGTGCTGGACAGACTATGGCAAAAACAGATCAACTACACATATGTAATATCATAGCATCATGGGAAATGAAACAAAAAGTGAGGAGAATGGGTGAGGATACCAACAATTATATATTTATTCACTTAAAAAAAGTTAAAAAATATCTCAGTGTACATAAAAATGACCCGACACGGCCGTGTTTCGGCCCAATGGCCTGCCTCAGGGGTCTTTGTAACCTCGGAAGATGTAACATGGAATGTGTACTCCAAGGGAGAGGAGTATTAGAAGTCCGTTCTGCTTTCTAATATATATTCAATATATATTGTTTTGAAGAGAGGAGACCAGAGAGGATTGTGTCTCGTTATTTCCCTTGGAGTACACATTCCATGTTACATCTTCCGAGGTTACAAAGACCCCTGAGGCAGGCCATTGGGCTGAAACACGGCCGTGTCGGGTCATTTTTATGTACACTGAGATATTTTTTAACTTTTTTTAAGTGAATAAATATATAATTGTTGGTATCCTCACCCATTCTCCTCACTTTTTGTTTCATTTCCCACGGTTTCGTGAGGGTTTTTATCTCCTTTTTTGTTTTTATATCATAGCATCATACCATATGCTAATTTATCTTATTGGGCAGACTGGATGGACCATACTAATTTTTATCTGCCGTCACCTGCTATGTTGATATGTCTTACTATATTATTATGCAACAGCTGCAGTACCATATTGACACTTTTTTTTGGGGGGGGGGAGGGGGAGGCTCCCACCAAAATGAAAAGGTTTCACAGTTTCCTTCTGCAGCATTTTAAAAACTTGGCATCCAAAATCCATGGCCTTAAATTCACTAGGGTCTTCCCTGACGGACCAGAAACTTTCCTTCTTCAAGTTACAGCATGTAGGGCTGGTAGTATCAATCTTTTGTGAAATACTAAAAGCCAAACATCACATACCAAGTGCCCTAATAGACACAAAGAAGGTTTAACTTATTTAAACACATTAAGGGCCGGATTCAGTAAATGGCACCAAAAGCAGGTGCTGGGAAAAATTCCGCACAGCACTATTCTATAACGAGCACTCCAGACTAAGCAGTCTTTATAGAACAGTGTTTAGCGCATATTTGATGTCCAACTTTGGGTTTGAGGATTTATACCACCTGAAACCTGGTGTAAATTCAAGCACACAGCCCCCAAATTCTCTAACCCTGTGTGCATTTCTTTGCAATGTCCTTGAATTGCCCATGCCCCTCCCATAGCCATGTCCCCCTTTTGGGTTACGCATGAGAGGATTTGGGTGCAGATCTTTATAGAATTGCATGCACAAATCCAAATTAGAACCAGATTAATGTTAATTGAATGGCTCATTAATTTTTTTGTGCACGGATCTCAGGATCGTGTAGTTTTGAGCGTCATTTACAGAATCTGGGGGTAAGCACCTACACACTTGTTATGCGTCACCCAACAGAACAGGTCACATAGTGCATTACTTATGGCCTGGCCTGGTCTTCAACACATTCAGAGACAAATACCGACCAGCTCAGAATCTACATTGCTACAGCTTATGAAGACATACAAGGCTTCTCTTTCAGGATACACAGGTACTACTCAAAGAATGCAATCAAGTAAGGAGAGAGCACTGTAAAGACTGGCAAAATGTATCATCATCATTATTTAACCTGCATGTTTCTAAGTGTTATTCTGCTGTTTTAATAGCCTATTATGCTGTATGACTATAATAAAATGCAAAAATATCACCACTTGTAAATTGCCTACATTTAGTAACACTTGCTGTGCCTAGGGTGCGATAGTAAATGCATTTTAATAAAATGGACATACATCTTCAGTTCCTTGGTTATTGCAAGATAAGTTCATTAAAATAAATAAATAACATGGACACACCTCCAGGCTCCAAGCAGAAACTGAAAGAAAGGAAGCCATTAAGAATGAAGTGGCGGACTTACAGATGAAAACTATCTTTGGGACTCATTTTCAAAGCACTGAGACATACAAAGTTCCATAGGTGGTTATATAACTTTCTAAGTAAGTGCTTTGAAAATACACCTCTACGTAACTTTGTAAGTCTTAGTGCTTTGAAAATGAGTCCCAAAGATAGTTTTCATCTGTAAGTCCGCCACTTCATTCTTAATGGCTTCCTTTCTTTCAGTTTCTGCTTGGAGCCTGGAGTGTGTCCATGTTATTTATTTATTTTAATGAACTTATCTTGCAATAACCAAGGAAATGAAGACGTATGTCCATTTTATTAAAATGTATTTACTATCACACCCTAGGCACAGCAAGTGTAATTAAATGTAGGCAATTTACAAGTGGTGATATTTTTGCATTTTATTATGGTCATACAGCATAATAGGCTATTAAAACAGCAAAGTAACACTTAGAAATATACAGGTTAAATAATGATGATGATACATCTTCACATCTTCCTAAAGGCACGTTAAGTTCTTGGAGTTAATGGTCCAAGAGCACGGGACACTGACGACAGCCACAGAGGAATGCTGAGCTCTGCCTGGTGATCCTCTGTAGTTCATTTGGCTAAGAGTGTGGAAGCTGCAGCATCACCACCTGCTATCTTACTGCTTGATCTAAGTCATCCTACCTTCTGAAAAAGTTGGCAGACCAAAGCTCACATCTAGAAGTTCCGATTGCAAGGTCTTGTGCAAAGCGTGAAAGGCATCTGTATTATGCTAGTCCTTGAGTGTCCATGTTCCTTTCCATTTTTGGCATACAGCAGAGAAATGTAAATCAAATACATGGAGTGTAGGTGAAGCTCCAGATTCAAAACTCTCATACACAGCATATGGCTCAGCTACATGTTTAGCCTGCAGAGTAATCTCTAAAAAGTTCAGTGCAACTCACCCTGAGCTTAGCTTTGGAAAGGCAATTACATTAAATCTATAATTCAAGATCCAATCTAACAGTTCAGGTGTTTGCATCATCTCTCTTTCTCAATCAAAGAAATGCAAAACTTTCCACTCTATGGCCACCTACCTTGTAGAACATCTTTTGAGAGAGCCTACTTGGGTGATGCAGGGAAAGGCCAGATCTGGGTAAAAGAAGAGCCTCTTTTTCAAAGGAATGCTTGATTGATTGACACTCAAGACACACGTCCAGGATTCTTTCCTGGCTGTTCTGAATCTCCCTGGAGACCAAGAAGGTCCTGTGGGGAAGGCAGTAGATAATGGAACGGGTTCTGCACTTGTTGCAGGGAGTGATAGTCACAAATACATACTTGCAGAAGACACCATATGTGCTCCACTGTGAAACTTTTGTCTCTAGCTGAAGGTCTGCCTGTATGGCTAGGTCCCTTTTGCAGTTTTGCAAACAGCTGTCATAGTGGTGGAGATAACTTATATGCATTGTACAGCTGAAGAATGGTGCACTTTGGATTTGCACAAATCACTCCAGACCCAGCAAGCTTTTCTCAGTAGGTTTTCAGCGATTAGCATGAGCTGCATGGAGACAGATCATCCTGATGCCTCCTGATTCTACAATGTTTACAGATCACTGTGTTCTCATAGTTCTCTCCCCTTGTAATTTACCTGTGCCCCCTCAGTGGGAAACACGTCTTCTATTAGGTGTATGCTTTTTGGTATGAAAGTTGGGCATTTTGGGTCTCCTCCTTTCTGTTCGTGACAGGTCAATAGCCTGTCATCTGCCGAGCATCCCAGCTCCTGTAAACAATAGGCCATTCATGAGAGGCCAAGGTCCTCACATCCTGTTCAGTTGTAGCTTCTATTTTCTCTGCCCTTCTAGAACTGCATCAGTAAAAAGTGGAACATGTGGAGTTTCCTCTGATATATAGTCAATATGCAGATACATGCTGAAAGCATTAATTGCTAGGGACAGTATCTCCAAATGGGTTAGTTTTGTGCATGACAGTAATGAAGTTCACGCCTAGGCCACGATATTTAATTAACTGATAAGATGCAAATGATGTACTACTAACTTTAGCTTAGAGCCTGAGAAGGAAGCTGCAGAAGGACATTTTCAATATGACATTTGAGTTCAATTTAGGATGTTTTACTGAAAACGTCAAAAACATCGGGTGATGAACATAGCAATTTTCAAACCAGAAAAACGTCTCCCCCCCCCCCCCCCCCCCCCAAAAAAAAATGGCCATTTGCTACATGATTTTGTGCTCAGTACGTCTATCTTTTAGACAATGATGTTCCTAGGTCGGCTGCCAAATGGAGTGGATCGCCACTGCACCCCCTTGGCGCATCGCTCTTACCTCCTGGGGGTGCAGGGAGAAGTCGAATGGCTGTTGGCTCCACCAGAACAGGAATGAACGTCAGAGGGCACAGGGAACCGGCGGAGCCAACAGCTGCGTGGCAACTCCCTGCACAACCTTGCAGAATGCACCCGGGGCAGACCCCCCCCCCCCCCCACACACACACACTGCCCCGCCCTTGGTAAGCCACTGCTTTTAGGACCATTTTCGGGAAAAAAAATTCAAGGGGAAAAATACACAAAAACAATCCATTTGGGCTGTATTCTTAGTAGACTGGCCACATGGACATCCCAGCAGAGCACTGCAGCACCCTACCACTGCAGTGGACGTCACATACAAGGTCCCAGGTACACATCTCACCATTACTCCCTCCCACCCTTATATTGTATGGGGAGCCCTCCAAAACCCACCAAGAACCTACTGTAGCCAACTGTGCACCACTACAATAGCCCCTTATGTCTGCAGGTGTCACTTATATTTGGTTACAGTAGGTTTTTGGTGGGTTTTGAAGGGCTCACACGTTCCACCACAACAGTTAGAGTGGGTTATAGGCCTGGGATTCCTTCTCTGCAATGAACTGCACCAACCACACTGCTCCAGGGACCTGCTTGCTGCTCTAATAGGACTGGCCATAACATCTAAAGCCATTATAGAAGCTGGTATGCACAGTTTCTTTCACATCTTTGGGAGGTGGGAGGGAGGTCATGCCTTAAACCCTCCAGTGGTCTTCTGGTCATTTAGGGTACCTTTTTGTGACTTAGTTGCAATTGAAATAGGTCTAGACTAAACCATCTAACTTTTAACCCTTGATGTTTTTGCTTTGTTCTTTTATGACAGGAAAACATCCAAATTTTGGAAGCGCCCAACTCCCCCCCCCCCCCCAACACACCCCCTTGAGATTTAGATAAACTGCATTAAAAATGTCTTACAAATGTGTTTTGAAAATGGCATTTGGATGTTTTGGCAAAAAAAAAAAATGTCCATCTGCTGCTTTGTGCTGCTCTTTGGACTTTTTTCCGATTCAAAACGCTGTGTATTCAGTCTCCTGACTACTCAGAAAAATTCTTTTATAAAGAGACATTTAATTTGTCCCAATTTGTGTAAGTTCTATTCTTAAATTTGAGGTGAAACGAGATGTCCGACTAGTAGCATTGGCCTCATGATACTGGTGTTTTCATCACCTCTTCCTACAAAACCAGAGAATAAGTACTTCAGAGAGTATGCTAATGGAACAGTATCTTGGTAAGTACAGGCAGCTGCTTCTGCTGCTTGACATTATACCGTAGACACTGCAGTTCAAGCATCCTCAGTGTGCCTTTCCTACCCTTTCCCATATAAAAATGTCACCAGATTGAAAAATGGATAAAACCTGCAAGATCAGACAGGGAACAAAGCCCATGGGGATGGGGATAAACTTTATCCCTGTGTCATTCTCTAACCCATAGTTTAACTGAATTATCAAGTGTGAGATGTATCCTAAGGTTTGGACAAGCAGAAAGGAAAGGGGATGCAATTTGATATACGGCCTCTCTCTGGTTACAATCAAGGCAGTTTACATATTATGATCTAGACATGGGCCTAACTAGTGAGGTAATTACACTTGCTGATGACACAAAGTTATTCAAAGTTGTTAAACACCGTACGCATAACGGCACAGTAGCATAGCCAAGAGGGGCGGGGGCGTGAGCATCGGCAGGGCTCCCCCATATTGAGATCAGGCCCACTAAGCAGCAGCACACCTTTGCTGCAGCTGGCAGGGACCTCCAAGTGCTGCCAGCTGACGACCTCCTCGAAGGTGCCCAGAACTCCCTCTGGCACAGCTCAGCAGTCCGGAGGCAGCTTTCCTGTGCCATCTGACGTAGGAACTGAGCATATATGTAAGCTCAGATGTTTACTATTTTAAGTTGAGTCCGGGGGGGGGGGGAGGGGGGGAGGGAAGAAGGAAGGCTACAGAGAGGACCTCATTCCCAACCAGCTATGCTACAGCCAGCTAATGCATTCTGTGGCTCAGAGAAGTATAGGACTGTCACACAGCCCCTCCCACAGAGCCTTTACTCCATCTATGAATACACGATATCTTTACTGGCTGGTCTGCCTGAATAGCTACTTGCCATTTACTATTTGCCAGATGCAATAATGGGTAAATTGACCCCCTGAAATATGTTTTAAATTTTATATGGATTCCTTTAAGGAAAAAAAACCCAAAACAAAACTATTTGTTGTGGCATTTACCAAAAGTATTTCCATTGTAAATTGAGCTGTAGAAAAAGATACTGCCTAAGATTAACTTCCATTTCTAAAATTTTCAGTCAGCTTTCGATAGCTACAGAGGATGGTCAACATAATTTAGATAGAACCTGCATCTTGTTAAGAGAAGGTGTTGGTCTGAAAGTTTAACCTTTAAGTACCAGGCAAATAAAGCAGGCACATCAGACACCAGCTTTTTGGTAATAGCACAATTAGCTCCGACAAACACCCACATTCACAGAAGCATCAACACAAAATTAATGTTCACAAATTAGCGATGTTGGGTACCTTACATGAACCCTCAATCTTGCACCCCTGCAATTCCATTTTACTGGCCCTCAACCTCATGCCCAAACCAAGGCCTGGAAATACAAGGTTGCAAACGTAATCTGAATGACATGGTTCAATTGATGAGTAGGTCAAACCTATATTTATACCACTTTCTGCTCAATCTGATCTTTGAGGATGTTCTGTACATGAAAACTGTTCAAAAAAAAAAAGTCTTTCATATATATAAAAAAAAATGTTTTGGCATGAATTACATTTCTTTTTGTGAAAAAAACCTGAAAATTTCCAGTTAAGTTTAATATACTGAAGTCTTAAAAACACAGAAGCCAGTCACTTAACCAATGATTCTCAACCCAGGTTTTGGAGCGTACCCAGCCAGCCTAGGATTCAGGACCTCCCCAATGAATATGTAGAAGAGTTTTGCAATTTGAACCACCACTTGCTCATAAATTTAAATTGTTTTATTTAAAACTATCATACTAAACTGTTGACTTTCAAGGTTGCTGTGCCACAGAAATCATATAAAATGTGTGAAAGATGGATTTCAACAGCTACCCATTTTACAACATAAACACTTAGGCTCTATTTCATCATAAACCCGACTGTAATGTCCAGTGAATCGTGTGTTTAAACGTGTTCCATGTACATGATCTCCAAAACTGGTCAAAAACTTTCACTCCATTTCTTAATACAAAATACAAACCCGATAGGTAGATAATATCTCAACTTAACTTCATATTATCAGGTCCCCACAAACGTCAACATGATCACATTTTCTTAATATCTACTTCAGAATGTAGAGGCATCCTTTAGCTATTCAACTTCAAATCTCTCAAGCAAAGACATTATCTCTATTCATGAAGCTGGAAAAAAATGGTAACAGCGTTATTTGAAAAACGTAACTACATCAAGGGCCCTATTTACTAAGGTGTGCTAGCGTTATTAGCACATGCTAAACGCTAGAGACACTCGTATATTCCTATGGATGTCTCTAGCATTCAGTGCGCTAAAAATGCTATCGTGCCTATATCATGGCTTAGTAAACAGGGCCCCCAAGTGTTTAAACAAACCATTCAATAACATTATTTAACCCATTCAGATAAACTATATTTCATGTAAAAATCCACCATTGTTCTCTATAATTTAAAGAGAGGGTGTTGATTTGCATTTAAACGAGGGAAGAATATTGAAGAACTGCTGGGATCCAAAAGGAACACTCTGAATGTTGGCTGTTAATACAGGACATCAAATCATGTGGTACTTGTATGAAGTGCCCTTTTACAATCCCTGGGAAAGTCTGGAAACTCCCGAATAATGATCGGACAATATATTGTAAATTCCAGACAGACTGCAAAACGAAAAACGTAGTATATGTAATAACCTGCCCATGCAGTTTGCTTTACGTAGGTTGTACTAGTCCTATGAAGATTAGGTTAACTGAACGTACAAGAAGATAGACTACTAGAGAGATTTCAGTTCCATTAGTTGAACATTGGCTTTGAGCTGGGCATACACTGCAAGATTTACAACTATCATTGATCATATTCTTTCTTATCAAGGAAAGATTCCTTCAGCTTTAAATTAGAGGACAATGGTGAATTTTTACATTAAACATAGTTTATCTGAATGGGTTAAAACAAATAATGTTATTGAATGGCAATTTCTGTGATAAAACTGGTTTAAATATCCGACGTAGTGATGTTATAATGTTTGCCATCAGCTTCCGGAATGGAGAATGTCTTTGGGTGAGAGATTTGAAGTTGATGCCTCCACATCCTGAAGAAAATACTAACAAAACATGATCATGTCGATGTTTGTGGAGACCTGATAATATGAAATTAGATCTATATAATTTTTGCAATTTGTATTATAAAACAGAGTGAACGTTTCTGAACAATTTTGGAGATTATGTACATGGAGCACGTTTGACTGGCTGCGTGTTTTTCTTGAGGACTGTACAGACTAGCACTGAAAGATGTGGCCTAAACCTTACAGCAGTGAACTGAGAACCAGGGAAGCCAGGGTTCAAATCTTGGTTCTATTACTTATTCTTTGTGACCTTGGGCAAGTCACTACAGGGCTCATTTTCAAAGCACTTAGACTTACAAAGTTCCATAAGTTACTATGGAACTTTTGTAAGTCTAAGTGCTTTGAAAATACACCTCTATCTCCCACTGCCTCAAGTCCTCACTTTGGGAGATCGTAAGCTCCTTAGGGCAGGGACACATTGTACCTGAATATTTTTCAACACTGTACAGCAATGTAGGTGCACCCAATAATGCTATACATTTATTACAGAAACACATTTTTTCACCATGGAAGCAGGTGTTCTTAATCAGTGGTGCCTAGAAAAGGTTAAACGGGGTAAGAAGGGTCTTGAAATCTGAGGCAATTTATTGAAACTTTCTAGACAGAGTGAAGGCAGTTATTAGGAATGGTAGATTAACTGTGTACTACTGCAACTTTAGAGACATGTTAGCAGCTTGCAGTTAGTGACATATGTAGCTGCCAGTAGTAACTAGTGGACATGTGGTTTGGGAGGGGGTGGGGGTAGGTGAGGATTTTATTTATCAGTTAAATGGGTGCAGGAACCGTAAAAGATTAAGAACCCCTGCCTTCAAGCATTGGTATAGGTTTCTAGAGTCTTTTGCCTCCAGTTCACATCTGGCTCAAATTGGTAGTGACAAAGCTATTTGGTGATCTGTGCAAAATGAGCCTGGTGGTCTTAGTTCAAATTCCCAGCGGGAAAGTGTCTAAACAAAAATCAAAAACCTACATCACCAGAATTTGGCACTAATTGGAGCTTGTCTTGGTAGCTTCAGCAGAGAGGTCATAGATTAAATAAGCAGGATTACTGAATTACCGTTTGCTATTTTAGAGCAAAGTTTAAACACATTAACAGTGTCATTACTTGTGTTCCTCCTGCTCTGTGTTTAAATAAACCATTTGGTTTCTAGCGCTATCAACCTAACTGCTTTCATGAGCACTAATCAGAGTTCATGTTTAAAACGGAGTATTGTACAGCCCTCAGTATCTGAGAGAATATTGTATTTGTTATCACCTTACTTCATTTCAAAATCCTCGTTTAAATGTTCCCTCTCTCATGGCTGTTGACAACAATGCAAGAAGCAAGCTTTTTTTACTTTGTGGCATCCAAACTTTGGAATACTGAAGGGTCAGTGTTGGCAGATGGCTATTGTATAACTGTTTTTCTGCATGTAAAGCCTGTTTTACATGTTAAGAAACTGTTTCAGAAAATGGTGAGGCTGTGTATGTGTATGTAAGTACGAGCAACAAAAAGATAATGTGTGAATACATGCACCATATGCTGCAGTGCACAATTTTGCAGTGGAAATTTTTTTATTTGGATTTTGCTCACATCTTTTTCAGTACTAGCTCAAGGTGAGTTACATTCAGGTACACTGGGTGTTTCCCTGTCCCTGGAGGACTCACAGTCTAAGGGCCCTATTTGCCAAGCCACGCTGTAGGCGCGCTAACGCTAGAGACATCCATAGGAATATATGGATGTCTCTAGCATTACCGTGTGGTAATTTTTAGTGCACACTAAAAAGTTAGCGCACCTACAGCACAGCTTAGGAAAAAGGGCCCTAAGTTTGTACCTGAGGCAATGGAGGGTTAAGTGAGTTGCAAAAGATCAAAAAGAGCAGCAGTAGGATTTGAACCAACCACCTCTGGACAACTGGTGCTCTAAGCACTAGGCCACTCCTCCACATGTCTATTTTACAGAATACATGGGTACACATATAAAGTACATACACAGATTTCACATCATCACTGAAGCAGGGATACTTTGTCCACAGGTATGCAAGCGACTGGGACTGGATCTGGAGGCCTATTTTCTGAAGTGTCCGAAGCACCGATGGTGCCTTCATAAAACAGGCGTCTTTTACTAGAATTTTATTATATAGCACTTGCTATTAGTGGGTTTTATTTTATATTTGTTTGTTAAAAAATATTCGGTTAGAATAAAAATTACTTTTGACTAAATTAAAATATTACATGTTCATGGGTAAAAATGTAGCACAGAAGCAGAAAACTGAAGGCAGAAAGACCATATGGCCTATCCAGTCTGCCCATCCATGTTATCTACTATCCCTTTCACTCCCTTAAGAGATCCTGTGTACTTGTCCCAAGCTCTCTTGAATGCAGATACAGTCTTCGTCTCCATCTGAATGTTGTTCCATAAATTCACCACCCTTTCTACTACTACTACTTAACATTTCTAAAGCGCTACTAGGGTTACGCAGCGCTGTACAATTTACATAGAAGGACAGTCCCTGCTCAAAAGAGCTTACAATCTAGTAGACAGGTTACTTCCAAGTCTCTCCCCTTTCATCTTCATCCTACGCCCCCTTGTTCCAGAGCTTCCTTTCAATTGAGACTCACCTCCTGTGCGTTTACGCCATGTAGGTAAATAAGAACATGTATCTATCATATCTCCCCTCCCCTGCTTTTCTTTCAAAGTATACATATTGAGATCTTGAAATCTGTCCCCATACACTTTATGATGAAGCCCACTGACCATTTTAGTACACGCCCTCTGGACCAACTCCATCCTGTTTATATCTTTTTGAAGATGGGGTCTCTAGAATTGTACACAGTATTCTAATCGAGGTTTCACCAGAGACTTATACAGAGGCACTATCACCTCCTTTTCCCTGCTGACCATTCCTCTCCCTATACACCTAAACATCCTTCTGGCTTTTATTGTTGCCTTTTCTACCTGTTTGGTGTAGTCTTCTTTGTGCAGACTTTGACAGATTTTCAAAGCCAAAGCACATGCAAACGTCCACGTTGAAAATTATGCCAGGGAAACTGTCCCTACATTTACACCCCACTTTTTGACGCAAACAGGCTTTCAGGGTTAATTCACATGTGTATGTTCCTGTTTTCGAAAGTAGGCATGCGAGTACAAACCCTTCACCAATTCTGCCTCCAGACTGAGCAAACCTATATGCGTATATGCAAAATAATACCCATGGGGGAAGGGAGGAGGATAATTTTATACAAGCCCATTTCTACTATTTTACTACTACTACTACTTAACATTTCTAGAGCGCTACTATTTTACCTGCAGAAAAGGATTTTGAATATTAACTTCCCAGTTTAATGATTTTTTAATGTTTGTAGACTGTAGTCCTTTTGGAGGCCAGCAATAGTGATGAACAACGGTTTTTAAATTAAAAAAAAAAAAAAAAAGTCATCAATATAAACAATAAAACAACCTGAATGACCAAATTAACACCCCCCCCCCCCCAAAAAAAAACCAAAAACAAAACACCATGGTACAAAACCTAATCTGATAAGGATTACACAACTTAAAATCACAAATCAAATCCGAGTCTTCCCAGGGAAATATAACTAAAACAGCCAAGTCTCATATGGCTAGGTCTCTTGCTAATTTCAGTTCTTCTGGGATAGAATTCCAATTTATCTTGTACTTTAAACAGCAAGAGTTGGGGAACGTAATACTGCCTGGCACATAATATTGGGGTCCTTTTAATAAGCCACGTGTCTATGCGCAGCCAACATGCGCCAGAATGGAGTTACCGCGTGGCTCTTGCGGTAATTTCATTTTTGGCGTGCATCTGATACGCACGTCTAGAAAATATTTTTTTTTATTTTCGGGCACGCATAACGGACGCACGCCAAGTGGCATTTGGCGTGCGTAGGTCATTATCACCTGAGTTCCGTGTGAGGCTTTACCGCTAGGTCAATGGATAGTGGTAAGGTCTCAGACCCAAAATGGATGCGCGGCAATTTTTATTTTGCCACACATCCATTTTTGGCACAAATTTTTAAAAAGGCCTTTTTTTCCACAGGCGCGCTGAAAGATGGATTGGCGCTTGCCCAAAATCTGCACCTACACTACCGCAAGCCATTTTTCAGTGCGCCTTTGTAAAAGGACCCCATTGTCCATGGGATACAAGCTAAAAAATCGTGAAAGGCATATGAGGCTGAATTCTATGAATAGTGGCAAGAGACCCGTGCTGAAAAAAACAAATAGCACTCAGCACTATTCTATGAACAGCGCTTTAAAAGTCAGGCACTGTTTACAGAATAGCGCTTAGCGCTGGGATCCGTGACTACTTTTAGGCATTAGCATTTACACCAATTGAACCACGGAGTAAATCCTCATACCTAAGTTAGGAGTGGATCCCTTTTATTCTATAACAACGCACATAAATTGCAGGAACACCCCTGATCCGCCCAGGACCGCACTCCATTTTTGGAGCTGCACATAAATTTCCATTAATGCCAATTAGCACCTGTAATTGATAGTTAGGGTCCAATTATCAGCGCTAATAACATCTTAATTAAAATGCACGCGCAAACTGGGCACATGCCCGTATTTGCGCACACAATTTAAAGCGCCATTTATAGAATTTGGGTGTAAGTCCTCATAGTCATTCTAAACTAAGCTGGACGACAACCACAAACCATTATTCATACATCTGAACCAAAAAATATTGCTATTTTTCAAGATGTTAAAGAGGAGATCAACAATCAACCTACCAGGAACAGAGATAACCCTCCTGTACTAATAGTATCCACTGTCGCACTTCAGTATAAACGTTCACAGAAATCATCATTAGGGGTCTAGTTGCTGTAGACGTATGGTTTACAGACAGAAGCATAAGAAAGAATGTCTACAAACACTGCTCATTCAATAACCTTTCAGAGTGAGTCACACTGTGTGTCAACAATCAAATACATGATGAAGCAAGCAGAAGGAAACTCTCCTTTAAATTAAAAAAAAAAAAAAAAAAAAGGACAGAGGAGGAGATAGGAAAGAAGTAGATGCAGGAAAGAGATAAGCGTCAAGTAATACATGAGTCATTCTGTCAATCCCCAAAGAGGGCAGCCTATCTCAGCTACTTGGGGGCCCACAAAATATTTCTGCTTTTCAGATTCACCACTAATAGGCAAATACTATCTTACATTGGTCTAAGAACTGGGTCAAGTCTGAATATTCTATTTGTACTAGAGAATGACACAGGGACAAAGTTTGTCCCCATCCCCGCCCCCATGGGTTCTGTCTCCGTCCCCACCCCGTCCCCGCAGGTTCTGTCTCCATCCCATAGGCGTAGTTTGACTGTTTCATTTGGGGGGGGGGGGGGGGGGGGGGGGGTGGGGGGGGGGCAAAGGATGGGGCGGAGCATATTAGCATATTCATTTGCATATATACATATGCAAATGAATATGCTAATATGGAGGAAGGAAGGGAAAAAAAGCTGGCTTTTTTTGGGAATAACCATAATGAATATGTATGAGATATCAAGCCAGCTCTTTCTCCCTTCCTTCTTTCCTTCTTCCACTCCAGTAGTATTTCCCCACCCCTTTTCCCATACCATGCCAGTGTTGACCTTAGAAATGCATAAGCTCTATATGTAGATCCTTCAAGAGGTAGTGTGTCATGATTTAGGCTCTACACCCTTTCTGATGTTTTGGTGCCACCTCAGTAAAGCCAACACACAATCTCTCCACTGCAACACACTATACACAAACTTGTGCAAAAACACACTCATAACCTTACTAAACCATAACAGCACTAATTCCAAGGACAGGACAAGCTGCAACCTTATGCGTGAAAAGGCAGAACTGTAATTACACCAGGCTCTAAAACACCAATACACTACCTCGTGAAAAACACATGACACAACAGACATGACACAAGGAACTAGAAAGCAAAAAATATGAAGGCAAAATACTGAACTGGAAAGTTAACTCGATGTCAGACTCAGCATGCAGCAATACCAGAAAAATTGAAACTTACATGCAAAATTTCACAGAAAGCTGACATATTCCAATTAATAAATTCTGAATAAAATACTTTTTTCTACCTTTGTTGTCTGATCATTTAGTTTTTCTATTCGCTTTGGTCCCAGTGTCTTCTGTTTTATTCAGTATCTTCTTTCCATTTGATATTCCATTTAATAGATTCAAAATAAAATACTTTTTTGTACCTTTGTTGTCTGGACATTTTACCGTTCAATCATGCTGGTTCCAGTTTCCTCTTTTCCTGTCTTTCTGCTAATTCTCCTTCAACTGCTTGCTGTCCATTTGTCTTTTCTCTTCTCTCCTGTCTTATTCCATTCCTTCACTACACCTACCTTTGACACATTATTTCTTTTTTAGCTGTTTCCTCTGTTTTTTTTTCTTTGCTGCCTCTCTGTTCACTTAAATTTCACCCTCGTCCTCATCCTTCTCCTTTTTAGTTTTCAGCTATCAAATTCCATTTCTTCTCTCACCCACTAGCTGCCCCATTCCTCTTCTCAGTCCTTCCTCCAACCTTCCATTTCCTTTCATCTTTAAACAACTCTCCATTACCACATTTCTGCCCCCCCCCCCCCATCACTATCATCCTCTCATTTGTTTCCTTCCCACCTCCCCTTTGGCCTCTCCCAAATAGTTCCACCATTTGCAGCATCTTCCTCCCTCCAACCTTCTAGCCCAGCACGCCTGCTCCCTTTCTCCCCTTGTAGCCTAATATCTCCCTGTCCCTTCCACACACACATCCACACCCCAGTATCTTCCAGCCCCCCCCCTTCCTGTGGTCCAGCATTTCTTCCTCTCTCTCTCCCCTCCCTCCAATTGTCCAGCATTTCTCCCTCACTCCCTTCTGTCCCTGGATCCACAATCTCCCTCTTTTTCTCTTTCCCCTCTAATGTATATCTATCCCTCCCTCTCATCCATCCCCATGTACAACCTCTCTTCCCTCCTTCTTCTCTCCCACTGCCCACATCACTCTCAGTATCTCCCTTCCTTGCACCCTGGGCCCAACATCTATCTCTTTCGTTCTCTTCCTTCCCCTTTTAGCATCTCTCCCATCCCCATACAGCATCTCTCTCTGTCTCCCTCCCTCCCACTTCCATGTTCCAACATTTCCCCTTTTCTCTTGCTGTCCCTCCCTCCTCCTCCACATCCAGTATTATTTCTCCCTCTCTCTCCCCCATGCATCTCCCCCCACCAACATTCCCCACCTCTCTCGCTCACCTCTACCTAGCATTACCCCATCACCTCAACAGTGCTCCTGTGACTGTCTCTCCCTGCCACCAGCCAGCATGCTGCCTCACTCTTCCTCGCCGGCGCTGCCTCAGTCCCTGAATCCCTGCAGCATTTTTGTCCGTCGCCGTCAGCGCTGCCATTCATTCTCACAGGCAGCCTCGTTCCCGCTCCCCTTTGCCGCTTCCACTCCTCCGACCGGCTCTCTCTGATGCACTTCCTGGAGTGGAAGCGGCAAAGGGGAGCGGGAACGAGGCTGCCTGTGAGAATGAATGGCAGCGCTGACGGCGACGGACAAAAATGCTGCAGGGAGTCAGGGACTGAGGCAGCGCCGGCGGGGAAGACACAATTAAGCCCCGCCAGTTCGCCGGTGCGACTCGTTTGGGGGGGCAATGCCCCCCCTCGCCCATGCTCCATCCCCACCCCATTCTCGCAGGTTCTGTCCCCATCCCCACCCCATTCTCGCAGGTTCTGTCCCCGTCCCCGTGGGCTTTGTCCTCATCTACATGAGCCTTGAACACTTATGATTTTATATTTAAATCTTTTTATTAAAGTATAAAAAGGAACAATATGCTGTGCAACTGTTGTGTATAAATTACAAATGGAAAACAATAACAATGAGCAGCTATAATAACCCTCCACCCTTCCAACTAGAAAATAACACAGGGACATCTCCCTGTCCCCGTGGGATCTGTCCCTGTCCATCCCCGTGAGCTCTGTCCCTATCCCCATGGTTACTGCGGCTCCCCGTCCCCGTGTCATTCGCTAATTTGTACCCTGGAATCCAACTGATTTTGAGAAGCTGCGTAGTTGAAAATCTCTTTCATACTTCTATAATTGTGCCATGTATATGTTTAACATTTATAGATATAAAAGGTAATAAATGGGCTGGAAAGGGACAAATAAAAAAAAAAATGCAATAGAATGATGTCTATACCTGGTTAAGGGGTTCTTTTACTAAGGTGCACTGAAAAATGGCTTGCGGTAGTGTAGGCACGGGTTTTGGGCGCACGCCAATCCAGTTTTCAGTGTGCCTGTAAAAAAGGACTTTTTTAATTTCTGCCGAAAATGGACGTGTGGCAAAATCAAAATTGCCGCACGTCCATTTTGGGTCTGTGACCTTACCCCAGCCACTGACCTAGTGGTAAGTCTCACGCGGTAACCGGGTGGTAATGACCTGCGTACGTCCGAAAATAGCTTTGCGGTAACTCCATTATGGAGCGTGTTGGGCACACATAGACACTTGTGCGGCTTAGTAAAAGGGCACCTAAGAGCTCCATCCCAGCTTTAACTATGAATCGTGTTAAAAATAGGAGTGTTTCCTAAGCATAAGAGAAATATTTTAAAACCACAAATACAGTCCCCCTCATTCAGTAATCTTCGCACCTAAATGTGTCATTTGCATACTTAGACTGCAGAACACTAGTACTTGCGCACATCGATAACATTCATGCAAGTGCTCTGTGCATGCTAAGTGATATTTTTCAACTTGTGCGCACAATGTGCAGACCCCCCAATCCTATAAATGGCAACACAACTTCGCAAAAATCGGCGTGCAAAATCTTTACGCATAGCTGATTTGTGCATGCAAATTAACAAGCTAATTAGCACCAATAATTGGCCAACTAGCAATTATTGGCACTAATTCAAATTTATGTGCGCAACTTTCTAAGCATATTCTGTAAAGTGCTCCACATAAATTCTAATACATGGATCAAAATAGGGGTGTGACCATGGGAGGGGCATGGGCGGGTCATGAGTGTTCGCAAAGATTACGCGCATTGTTACAGAATATGCCCGATCCGCACCTTAACAAGACATGGACATTTACACCAGGTTTTCGTTGGTGTAAATGGCTGCGCCGAACTTTTTGTCACGGGATGGCCACTATACATAGTCCATAAACCGTGCCTAAATTTAGGCAAGGTTTATAGAATGCCACTAAGCGTGGGGTTTTTTCCCGCGCTGATTTTTTTTGACGCCATAAATAGAATCTGGACCATAGTATGCATTGGGCAGGGTATAGGAGAGTTCTCTATTTACCTGTGTAACTTATAGAATTCTATACATTATGCGCTAAAATGCAACATTTTAGGCATGTGCATTTACCTCTGCCACAGACCTGCCGAAATGTTGGCACATAAATTCCAGCAATTACCAACCCAGTCCTTCGGGCACACCTAGTTCCATTGGGTTTTCAAAGGTTTGAATGCCTAACTCATGAATATTCATTGTGGATATCCTGAAAACCCAATGGGACTAGGTGTGCCCGAAGGACTGGGTTGGGAATGGCTCTTCTATTCTATAAACAGCCCTCTGGGCGCCCAGATGCCATTACAGAATAATACACATTTTGGGCCTTATCTTATAAAGGTTATGCTCCTAAATTTATGCTTCTAATTTATGAGCATAATTTATGCTCCTAAATTACGAGCATGCTCCATGCTCCAAAATTAGGAGCATAACCTTTATAAGATAAGGCCCAAAGGGTATTTTGGTGTCTACCTGAGGACTAGATGTAATAACAGAGAATAATGAAGACAGAGCTGCAAGCTGTTCTTAGTTCCCCAAAATTGAGTTTCTTCTTTGTAGAACCACTTTAGGACGTAACATGGCCCCAGAAGTGTCACTTCCTTTACTAAGAAAGGACTTTTGTCCCTACTGGTGACCATGATTTATCATGAGGCAGCAGAAATAACGCTTTACACTGTCTTAACTTTCATGAAAGCTTAGTTCTGCACTGATTAGATCATGTGTTATAAATTGTGGGTTAGATTTACTAACACGTATGACCACGTTAGCTTTACTACATATTTATTTACCACAGGGCCTATTTTATGTAATGGAACTTATTTATAAATAACACAGGCTAACATGGTAACGCAATTTATAAATTTAGTCCCAAATATGAACAAAATACACAAACATGGGATGGCAGATTAGAAACCTATGAGCCAAAATGGACAAACAAAAGAAATCCCTAAACTAATTAGGCAAAGAAGCATAGTAAATGACGACAGGAAAAGATCAATCACCCACTCTGTTACTCCTGTCCACACTAAAAGGATATACTCCAGCTGTTAGGCAGGGCATGATCACTTGTAAATGCTCTCTCCTATCAACAGCTGTTGTGTCATTTTCATTTGTGTCTTATCTTGGGCAGATAAGCGAAGCAGAGCCCCCATTTAGTTCACTCCTGACCTCTTCTCTTTCCATGGCTATGCACAAAGCTATGTAGAATCGTAAGAGCTACCAGCACTAGCTTGGCCTATTACCTCACCATCCATCATCCTAGACCCAGCTACGATGCATTGCCACTAGGTTTTCTTCTTAGCACTGTGCTTGCTGTCTGCCAGGCAGGCTATACTCATGAATCAAACCAATGTAAGGTGAGTTAGGCATACACAATCAACAAAACTCAAAATATGTGTAAGAATCAACAAAAGATTTATTACAAAAAAAAAAAAAGGAATGAAAAAGTCACAAGGTTTGTTTTTTTTTGTCTATGACTGAAAAACTAGTTATAGAAACCACATTATTTTTCTGAAGCTTTTTCCTTCCTTCCTTATAAAACTTTTCATCAATTCTTACAAAAATTTGAGTTGGTCAAATGAGTCATATTCATGAATATCTGTATTTCCAATAGGATTTCAAAATTTAATAATGTTCCTTTTTGCCATTTGTTCATACAGCCTCAATACCCAATGAATCATTCTGCTAAGGCACTTCAAGAACACATGCAAATAGGCCACACTTCCATCACAAAGTCTGTTGCTGTCCAAACCTTCACATCTAACGTTCAACTAGGAAAACATATTTAAATATATTTTGGTGTTGCTCCTGAGTCTCTCCCCCTTCAGGTTCATCCGGGTACAAAATGAAATAGTTAATGAAAGTGGGCAAGCTAGTGACCATCTCAGCACTGTGGAACTGGCATATTATGTAAGCTTGTTGACGAGAAAGATAGACTTCTTCAAATGAATTGGGATGTTAGGCCCTATGTTACAAGGGGAGCCTAGCTCTTATGCTTAAAGCACTCCTTCCTGGGTAAATACCTTCTTGGGTTCAAAACTAAATTCAAAAAGAGGTAATCTCCCAAAATCGATAATAAATATCAAATACCAAAACAAAGCAGGGAGATTTCTATATCTGGCATCACAAAACAGCACTATTCTTCAATCTTATCATTTGTAGAAATAGAGTACTTGTTCAGAGGAGAAAGCCTCTAGAAGCCTCCAGTAAATACTTTCATAATTTATTAGGATTGAGGTCCTAGATTTATGCTAAAAATTTCACTAAACTCCTAAATTTAGGAGCCTAAAACAAATAGATGGATTTAGGACAGGGAAAAAAGTTAAGTGCTTAGTACCGATTTTCAGCTTCAAGCATCTAAGCAAGATTAATAGCAGGTATGAATTTAGAAACGCCTATTAAGCTAAGTAGGTAAATAGAAAAGTATTGGTGCTAGTTCATGTAACTATAAGAAAAAACGGTTACATGATAATAAGATTGGCGATTTAAAGAGGTTCTGAAAGCCAATGATGAAGAAGCCCAGCTCTCCGAAGTAAATCACAAAATCATAAAAATTATGAAAGTATTTACTGGAGGCTTCTAGAGGCTTTCTCCTCTGAACAAGTACTCTATTTCTACAAATGATAAGATTGAAGAATAGTGCTGTTTTGTGATGCCAGATATAGAAATCTCCCTACTTTGTTTTTGTATTAAATACCTTCTTGTGCACAACTGAATGCAAAGCTAAGAAAAGCTGCTTGCATAAGCTGTCGATAGAACATCTTGAAATCCTATCAATACTGGGCAGCCTAGATCCTATCTTAAGAGGCTCTCCAGTAGTTTTAAAAGGTAATGCTTCTTTACATTACAACTGTTAAACAAAAACACATGCACATCTGAATACCATTATTTCATGGACAATCATTGTTTTTAATTATAAACTTGTGTTGCAAAAATCAAGAAATGTAAAAACCTGCTTTATATTTAGATTGTAAGCTCTTTGGGGCAGGGAACTACCTGCTGTATCTGACTAACTCTCCTTCAGGCTCAATTTAAGGCAAGCGATTACATTTAAAATCCAAAGCTCACTTCAAGCCAGACTGCATGCCAACCTCCTAGCAGGCAACGCTAAGCTCTTGTGGGTGTTTCAGTTATGTATTTTTGGGCAGAGGAATACAGATGCAAAATAGTAAATAAAAAAGACTGATGGGATATTAAAAAAAAAAAAAAAGGAAAGGAAAAGGGGTTGAGATTTGACATATATCGCCTTCCTGTGGTTACTATCAAAGAGGCTTACATACAGGCATTTATTTTGTATCTGGGGCAATGCAGGGTTAGGTGACTTGCCCAGAATCACAAGGAGCTACAGCGGAAATCGAACCCAGCTTCCCAGGTTCTCAGGCCGCTGCACTAACCATTAGGCTATTCCAAAGTTGGCAACTAATGAGGGGAGAGGGAAAAGATGAGAACAAGATAAGTTGTAAGAGAATTGAATACATGAAAATTTAGAAAGGAAGATATCAATGTGGGCCACAGTTAAGACATGTTATTTTAACACAGGATCCTGTTTTATCCAAAGACATCCTGTGCTAAAATAGCACAACTTGTGGTAAAATAAGTCGTCAATGGCAGCCCACATTAATAACTTCCCCCTTAGTCTTGCAACAGAGGGTGAGGCACTATTACATACTAACAAGTTTAATCTTCATTTCAAGAAGACAGACAAACAGCTATCTTACCTGAGTTCTGTTAAAAGCCACACGTGCAAACACCGCCTGCGAGATTCCCGCTCGTTTCAGTTCATCACGTACCCACTGATAGATATCGGAAGACACCTCTGTGTTCGTTGAAACTTGTTGCTCCAACGGTTTGTTGATTGATCTGCTAACGGGAGGAGGGTGGTTCAAGTACTGTTGATTTAAGGACTGCTGGGCTAGAAGTCTGTTTACGGCGTACTGCTGGTTCAGTAACTGGGCCATGACCAGCTGCTGGTTCACCAGCTGAGGGCTAATGGGTGTAGACACAAGTCCAGGGTGCAAGTTTGGAAGCTGTGTCCGAACGGATGACTGGTTGCTGTGAGAAAGCTGCACAGGAGATGGAGGCTGCTCAGGTGTGTTCCCTGGGACTGGCTGCTGGCCAAAACTGATATGGTTGGCACTTTGCTGGGACAGGTCAGACAGGCTTTCCATTTCAACTGGGGTGGGGTACAAACAAAACCAGACGTAAATACTTACAGCAGAAAATCATCCAGAACCATATACAGGATAGCTCGGAAAAAAAAAAAGCAATTACATATTTTAAAGCAGCATCAATGCTACTAAAAGAAAAAAAAACATTTAGGGCCCGATGTTCAAAAGATTTATGCTCCTAAGAGTTATACTCTTAAATTTGACCTTTTAAAATTTATTAGGATTGAGGTCCTAGATTTATGCTCAAAATTTCACTAAACTCCTAAATTTAGGAGCCTAAATCAAATAGATGGATTTAGGACAGGGAAAAAAGTTAAGTGCTTAGTACCGATTTTCAGCTTCAAGCATCTAAGCAAGATTAATAGCAGGTATGAATTTAGAAATGCCTAAGTGTGGCTGAAAATAAGGAACAAGCTTAGGCATTTACACATGGCGATGCTTTTGAAGTGTAGGCCTAAATTCAGGAGCTCGGCTCTTTTGGAATATCGGGCTCTTTTATGCTGAAAATGAATACTCGAGTTGGAGCCAAAACATAGCATTTTTTAACAGCAACTCAATATATATATATTTTTTGTACTGTCGAACTACTGGAGATAAATATGCAAATCATTTTCATGTGAAATCATTTCACTTGGGTTTTCAACTTGTGGTCTTGAAGGCTTTTTCCAGCTATAGTTTTTCATCTTTATTTGTGGTCTCAGCAAACTAATCCTGAGCCAACATTTCCCCTTTGTACTCTTCTCTTTATATATTATGTGGCAGGAAAACTGATTGTCAAACAGACAAGCCTTTAGCCTCCAAAGCTGCATACATGAGAGACGGCTGCAGACCTAGCTGGCTTTAAATTCTTGTGTGGACCAGAAGCAACAGTGCTGCTTCGATACTTGTAACAACAGAAGCAAAGAGGAGCAGAAACAGAGAGGCAATGGACATTTTAAGTTAGGAGCCAGTCTAATTTAGTATTGCAAACCCGTGTGTCAAAATTTAGTGTTTGTGATAGCACTGAAACTGTTATTACCCCAAATTTAGGCTAAATAGCGACCACATCTGTCAGTGTGCTCTTATCCTGCTCTGCCATTTAAACAGAAAAAAAAAGAGAACTCAAATTACTGTTATTGGCAAGACAGAAGTGCAGAGAATCAGAAAGGATTTACGTTAAATATATGCTGCAGGCAATGTTGCCAGGTATGCTGATCTACACACTAAGGGGGTAATTTTATGAAGCTTTCTTTCACACGTAGAAAAAGGGCTTTTATAATATGTGCCTATGCGGGTGAAGTACGTGCAAGGAAAGAGAGAATTCACTGATTGTCGCTTAATCTGCGCAGTGGCGTTCCCAGGCATCTATTCAGGGTGGAGGTGGAGCCTGCCGCTGCCATGTATGCACATATTTTATAAAATACGTAGGTACACACAGAATGGAAGCACACATTTACACCAAGCTTACTCCAAAAGCATCCACCATATGAGATACATTTTCAAAATTGAGGGTGCTAAACCCAACCAAAAATTCTCTCTCCCTGGATACAATTTTTGTTCAATATTGGGGGGTGCTCAAGTACCCACAGCGCCCACAGAGCCGGATCCTATGGTGCCTCACGTGTAAATGTGCACACTTTTGGAGCTGGTTCTGGAAGTTAAAGGCACATAGGACTAAAGTAACCTCTGAACTAATATATGCAGCAAGCTTTACAGAACATTTAGAATGAATAGAGTTTAATACTATTATAGAATATTCCTGTACATGCTTTTAGGACACATAAAGGGCCTATTTACTAAAATGTTTTCTTCCCTTCTAAGTCTGTAAAAATCATGTATAAACAGACCCATGGGTTAGATTTTTGGGTTTGAACTTTAGATTTATTACTGGCCTTTCCCAAATCCAAGCTCAGTAGAAGTTACATTCAGGTACACAAGTTATTCCCCTAAGACCCCCTTTTACTAAGGTGCGCTCACGCTTTTAGCGTGTGCTAAAATTGGGCGCTCGCTAAATGTTAGAGATGCCAATGAATTCCCAGGGGCGTCTCTAACATTTAGCACGTACCCAATTTTAAAACACTAAAAACGTGAGCGCGCCTTAGACTCCCTAAATTAGCTTAAGCCATCTGACTAAGAGAGTTCAGGCCAGGACAATTCTCCAGAGGGTCACCACAAGTCAACCGAGACTCAATGGCATTTTACAACAAATTAGCTTCCTACCTAGGTGTACTTAAGGTGGAAGGAGGTGAAGTGATTTTGGCTAAGATCAACAGCATCTGTGGGAAAAGCTGGATTTGTTTTTTAACCCTAGCTTGATTTGAATAGCTTCCCAAGGTTACGCCTGCTCCTCCACACCAAAAGGAATTCATAATACACTTTACTGATGCACTTTTACAAACTGATATAATTTTTTTCTAATGATATTAATAGCACAGGGTATCAAGACACATTACAGGTAGCAGCTTGTTCATTATCTTCTGAATGCATTTATCTGGAGTACACTGTACTAGCAATGGACTGAATCTCAAATTTTATATTTGAGCAAGAGAACCATTTTTTAAAATGTGTGTGTATGTATACTTTATACTTATATCTATACACAAACACAGTAAATCCTTCCCTTGCAAGTGCAAAGAAATGTTTTCAAAGTGCTGACTTTTTAGTACCTGTCTACAGTGCTAAAATGACAAACTGTAATATCTGATTTATCCACAGAGCAGGTAAATGGAGAGCTGAGTGTGTATGAATATAATACTTATACACATACTGTATATAAAATGCAGGGAAGAGGACTGAAATGTACTGCTTTTCAACCTGTTTCAGCATGCGTTGTGCAAATCCTAAATAATAAGCACGGCTGAAATAATAGTTAAAACAAACAAAAAACCTGTAATAAGCTTAAAAAGCAACAACAACAAAAAACTACCCCATTCAAGAAAACAGTATATGAAATGAACACTTTCATTTCAGCCAATTCCTTTTTTCTGTAGGCTACATTTCTTCCCCCTAACTTCTACAACCAGCTTCCTTCAAAAATATCAGGAGTAGCCTAATGGATAGCACAGTGAGCTGAGAACCTGGGGAACTGGGTTCAATTCCCATTGTGGCTCCTTATGACCCTGGACAAGTCACTTAAGCCTCCATTGCTCCAGGTACAAAAACTTAGATAGTGAACCCTCTAGGGTCAGAGGGTTGTCATTCCTTAAAAACAGCTTGAATTATTGTGTGTGTGCCAGTCTGAAAGCAGAATCAATGCAGAACAAAAATGAAGCCATCTTCCTTTGACGGAGAAAGACCGTGGAAGCCTAATTCTTTCAGAAGGAATGATTTCTGAGGTGGAAAGCAGAAAACAGATTAGAACAGCTCAGGGAGTCTGTCAAACTGACTTTTAAATGCCTGCTGACCATTGTTGCCAATGTTCGTTTATTACAAACGGCCTGCATTCCAAGATCAGTTTGTGTTTGCGCACAATGGCCGTTACTCTGAGAAAAGAAAATGATGAAAGGCAGAAAAAAAAAAAAAAAGTTAGCACATACTTCTGCAGCAGACCCCCATGAATGTAACCTAATTCAGATTTCTGGCATTTGGGGAACATATACAGAAGTGAAAATCAAAAGATCTACTCTACACAAAATTCTGCCACGTCAGATTTGTTCATTATCATCAATTTGCACAAGAAATGAATATTTCAGCCTCGGTATAAAAATGTGAGACACTTGTGGTTAGTGCTATATGGAAACTGCAAAGGCGGCTAGAGGGGAAAACAATCTATATCCACAACAGAATGCAGAGTCAACCCAAGTGGGCCATTCACTCGGAACAGTAATTCAAGCAATTACCACAAAAGTGATGCATTGTCTTCATTACAGCCTTAAGCTATAAAAGGCAAGGAATCGGTTTTGATAGATGGATGGATTTGCTTCAGATACTAAAAAGGTAAAAACATGCAAGGAAAAAAAAAATCCAGACAGTTGGTGTCATTCCTCTCATCCTTAAAACTACTGGGATATTACTATAGATAAAAGAATAGTACCACACAAAATTTCTATGGAGTTTCACTGAAGAGGAATGGATTTAATGATTGTATTCAATCTAGCAAAGAATGATACTGGAAATGCGCCGCAGACCTCATATTCCGAAATCTCAATGATAAGGCTTTTATTTTTCCCATGCATGAGCCCTTTAAAAACTTTGCATTAGTGACGCTCCTACTATCAGCCTAATTATAGACCCAAACAATTAAAAAGTATTTTCTCCTTAAACTTCTCTGTTCCTCTAACTTCACAAACCATATCTCTTAATCTTCTCCTCAGCTTCCCAACTACAAGCAACGCTAAACCTTTACTGGGATGTTAACAAAATTGACAGCGCCCTTCCTTTTTTCATGAGCTCCTGATTATCTGACACCGAAGTTGCTTTTTCCTAATTTAAAAAACATGTATTGAATTTAATTAGCACATTATACTTTTACAACCACCCCCCCCCCCCCAAGCACAATGAACTGATTTCTAACTGGGTGAGCAAAATATGTATGTGGCTTGAGATATAGCTATGATAGACCCTGACATGACATGTAATAGTAAACAAATCGCCCTTGTGACTTTCTTTTCTTTTTTTCCTCCTCTTTCTTGCTTACCCATCATATCTTTTGTCTTCTTGAAATGTTTATACCACCTTCCAAATTCTTGACATTTTGCTGCCGAGACATTTGCATAGTAAGTGCTGTTCACAATGGAAGAAATCATACTCTGCATGAAAAAAAGAGAGGAAAAAATAAAAATGATTTTAACACCTAATAGCACAAGTCAAAACAATGAAATTATTTCAATTGCTGCAACCACGGTATTTTTAGCATCCGAGTACCATGCTGCATTCTTTTTACCCTTCAGTCCAGACCTCCAGGCCTCCTGAAAGTCATTAATCAGTTTAAATGAAACCTAGGAGTGAGAAAATGGGGAGACTAAGGCAAGAAAAATAGATCTCTTAGAGGTCAAAAATCAAGACCTGCAAAACATTTGTGTGAACAGGAGAAGCCGTGCCGGGTTGGGTACGGTTTGTGATCACTACCTCCATTTTCTATAGTGTTGCCAGATGTAGGCAGGTGTTATACTGATACAAATGACAGCCCCGGCTCTGTGGAGCTTACAGTCTAAGCCACACAGTCAAAAGGAAGTGACTTCAGGATATTTATTGTGCAAAACATAGTTAAAAGCAACAAGACCTATTGGTATAGCCAGAGATTAAAGCTTATAGGAAGCCTCAAAAGATCAAGGGCCCTGTTTACTAAGGTGCGCTAGCGTTTTTAGTGTGGGCTAAAAATTAGCACGCACTAACCATGTGGATGCCCAAAGGAATATTATGGACATCTACATAGTTACAGCACGCTAACACTTAAAGCGCCCCTAGCGCGGCTTGGTAAACAGGGCCCCAAGTTTTCAGGTGTGATTTGAATGTACTCAAAGAGGCATGATGCACCCACTCTATGTCTGGAACAGATTTACCGAGTGGAAAGAACCAAACCAAGAACAAGAGAGGTAGTGTGGATCTGTAGAATGAATGCACTTGGAGGCGAGTAGGAGAACCTTGAACTGTAGGGTTTACATGGTCAGAAGGACACTGGAGGAAGCCATGTCATGCGGCTGAGTTAAGGACAGAATGTAGTAGAGAGATGTTCTGTGGGAGCTGGGCAAGGAGCAGGCTACAGCAGCAGAATGGAGGAGGATTTTGCTGGTGTACTCAGAGGAAAGTATGGATTTTGGTAAGGTTAGAGCAGAAATCATTGGTGGCATTTGAAATGTGTGCAGATGAGGAGAAATGGAGGCTAACGAAATGTGCACAGGCAAGCAGAGCTCTCTCAGCCATGTTAATTTTAAGGTGGTGGCAGTGGAACATCAGGCTGCAGTAACAGACAAGCAAGTTGAAATTTGGGATTGGATTCTGAGCAAAAGGTCTCCTATAGTCTACATTAGCTCAGACGCAAGGGAAATGTCCATACTTGGTTTTGGTCTTTTCTGACCAGTTGCACCTTGCAGCTACCCCATAGTAACACATTATCTTCAGCATTTCAATCCATGTGTGGGATCCCACAAGAATGCACACTGGTGCCCACCCTTATTCAATCTCAAGGTTGTAACTCTTACTGCTATGTGGACAATGTTTAGAATTTCCTCCACCACTTAAGACAGACAATCTTAACTCTTGCTTGGACTCGGTATCTGATTGGCTTATTTTAGCCCTCATATTTGACAGCAAGTTTACATTTAAGGCACAAATGGACACCATCTTAGTTCATTTTCCTTTGCATTACAAAGGATTTGTTCAGTCAAACTTTTCCTTCCCTTACCATGTATCCAAATGCTCATTCTCTCTAGTCATCACTTACCTGGACTACTGCAGTGCACTATACTCCAGGTCACCATTACCCTTCCTTAAACACCTACAGTTAGTAACATCTACTGAAGTTAAAGTACTTCACAATGCCCACCATTTGGGTTACGTTTCCCCCGCTGCTGTCAATGAACACTAGCTCCTCATCTTTGCCTGCATTCATTACAAACTCCTCACTGTGGTCCACAAGGGGCATTGACGCTTGGTCTAGACTACACTGTAAATCTACAAAACCCATATAACCCAGCTTAGACCCTGTGCTCATGACAAAACACTCTTTAGCACCTTCCCTCACCCTCTCACAATTGGACATAAGAAACTGTTTTTAGTTATAATGACTCCAAACTCTGGAACTCCCTACTACCGACCCACAAACTGGAACCTTCTTATCAAGCATTCTCGACCCATCTTCTTGACACCATGATTTCCCCCTTTCTCTCCCTCCTGCAAGCCCTTCTAATACATTTCCCTTTTCCTCATTTCTACCCCACTAGGAATGCTTTTTAGTTCTTGATGACTATATTTTACTGAAAGCCAACCAGCTGAATTCATCAACGCAACTGGAGGTATATTAAGCAAGGTAAATAAACAAACACAATAGCATAGTAGATAATAGCAGATAAAGCCCAAAATGTGCCATCTGCTCTGTCCAGTAAGGTGGTTCAAGTTCTAATTGAAACTCACTGCAGGTTACCCTCATGTCTTCGTAGAAGTCATTTCTATGAGCATTGAAGTATAGGGCCTTGATCCCTTGGTTATCCTCTTAGCTTTCCCCTTGCACTTCTAGAGGGTAATTTTATAAAAGGATGTCTAGGATAAGAGGGTAAGAAGGCACCAACTTAGGCACTATGAGGTCCTTTTACAAAGGGATGCTGAAAAATGGCTTGCAGTAGTGTAGGCATGGGTTTTGGGCGCATGCCGATCCATTTTTTAGCGCGCCTGTAAAAAATACCTTTTTTTTTTTTGCAAAAAATGGATGTGCGGCATAATGAAAATTGCCACGCATCCATTTTGTGCCTGAGACCTTACCGCCAGTCACTAACCTAGCAGTAAAGACTCACGCGGTAACTGGGCGCACGCCCGTTATGCGTGCCAGAAAATAAAAAATATTTTTCAGACGCACATCTCGGACGCGTGCCAAAAATGAAATTACTGCCAAAAATGAAATTACCGCAAAAGCCATGTGGTAGTCCGGCAGTAACTCCATTTTGGTGTGCATAGATGCTTACGTGGCTTAGTAAAAGGGCCCATCTGGGCCTTATTCTATTAAAGGTTATACTCCTAAAATTTAAGCTCCTAAATTACGAGCCTAATATATGCTCCAAAAGTAAAACACCTTAGTTAGAAAGAAGTCAGTGGAAAAGCTTCGTCAAGGGCTGCCCCTGTGGAGCATAGAGGACAGAAGCCAGATTGTCGTGAGATGTAGGAAAGTCAAGGAGGCACAGCCAAATGGTAACTTCAAAACGGTTAAAATGTGAAAGAGTGGTGAGAGATGGGGTGGTGGCAGGGCAGATAGGGCCCAATGAGGCTTCTTGAGGAATTGTGTCCAAAGGTGGCAGCTATATAACCAGGTAAACAACTACTGAAAATTACCCGGTTCAAAAGGTAAAAATAAAACTACGGATGGTTCAACAATAAAACAAAAAACCTGAAGGGACACAAAAACTTAATCAACAAATTGTAAATGCTGCCTGAGGGTAATGAGGGGTAACATAGTATTAACTGAAGACTGAAAAGATTCTTTTCAAGCATTTCTTTTCCCTGGGTAAGAATTGGGTTAGAAAAACAAGCAGCGCCAAGTAATGCATCCTCCAGATTATTTAAACATCAGAGGCATTCTCCCAAACAGACCACCTAAATAGAAAAGGTCATCTATTTCAACGGTCTCAATTCCTTATACAGTGACCGGCAATTCAAGGCACCAGATGAAAACCTGATGCACTGGAGAAGGAATACGTGCATCATAGAACTCATTCCCTTATCACCGTGTTGCAAATAATGGAAGACATCTCTCTCCAATGATCATGGTAAGAGACCAACAGTGCCTGCCTGCATCGTGCTGAACTACCAAACACATTTTTAACTCAATAAACTATAAAAAGGAAATTTCTAATTGGTCCACATTGCTGCAAGATCTTCAGGTACCATTTACCCACGGATTTCGCACTAAAATCTTCAAAAGGAAAGGTAGGCAAAGACATGAGTACCAAGTACCACTGGGTGTTTGTACTCAGGAGTACTTTTTCAAAGGAAAATAAAAATGTACAGACTTGAAAATGCCACGTTTGCTTTATTTTCCTTCCCCAAAATGCAACATGCCTCAAGGTATGCCTCATCTTAATGTGGCCACAAAGTAGGCAGATTGTGAAGCCTCATGTTTCAAACTCCAAGAAAATATTCCTAATCTTAGAAATTTGAGTTATACTGTCTACCAAAAAGTCAAGTTCATGAAGATTCATATGCAAACCACATCTTTCTATCATATCATACACTGGAGATATTGTAGTTTTACTAAGAGCATGTTTTAGGCCAAAATAGCCCCCCAATCAGGTTTTTGGGCTCATTGCCAAATGAAGCAGCTACAAAGACTTGGTACCTTTTCTTGGATTGTGACAGGTATGTATTTTTAGCCACACCAAAGGTGGGCAAATTTCAGACAAACTATCTAATTAAGCATCTATGGTGCTCATTTTCAAAACACGCAGACTTACAAAATTACATGACGAGGTATTTTCGATAGTGCATCTAAGTCAGACTTTGGACGATTTGCACTAGACGTACTAAATCCAAATAGGAAATATACCCATTTTCGAAAAAAGACACACATTTATCTTTTTTTTTTTTTAAATATCATTTCAAACAAGATTTTGTGCTTTGTCTTTAGGTCATTTTCGGGGACCCCCTCCCCCCCCCCCCCCCCCCCCCCGCAAGTTAAAAACTCACAAAAAAAAGCAAGCCACTGAGATGTAGGAGGGACCAGCATTTTTAGCAGACTGGTCCCCCTGACATCCCAGGAGAGCAATGAGGCCCCTAGGAGGCACTGCTGTGAACTCAAATAAATGCTCCCAGGTACACATCTCACCACTACTCCCTTGTCTGTGAAGCCCTCCAAAACCCACCAAAAGCCCATTACCCCCAACTGTACACCACTACAATAGCTCATATGGGTGAAGGGGGCACCTATATGTGGGTACAGTGGGTTTCTGGTGAGTTTTGGAGGGCTCACAGTTTCCACCACAAGTGTAACAGGTAGGAGAAGTATGGTCCTAGGTCCACCTGTCTACAGTGCACTACACTCACCACTACAGTTCTCCAGGTATCTGCATGGTGTTCTAATGGACCTGGCTGTACAATCTGAGACTGTCAGAGGCTGGTAGGTACTATTTTTATTCACATTTTGTAGGGGGTGGGAGGGGGTCATCCCTGAATCCCTCTCCAGTGCTCATCTGGTATTCAGGGCACCTTTTCGTATCTTACTCATTAGAAAAACAGGTCTAGACCAAAACGTTGAAGATTTCGCCCGAGATGTTTTGGTTTTGTTCCATTATGGCTGCAAAACGTCCAAATGTTAGGCACACCCTAATGTCGGTTTTGACCCCCCCCCCCCCCCCCAACATCCCTCCTTGTGATTTGGGCACAGTGCAGACGAAATGCATAGACAGATGTCTGCAAAATAGGTTTCGAAAATACCGATTTGGACGTTTGGAGAAGAAATCTATCCACAAGGTGACACCTTTTGGACGTTTTTCTCTTTCGAAAATGAGCCTCACAGTAACCTATGTAACTTTGTAAGTCTACATGCTTTGAAAATGAGCCTCCACATACCCAGGTAAACAGCTACTGAAAATTACCCAAAAATAAAAATGTGCATAGTTCAAAAAAAAAAAAAAAAAAACCCCAAAGAAACAGAAAACTGAAGGGACGTAAAAACAACAAATTGTAAATGCTGCCCGACGGTAATGAAGGGTAACATAGTATTATTTACTGAAGCATGAGAAGATTCTTTTCTAACGTTTCCTTCCTTGGTGGTGCTTCAGCTGCCAGCAGTTTTGTCAGGAGTTGTAATCCTGCAGCAAATGCTTAAGAGGCCCAACAGGCAGCAGGTTGATAAAAAGTACCTGGAAGAATGCTCTGGAATGTAGTGGGAAAGGATCTGTAATTTAAATATTGTGTCCTGAGGGTGTACAGCACTAAAACATTGTGTGTGATATGCACCATTCTATGTTATGTTGTAGTAATATCTAATTATTTGAGTTGGGTACATCAAAGTGTTTCAATTAAGAACTACAAAAAGATCTCTTTCCTTGGTATGGAACATGAACTGTACATTTTTAAACAGCTGAGCACAAACGTCTTTCCAAAACAGCTTTCATTTTAATTGGCAGGTTATATAGCTCATTAATTACTGTACACTGCCTTGAGTGAATTCCTTCAAAAAGGCGGTAAATAAATCCTAATAATAAATAAATAATAAAGTGACCAGACAGAGATAACCCTAAATATTTGGTTGGTCTTATTTTATTCCAAACTCAATCCTGAGTAGTAAGCTAATAGTTTCCACCAATATACAAAGAAGGATAATAGGTAGGGTTGTGCATTTGTTTGCAATGACATGGAAGCATATCGTATCGCTTTAACCCATAACAGAAAAATACTTGAAAAGTAGCACACACTATAGATATTACCTCAAAATGAAAAATAGTTAATTTTCAAAAACTAAATACACTATACATAACACAAGAAAATAAATTTAAAATAAATAAATGTTAGGTTGCACACCCTTAATAAGTGGGATAAAGTAAATGGCATTGTAATATTGTACTCTTTCATTATAAATCCAGCCCTGAAGTTCATTACTGATAATCTGCTCTTTTGACAAACTTTAGGGCCTATATCCTAAACTGCTTTCCCCCAAATTCTATGAGTCGCTAAATATTGTGCATGTGCCCACCCAATTTGTGTACACAATTGAATTTTAGTTAAATCCAATTAGCAATTAGTGCTAATTGGATTTAATTAAAGTTTACACACATAAATTTTAGGCATGGGTCCAAAAACGGGGTGCAGCCATGGGAGGGTCGTGATCAGGGACGTTTCCACAATTTATGCGCAGGGGAATTTAAACACCAAGGTTTCATTGGTGTAAATGGACGCGCCTAAATGTAGTCTTGGTTCTCGGCGCTAAGCTCTATGCTATAAACGGTGCCTAACTTTAAGCACTGTTTATAGAACAGTGCCAAGTTCTTTTTTCTTACACCAATTTTTTTATAGAATTTAGTTCATTATGTGCTTAACGTGAGTTTCAACGTGTTAACACTTATCACATTTTCAACTTGTGTAAAACATGTCACAGAGAAATTCTTCTAAGGAGATGTGGAATGGATGAGAACTGTACCTTGTAGTTAATGAATGACAACAACACCAGAGTTAACTGCTAAAATGGCAGATAATGCGAAACAGTTAACGTCATAGATCCATTTGGATGAATTCTATCATCTTATTCTTCCACAACTGTGGTTGGGAGAAGAGATTCCAACCCACATTTCTTTGCCAACAGTAGTACGATTTTTACAAACGTTTTCTTATACAGGCTCCCACCTGTTAATTCCTTGCATGTCTCCAAAGAATTACTCTCCCTTCCAGAGACACTTCCAATTCTGTATACCTAGTAGACTCTCTACCTACTGTCTGCCAGAAACCTTTATCTGCCGCAACAAGCCTAGTCTGGTCACTGACAGTCATGCACTTGAGCTCTTTCCTGTACCCTTCCATTATCGGTCCTGAAAGTTGCCACGATTCCTAAAAGCTGCACCCTTGGGCTTTCAATGTTTCTTTCACATCATCCCCAAAAGTAGGAAGCCTTTTCAAATCTCATCTTGCATGTATCCTGGATGTTTTAGCTTGGAAACTCTTCCCCTGTAAGGGCATTAGTATAGAGGCATGTGCTGCACCTTTGGGAGGTAATTCTATAATTAGGCGCTTGTAGGCATCTAGGTTTCATTATCTAATACTAATGTAACCTGGTATCGGAACACCTAACATGCAAGTGTCCACAGTTACACCACCTCTAGAGCTTGTCTAAGTGCAGGTGCCTAAATGTAGCCGGGAAGCCCCCTATGATATGCCCATGCTTCACCCCTGTGTATACCACCCTTTCAACTACCTGCTCTGGAAGGTAAGTGGGTTGTTGCAGAATAGCACTTAGGCATAGAAAGTTTAGTACAAGTGGTTTCTTTCTTCTTCTTCATATATTAATGAAAATCAACTTTAAATGGCTGGAAGAGGTTACTCAAGGATATCCAAGCCATGACCAACTTTCCTCCATCCTTTCACTGCGTATTTATAATTTTGAAAACAATGGATTTTGAAATTTAGCTAGTGTTCTGCATGTCAGGAAAGCATCCTTCATTTGCACTGATCCGATGGAAGGTGTGATGGTGGGGAGCAGAACTCTCAAAACGGATTACACTTGTTATCCCCTTAGTCTAATAAGGAGACACTGCCTGCAATACGTATGCAACTGATTTCCATACCAGCAACATACATCAGGGGGTGCAACACCTTCAAGATATGTTAAGAAACAGTACTAGCAACGTCGGTCAAAAACAGAAAGCAACCTACTTCTTGGGTTCCATCAATTCCTCTATTGCTTTATACTTAGATCCTAGTTCCACAGCAGATTATTCTAATCACTAGTACATATCACTTTCTGTACACGTTTTTCTTTTTTTAAAAATAGCCCACTCCCAACTTATTAAGTCAACAAACGTAAAGCATGAATAACTGCTCACCGCACCTCAAAAAGATACGGCAGAATAAGAAAAAAAAATACAAAAAGGAAAGCTAAAACAATTAAATGATTGGAACTCCTCTCATACGAGTTATCAATAGAAATCAAACAAAATAAAACATGGAAAAGAAAATATGATACCACCTTTTTTATTGGACATAACTTAATACATTTCTTGATTAGCTTTCGAAGGTTGCCCTTCTTCGTCAGATTGGACGAAGGGCAACCTTCGAAAGCTAATCAAGAAATGTATTATGTCCAATAAAAAAGGTATCATCTTATTTTCTTTTCCATGTTTTATTTTGTTTGATTTCTATTGATAACCTTTAAGAGTGGACTAACACGGCTACCACACCTCTCTACTCTCATTTGAGGAAAGCGCTAAAGATTAGAGCTCTTCGGCTTGGAGAAGAAACGGCTGGGAGGGGGGGAGGGATATGATAGAGGTCTCCAAAATCCTGAATGGATAAACATTAATCCAATTGTTTACTCTTTTCAAAAAGTATAAAAACTAGGGGACATGGCATAAGTTACATAGTAATACTTTAAATACAAATAGGAGAAAATATTTTTTTCCTTTTAGCTCTGGCAATCCTGCCAGAGGATGTGGTAAAAGAAGTTGGCACAGCTGGGTTTAAAAAAAGGGTTTCATTACGTTTCTGGAGGTAAAGTTCATAAGCTATTATTAAAGTAGATCCAGAGAAAGCCACTGCTTATCCCTGGGGTTAGGTAACATGGAATCTTGCTACTTTTTTTGGCCTCAGGTACTTGTGACCTGGCTTGGCTACTGTTGGAAACATTTGGTCTGACTCAGTATAGCAATTCTTATCCAATTTGTAGGTGGGGGGGGGCACTGGCAAGCCCCAGGACTTTGATGCCTCATAATTACTTCACAATGGAAGAAGCTGGGAAGATAGGCAGAAGAGTTTTCAAAAACTTTGAATGTAAGCATCCTCTTGGGAATGCCAAAGCAGAAATGAAAAGAGACCCTAATGGGATCAGCAGCTTACTATTTGGGAGGAGGGGGAAGAGAACATCTGTCAGTTATTCAAACAAAGCTCAACACTCTAACTGAAAAAAATATTAAAACACAAAATTACATATCTCATGAACAAAAATATTCTGTTCTCTTTCATACTAGAAAAGTAAAAACTCATCTCCCCCTCTAAACAAGGTGAAAAAACCCACCCAAACCTGTGTTAATTACATTAATTAAATCTGCAAAACCGAAATTGCTCATGCTTTTCTGCAAATCATGCAGCCACAGTAAAATCTGTTATTAGCGATTGCTCAATTTCTATTCAACAGCAGCTAAATCATCCCTCCATCCTATGAGCACCTCCCCCCCCAACACCCATCATATCTCGAAACTTTTCCATCACACACACAAAGAAAGAAATCTAAACACCCCTCATTGTGGAGACTGAAGAAAGCAAATAAACCCATCAAGCAACACTAGAACCATAGTGCGGAGCAAAACCACAGGAGCACAGACCTGGCAGACAGCGCTGGAGAAAAATGTTGTAAACAATATTAATTTGAATAAGCCATAAGAGCTACAACTTGTGATTATTAAAACTCAAAAAAATCAAACAAAGAAACAAACAATTCATAGAACCGATTTACCAATGTTTAAATCTCTTAAGTGCTACAATGGAGAGGGCAAGAGTTGCAGGAAGTTATTTACACAATTACCTAAATACGATTAAACAGCTGATGGACAAACGCTAAAACTGGAAAACGTATAGTCATTGCAGCTTAATGTAATCCCTTCTCTCTGTAAACACCCAGGATGATTTTTTTCCCATCCACAACAGTCCTGACATCTCATAAGCCTAAGGGTGAATAGCAAGAGATTGTTTTTGATAAGTTATAAATATTCAAAAGACATGCAGACCATCTGCTTTCATAATACAGGTAAAGCAAGGCTGAAATGGAGAATGTGATGTAAAATGGTTGTTTAAACCAAGTCGTCTTCTCCTGAAAAACTATAAACACAGATGTCAAAAACTGTTTACACACGGTAATCAGGAGCACACAAAATGCAATATTCTTTTTACACACAGTGCTCACTAAAGAGATTTTTTTTTTTTTTAGTTTCGGCCCCATCTGTGTGTTGCAACACATTTCTACAAGTTAGAAACATAGTCTTAAACAGATCTCATGAATATCCAAAAACATTCGATCTGGATTCTGAATGCCAATTTCTACCAACAAATGTGAAATTGCTCTGTGGCAAAAGGAATGCAGGACTTCAGTATTTTGCGAGGGGAGGTGGAGCAAAGAGCGCTAAAGAAACTACATGCTCTCCGATTTTGGCAGCTCCCAATCTAGCCCACAGACTTGGCTTGCTCAAGTGTTAGCATAGAAAATTTTTGCACCCTTTTCCACACCATCTCTTTAAACTCGTTTGCCTTCTGTAGTTTATCATGCTCCAAGATGCAACCTGCTACAACCATCTAAAGAAGGTTAACAGAATCCTCTAGAAACCCCTAGAAACAGTCCTCGGGACACACCCAGCCAGTCAGGTTTTCAGGCTAGCCACAATGAATATGAAATAGATTTGCATATAATGAGACAATGAATGCAAACGTATCTCCGATCTATTTATTATGGATAGCCCGAAAACCTGACTGGCTGGGTGTGTCCCAAACACTGGGTTGAGCCACTGTTCTAAAGTCCACTCTCTGAACTGGAAAATAAGAGTTTGACAGTAACTTTTTTTCATACTAATGTCAAATCAACCTCCAATTTTCAATATTGTGCCAATCCTGTATTTTAACTGAAAAGCAGAAAGCTGCATATTTGAGAGACACTTGCCACCTCCATTTAAACTGTATTCAAGAATATTAACTCTGTATAAAGACATGACCAATTATAATTCTTTGAATCCTTAATCTGCCTTTCCAAAGAATGCTCAAAATATTATTAGTATTTGGTTACGATAACTGTTTGCTCCAAAGAGCATACAGCCTAAGTATAGACCTTAGGCAACGAGAAATAACATTTCCTGTGACCCTGAGCGCCTCAATAAATGAGGGAAATGAGATTTGAACCCATTTTCCCGATTCTCAGCCCAAAAGCATCCCAAGCTAGAAGATGCTCCTTATGCGCTCGCTCCCACCTCACCCACTGCATCGCAACCAAACATGGGAAGTTAACAGGGTACAATTTTGTCACCCCACACTGTCGTAGATACCTCGCTATGGCCCTATCTCAGCCTCTTCCTCTAAACCACTAGAGTGGCCAATGAAAATTCTAGCACAAGTCGCGTTTTAAAATTATTTAAATGAACAGTGTGAAGAAAAAGGTTTTCAATAATGGTTAGCTAAATGGTAAAACAAATTGGGGGGTTTTTCCCCATGTTAATCTGTTACGTCATTTATCTTGAAAATATTTTTAGGGATTGTATTTACATTTTCTCCTTCCCAGGCTCAATTTCTGCCACATGTATCAGCAGGATGCCTGCATAAGATTTATATTGATTCGTGAAGGTACCATAGGCTATATACTACACTGCTAAGCTCTGCAACCAATGCCTCCTTCGCTAATCTATGTAAAATAAGGTGCCGCTGAGCTGTTCAACATTAGCATTCCATATAAGCACCACCTATATATGTCAGGCCTAAATCCAGCACAGACATCTAACGAATGCAGGAGACTTCTGTTTTTCAGACAGAAGACAGAGTACTAATGCAAGTTATGCACCTTTTATTAAAATTATTATAATAAAATACAAGCCATGAGAGAGAAGGGGACCAAGAGTCCAGATGATATTGAGAAGAATCTATTTAGAACAGTTGCTATACTAGTAGATAAAAATATTTGGTGCAGGAGGGGATTGGATTAATTATAGAAACTATATTCTATCACCTGGAACAGTAAAGGGCCCCAAAAAGATTTGGGGGAGGGGGGTGCAGAGAGAACAAGAATGACTTCCACAGAACGGTATCAAGCTCTTAATGAAGGGATCCACCACCAGAAAAGGGCATCAAGGTCTTATAACATTCTCAGATATATCAGGGGTGGGCTGGGAAGGGGTAAACTTCCTAGCACGGCTAGCACTCCGACTCAGCAAAATGGGCTAAAGGAGAAGACACAGTATCATGCAAGAGAGAGACCTGTTTCACCAACAGCTAAGAGTGGTGGCAGAAGTTCAAATTAAGGGCCCCATTATCTCACATACTGAATATAATCAATTTCTCTGATTACAAAATCATGCCACACACAATCCCCTGCATTCTATGAAGGGCGCCCAATTATCTGCACCTAAATTTGGGCGCAATCCCGATGCACGCATGCAACACAATTCACATCAATAACTGGACGCTAACAATATGGACGTTAATTGGCACCAACTAGGGTTTGCGCGTGCGGATCTGGCTGCACGCTATTCTCTAAACCTGAGAACCCAAATCCCATAATTCAGAACTCGTAAGGGGATGTGGCCACGGAAAAGCCATGAGTGGGTCAAGGGTGATCTCAAAACAGGTACACAGCGTTTTAGAATTCCCTGGATCCGTGTCCAACCTGATTACCATGATTTACACCAGATAAGTCCTTGTACACAAAGATGGGAGCTAGAATCCCCGCTAGGCGTAATCCTATAAAGTCAATCAAAAAAAAAAGAATCCCAGCAACAGATAATTTGTATGCTCATCTCTATAATCAAAGAGCTCCAGTCTATTATCAAACATTCATTTTTTTTAATCTTTTTAGATATATAAAAATATATATTTTGTGAACCCTCAGAATAGCAAAGATGGCATATCTCATATTTAGGAGTCTAATGCTCATTCCATGCCTCAAATCTTCATCGGTCCTTTTTCTTTTCAAAAAAACATAATTTCTAAACTGTGTTTCTTCAATAGCATATAGCATACTCGTTATTAAAAAAAAAAAAAAAAAAGATATTTAGAGGTCTTTTTACCCATCTGCAGTAAAAGGGGACCTGCGCTGAGGCCCCCTTTTACCACAGCGAGTAAAAGGCTGTCTTTTTTTTTTTTTTTTTTTAAAGAAATGGCCGTGCAGCCGTTTTGGGGGGGGGGTGCACTTACCACCACCCAATTGAAGTAGCAGTAAGGGCTCCCGCGCTAACCCAGCAGAGTGACCGGGCAGACCGTGGCACTCCCTGGAACACCCTGGGGGTGGGAACTACTGCCCGGCTGCTGCGGTAGCCCAGCAGTAGTACCGCTCGTAAGCCCACGTTGGACTTACCGCTGCTTCGTAAAGACCCCCTTAGGTTTGAGCAAAACGGACACACTGCCGATATGGCCAAGTTTTACCAACTTCTTCAGGGAAGTGGTCCGCTGACAATTATAATTCACTCTCTATACATCTCCAAAAACCAGCCTGGAGTACCCTTTATAAAATTGCGCCAATTTTTCCAGGTGCCTATTTTTCCACGCCATTTAATGAATTCACCCTATGCCGCTTAGGTGAGCTGCTAGCACTTCATGCCTAAGTGTACCCCTGTCCCTAATGTGCCAGTGTTCTGTACATTTATTTGCTCAAGGGGTGCGTAAATACGGCACCCAGTTATAGAATTATCCTTTATAAGTGCTGGCACTTATACACAGAACTAGATTCTAAAAATTTGGCATAGAATTTAAATTCGTCTAAGTGCATTCTATATAGTACGCCTTAATTTAGATGTACTTTACAGAATAAGTCTAAATTTCCACGTAGTATATAGAATAAGCCAAGCAGCCATGATAGCGCCTAACTCTAGAGCAGTCATGTACACCAAGTAAAACTGGGTGTAAATACCATCACAAGTTAGGCGTAGAGAAGGTGGATTCTACAACCCTGCACATAGTTTTCCGTAACGCCCACAATCCACCCATTTCATGCCCATAGCCATGCCCCCCATTAGACAGTGCACATTAGAATTTACGCGCACCCGTCTTGCAAAATACGGTTAGAGGGCAATGAATGTAAATTCTAATTAATGACAATTAGTGCTGATAATTACTTGTTAACATCTAATTATCAGCGTGGATAAGCTTAACTAATTCAGTTATGCGCATTATTTATTAATTAGGATCCATTTACTACCTTTTCGAAGGAATTCACTCAAGGCGGTGTACAGTAAGGATAAATCAAATATGAGCAATAGGCAATTAGAGTACTACAAATATTCGAGTATACTACTTACAATGTCAACACAATACGCAATAGAACATTTTGACTGACATGAAGGGTAAAACCAAAGATGGAACATATTTATAGGTAAGAGAGTAAGAAGAGTTAGAAAGTAAGGTGACTAATTTAAAGGAAGTTGCACATAGAGGTCAGAGAGATGGACTACACTTCAATTTCTGCACAGAAATCTAGGTGAGATCACTGGCGTTTACATGGGGAAGCTGCCCAGCGACACTGTTCTTTTGTGTGCATCCATTTTTATAAAAGTGCTGCTCCCGCTGTACATGCCACCAAATTCCCCAGCACCTTATATCTTTCACAAAACACTCCTCAGGTCAGCGGAGCCTTTGGCAAAATGGTGCCCCTATATGAAATGGGGACTTGTGTATGACAGTATTTTAATAAAAGGCTCATCTCAACATGGATGAGGATCAGCTCCAGGTCAGTTTATGACATGTTTTGCTCGGTTTTTTCCTGCTCCTTGAAGCTGGATGCTAAAAATCACAACGTCTCTTACTAAACCTACTATAAGTCTTCCTCAGCTAACACCTAGAGGTACCCTTTTTTTAAAAATGCTCTGCTATCTTTTCATTTAGCACAGCAATTACCAGCAAGGGAGTATATACACACATTTCCGGACCGGCCAGCAGGCGCTGCTATTTTGGTTTCCTCCAAAAACTGACAGCTTAAGGAACAGAAGCTGGGAATAAGAACTGCCTCTAAGTTAACAAGCAGCATGAGCGTTACTTCTCCTCAGGAATACTTCTGCAGTATGGGGAGCATTTTAACTTTTAAAATAAAGTTTCCTTTTTGAACTCCACATGCTAAGCTTGCATATTAGGGTATGAGGTAGGAGTGGAAGAAGTTACCCTGTTCAGTATCTGTGAACATTTTTTCAGATCTAGGGACATCAGGCTAAGTGGTGCCCTGAGTAAAAATTAAATTGATGCCCCCTTCTCTTCGGAGATAGCAGCTCCAGCACAGCACCCCCTCCTTCAATAGTGGTCATGGCTTCAGTACAGCAACCCAGTTTCTTCCCATCTCCATTATTCCCCCACCCAATCACCTCTTCCCCCTATACACATGGTAATAGGACAAAAGGGATGGGGAAGGAAGGGGATCCAGCAAAGTAGCATTCCCGTATGAAAGGCACCATGTTCCTTAACACAGGGTGCTCACTGCAAGTGAGTGCATATAACAAGAAATAGGGAGACCAAAGATGTAAAGCTCAAATAAGCCCGTCCATTCTCCGCAAGCCAATTACCTTCTCCCCTTTACGTTCCGATTCCTTTTTATGCTTCTGGCCTTACCAAGAAAGGCACTTCACAATAGGTAGCAAGTGTGAGACAGCACTTTCCAGGGAATAAGCCCCCGGTTAATTAAGCATAAAGCAAGATTAACCTAGAAGAACTGGAAAACATAAAAGGGCGTTTGTATAAAGAAACCGTTCACTATCTACATAAATAGTAAAACCCACTTTTCTGAAACCCTGTCTCTATGAGCACCCTGTAGATTAAATCATCCTGCATATTATATATGCATTGTAGGGGTAAAAACTATCATATTGAATACCCAGGATAATGGGTTAACAAAATATATTTATTTGTTACATTTGTATCCCACATTTTCCCACCTATTTGCAGGCTCAATGTGCTTACAGAGTACCGTAGAGGCGATCGCCAAAACCGGTATGAACCAATACAAAGTGAGGTTATATATTTTATACACATACACAAAGCAGAGGAAAATCACCGCACCTGACCAGGACTGGCCATGAAGACCAGTGTTCTTTTCAACAGCATAACTGATAACTGATCCTTACGCCAAAGGATAAAGATCGTATCGACAATGTGAGAGAGATGATTGATAAATAAATAAATAAATTAATTAATTAAATAAAGCTGTCTTGTAAGCGTACGTTTCACTAATTCTCTCCAGCATTCTCATGTAGAATAGTTATTTCACGGTTCAAGTCCAAATTCAGTCAGTATTCCATAACCAAGCATCAGCACTTTGCAGAAGACTAAATATGATGCTCTCACCAACACTGCGATAAACCAAAGTGGGCAACTAACATAGCCGACACATCTGGAGAAAAAGCGGCAAGTATACATCTGGCGAGATTAAGGGGCTCGTTTTTAAAGGACTTAGACTTACAAAGTTTCATAGGTTACTGTGTAACTTTTTCATGACCACTGATTCCTTTACCAGTTAAAGATGACAAAACTCTTGAAACTGCATCCCAAAATACTTGAAAACCCCTAAAAGCAAAAGTCTTTGAAAAATACAAAAAAATTAAAATTAAAAAATGGACATCCAAAATGAGCAACCAGTTGTGACCTATGTGTGTTTATTCTATTCTTTCCTAATCACACCTGTAAGTGACAGATACCACAGCATCTGCCTCATCCATCATTAGGAAACACTTGGAACCGTTTCACTTACAATGTATTTATAGTTGAAAAGATATTTTAATTAAAAAAAAACATATATAAAAAGGCTGAAAGCTCTTGTTTCTCTGGTACCATTTTCTTAATATCTTAGTAACGGTATTCTGTGTAAAACAAAAAAAAAATGCAATTTTATTCATAAGACAATTTTCTTTCCATTAAAGCTTTCCAGTTAAAAGGAAACTGATCCTAATGTTTGAATGTTAATGTATACATAGCTATATGAAGAGCTTAAAACAATTCTACATAAATTGCAACTCTGCTTGTTGTCTGAATGAAAGACTAATTGGGAACATGGCTAAAGAAAAAAAAAAACTACTCTGTTCCTGCAAAACGCAAAAGAATGCTTAAACAAAGTATATAAAAGCAGAAGAGAGAATGCAAGAGGGAAAATTTGCACTTATTTTATTTTTCAATTTAACAAAAAAACAAGGGTTTTTTTGGTTACTTTTATTGAGCATGGCTCAGAACGCGTGGATAGACAGTCTCTCTACTTTTAGGGGAGGTAGTTTTGTTTCCCTTACGCAGGCCGATTCAGACTTCTGCAATGACCAATGAACTGATGCTTGATCATTTAAACTCATCAATTTACTACTGACATCAGTGCACTGGCAATTAAAGAGACCCACATGCAGTTTTCTGATAGTGTCACTTAACTAGCGGGAGATGTGGCACTATCACCCATGCCGAGGTATATCACAAGCAATTCAGCTTTCAAGAGTAGGGTAGGAAGTCGAGTGCCAAAAGACTTTTCAAAATAAAAATCCTGTCACAGCTTCAGTCTTTGAGATAAAAAGGATAACTGCTTCAATGGCTGATGAAACTGAAATACAGAGCTAGCCAAGTCAAAATAAAAAAAAAAGAGGAAAAAAACCAGACATGGCGCAAATTGCAAAATTCTTATTCTGCTTCCCAGATGCCTCAAACACTAATCAGAATAAAGAAAAAAATCCCCACATTTGGGAAGTTAATCAAAAGATTGAGGCTGCACTGAACTGAGTCGGACTTCGCTCCCTATGCGTGTACAAAAAGCAGAAGGCACGGTCCAACTTGTAGCAAAACCAAAAATAAAAATCCTTTCAGGTTTTAGATAAACAATAGTATACTACTGCAGTGAAAAACATTCTAAGAACAGCTGTCAAACACATTTTAGCTTGCTTTGACCTGTCAATCTTTTGAGCACTCAGTCACCTGCCTCCCCAGAAAGCATGAGCACCAGTTATTGAAATACAGTAAAGGTTTCCGCTGACCTTCTATTTCCTGCTAGCCATGGTTAAAGAGTTGATTCCTATATTTATATACTTTTGGACAGTACTACAACTGTAGTAAAGATTCTCTCTGAATGAGAGGTAAGTGAATGTGGAGCGATACAAACACAACACAGCAGAGACAGAAAAAAAAAAGGAAAAGGAGGAAAGATGAAAAAGGTGGTGTTAGAAGTACACTGAAATACTGCAATATTCTCACCTCATCCTCTCAAGAAAAAGAAAAAAAAAAAGACAACCCATGTAACCAAACAGGCATTTTACCTCTGCTATATCTAATCTGAAATAAGATAAAGTCTATGTGAGTGAACAAAGGACAAGAAGGGAAAGAGCTCAAGAAGAAATTTTGAGAGCTGCATGTGGATTTTTTTTTTTTTTTTAATTTTGAAAGAAGGGAATTTTTTTCCTTCTAATCAAGGCCAAACCAAAAATTCTGTATTCATACCAATGACTTTCATAACCAACAGGTCTTTAGTAAACATGAAAATGCTATTACAAGCAGCTGAAAACATTTTCACCTCATACATACTATTCCAACTTCCCCCATTTCTTCAGCTTTATCTTTATATTTATTATAACCTGCACCACAAAAAAACACCAAAATATATGGACAAATACAACAGAAGGTAACAAATATTTTAAGATGAAGCTTACAGCCTAGGTAATGTCACTGCTCCTCCAGAAAGGGACTCCAATAGCACAACATTTTGCAGTCAGGAAAAGTATTCTCTACCAAGCTATTTGGTGTTCTTCTAACAAATTTTCCCTGGAGTTTGAGATGGTAACAATTAAACTCTAAACAGGAAAGACTTTGGATGTATCTGTGCAACCTCTTATTCTACAGATCTAAAGTTCTACTTGCGGGTAAGAGTTGCATTTTGAGCTGGAGTCTGCGATGGCAGCCGAGCTCAATAATTACTGGTTTGAGAACTACGGCACAGGAATTTGGCATTTCGGCATAACTCTTGAAATGACTGCTCCTCACTTAACTGGAGAAAATGAGAACACTGTTCCAAGGTCATTCACCTGGTAGAAAGTTGCCCTGCTCTGAGTATGTATGGGCTTCCATAGGACACATGTTTTTTAGCTGTGTTACAAAAATGTATTCCCACAGCTGGGGCAAGGAAAACAGTGTGTGCACATTTGCTTAGCCAACGTACATATGTTATTTTACCCCTCTTCAAGCCACCCAGGAAACTGCATCCACTAAATACTAAGGCATGTTTAGCATGCATGCTTAATGGTTGCTACTTGTCCCCTTAGACAACTCACTGCAATGTATGCAGAAAAAGGGGCTTTTTTTTAACTGAAGTGCGGTAAAGGTTTGCAGTTACTGCGTGGTAGGTGACCAAATTACCATGTGGTCACTGCAAAGTTTCTGTGGTATATGTTGGAAGTATTCCCAGATACTGCCGAGGAAAAACCTTTACTGCACAGTAACAGCAATGGCAAAACGGGGGACAGTAAGCGCGCCCTCGCTATCTGCACTTAAGTTACTGTGCAAGACACTGTCCACATCCATTCCCCAACATACAGTCAATGTGTGAATTAGCACACGCTGTAATTAGCTCATGAGTCCCTAAGTCTATCCACATACATTACTAACCATATAGGCTATTCAAAATTGTCGCAGATATTCTTAAATTACTACTTGACAACCTAGGACACCCAAAACAAAAAGCACCACATCTTTCATTGAAAGCAGAGATATGTAACCAATCCCTCTTCAAATCAACAGTCAATCTTCTCGGTGAGCAACACCAAGACTCGCCTTCTTTTAACCATAACATTTTAGAAAGAGAATAAAATAGTATTTAAGAAAAAATAAAAACCACCAACCAGCCAGCAACCACCACCAGATGGGCCAGAACAAAAGCAAACAAGATTCCAAGTGCAAACGTGACAACATTGCAAACATACCACTGGAATGGTCCATGAGCAGTAAGGATGATTATTTTGATTATTTCCATTACTGAATCGATGTTGCATCATTAAGGGAGGCAGTAGCCATGGAAACATGTTATATGTGAAACAGATAATTCCACCCCCCCCCCCCCCCCCCCCCCACACACACACACACACACACACACACAAATAAAATATTCTGAACTGGCCAAACTTACATGAGTGAGAAATCAAAAACCTTTTTGTAATAATGAAGACAAAAAATCTCACAAGCCTGGGATTAAAGCCATGGAACGTCCACCTACCGTATTGGCATCCCTAAAGCCAACCTTACTTGGGGGGGAAAAAAACCCAGAACAGCACCCTCAGCAGAAAGTTCTACAGCACAATGACGTTCCAAGCCAACAATATAACAAAGCTCAGGGTAACTAGATAATTCCAGAAGCAGAACTATATGTGTTGGAATTCGATCCCTTGCCATGGTACAGCACTACAATTATATGAAATGATCTCACAAGATACAAGCAACTTAGCTAATCACTTAATGAAGCTCCAATAACCAAAATATGTTTAACACCCTTAGTGTCCGGTCTATAAAACTCCAGAACCACATAAATGGCCAACACCCAAAATGAACTATCTGGTCCAATCTTAAGATATATTTTGCCCTAGTCCTATGAATGTTTTCTTCTGTTCATAATTTTGCAGAAAAGGAGGTCTATATGCCCAGCCACATCTAGGGTTTTAAGAAGTTTTTAGGCCTCCCCACTAATACTCAAAACCAGTGGTGCAGTACATAGCACTGAAACTGTTCATAACACATGCCTAAAATAATTCTACGGCAGAGAAACTCAAAGGCTGAAGGAGAAACCCTGTTAAATTCCAGATCAGCGCGAGAAGGTTTGATGTGGAAACTGTCTCCATTGTGCCCCAGAGCCAAAATGTCAATAAATCACAAGCATTTGGAGAAAAAGTCACAAAGGGATCTATTCAAACACCAGCGGTTGCAGCTTTCAAAAGGCAAAACAGCAGCCAAAATGTCAGGTTTTCCCAAGCATCTACTGTTCTACGACTGTCTGGACAATATTCAACATAGCCTCAAACTCTCAGTCATTTACAACGGTCAAAATAAAGGTATTTGGAGCAAGTGGAGTACATGATGTTCAAACCCCCTCCAAATCTTCTCACATACAAAAGGTATGAGATGGGATGTGTTAGATTTACTGAATAGGAAAAAGCAAGGAAATAAAAAAAAAAAGGACACACCAGGGAGAGATTGGGTGGCAGAGCCGGTGGCGGGAGGTGGGGATGGTGCTGGGCAGACTTATACGGTCTGTGCCCTGAAAACGACAGGTACAAATCAAGGTAAGGTATACACAAAAAATAGCACATATGAGTTTATCTTGTTGGCCAGACTGGATGGACCGTGCAGGTCTTTTTCTGCCGTCATCTACTACGTTACCAGGGAGAGTACTGATCATGCCCTCATCCCAGTATTGCTTCCGGATGGCCATCCAGAATGGTGAGGTCAAAAAGGGATGAAGGTGAGGTGGGGAGAGAGTCTCCAAGGTAAATCCTGGTTTTGGTAGGAGCAAGTGCCATGCGATGCCTGTGTTTGCATACTGCTTCCTGCACCACGGTTAGTGTAATACACTATCAGTACTTGCAGGGGCCAGAGCTGGTGGCAAAGCCTAGGCATAGCTGCAGACTTTTGACAATGCCATGCAGCATATGTCAGAAGAGGAACGACAAGACTGCAACAGGTTTGTTTGGTTTTTTTTAAACCTCATGAGTCCATTTTTACGTACTACCCTGCACTGATAGCATGAGGTATTGAAGGCATTTTAGCTTAGAAGTTACTGTGCTAACCAATACGTAGGGCTGGGAAGTAGAAGATAGCCAGTTGCTGGGGATGCAGTCTGTGAAGGAACCCTCTAGAAAAACTGGGGATGTACTGGTAGCCAGACCCCCGTCTTGCCGATGATGGTGATGCAGGAGTTGAGAATTTAATGGTGTGTGTAAAGGAAAATGTATGCCATTAGGGCCCAGGGTACACGGTGATCACCAGACAATGCTTTCTATTTTTCTGTCCCCTTCGTTATGGAATGCCATGCCCCTATGCTTGAAGCTTGGATCCTATTTCATATTTTACAAAGCCTTCAAACCTAGCTAACCTAGCTTTTAGAAAAAGGGGACCAGATTCCTATCCATTGGCCAGCTCACAGATAACAGAAACAAAGCTTTGAAACTACATTTGATTTTTCTCTGTTATTTTTCTATTTAAAATTGGAATTTAGTATACTTTCTCTTTTATATGTTCTCTTTTTGTTTCTTTTTTTATATTTTTTATGTATATTTCATCTGATACTTTGCATATTATTGTATATTACGGGGCTATGAAACTTTGTAAGCCTAAGTGCTTTGAAAATATGTCTCCATGTAATTTTGTAAGTTTAAGTGTTTTGAAAATACACCTCTTCATATGCAATTTTGCTGCGTAATTCACCTTGACATGTCTACGAAGGCAGCATTATCAAATTTTAAGAAACTAAACTTTCCCTTCACAGGGAGCAAAACTGTGAGAGAAGGAAGTAAAATAAAAACTAACACTTTTCCCCATCTGGACACTAGCACTTCCTGATCTCTTACACTTTACTAAGGCATTATCGGGTTTTTTTTATTGCAAAATAAGCAGTTAGGAGGCATTATAGTTGCACATAAGAGTCGATGTTTCTTTCTGTTCATTTATGTTTGCATTTCTTGTTTTTTTGTTTAATATGCATTTAATTTGCAATCTATGTAGATGCCTTGGTAATAGGCAGACTAATCACATTAATGAAATTATTTTCATTAACATTCGAGATCGTGTCTTTGAAGGTATTGATCTTGAGCATACCAAGACAGGAATGAACCTGCACCCTTATGCCAGGGTATGCATGCTGAAGACTCAATCTAATCAGATTTGCTACAAATGCCTATCTCAACACTCAGCAGATTTCCTTATATGGGAATGCGGGCATTTTCCTATGGAGTTATTGCTTCCTAAGGAATTGGGGTGGATAAATATTTCAGATAATATACAAGTGAGAAGTTGTGTGTTCTTCTGCTTTGGGCTTCTGATCCTTACATTATGCTGAACTTCTAAGCTAAATTGTTGTAGGGAAGAATGCTCAGTCACCGGAGTGACTTCACATGTCCAATAAAGGATACTATAGCAACTAAAATCCACAGTGTGGAGTATGGTAGATCCTAAAATCCTCATTAAATGCTTATTTTCACCTCTTATGCACACACCACTACAGCCCTGAACAGCAAATATTTTATTTGCCAGCCTGACCAACACAGCTCTTCGCCTCTGGTTACTCTCCAACTGCAAAACAGGAGAATCAACCCCTTAACTGATCAAATGTCTGCGTACCTGGCAACCCCATGCTTCTTTGGCACCTCAGCTTATGTGCTGCCAACAGACTGCCTCTTAGAAATGATGCTTATCAGAGTGTGTTCTTCTGAATACCTGGGAAAGGGGACATTCCTTGGCCAGTGAACTCTGGTTCATATCCTTCAGCAGGTCCTTCAGTGCGTTCCTTACTGTCGTGTGAGACCACTGTTCCGGAGGCAAATCTTCCAGTTTAGGACAACTACATGAGACACACAGATTACAGAAGGGATTATTACAAGATTGCATCCTGCTGCAGTACATTCCTTTAAGACAGACAGATTTCATTTTGCGCATCAAGCAGATGCATCTGGAGATTGCTCTCGGTCTCCTGATTGTTCCGATTAGTTAATTACTTTATACAACACATCTGCTGTATTGATGCATGAATTATACATCAGCTGCATGTGGCGACTATTTTTTTCATGTTACTTCTACCTTCCTGCTCCGATGCACTTGGTAAAACAATTTAAGGTGTAATGCTTTCTCACGACCAATCATGAAAACCACTCATACATTGGGGGGGGGGGGGGGGGGGGTCTTTAATAAAGACAAAAAATACACATCTAGAAGAACACAGTTTTCATTAGTATTAGTGAAGTCATTCTTTTACAGAATGTACACAGATGGTAAGGTTCATCATATGCAAAATATTTTTCTTTTAAGTAAATTTTATGTAAAATACCTCCCTGGGATACATGTATATCATTTACGTGACTAACTGCAAGACAATGTATTTTAATGGCATGACTAAAGAAAACCTAGGCATTGAAAATGCAAGAAAATGATATTAAATATGAGATTATAACCTAAAACATGGATTGCTATACTGGGGTGTTGGTGGGAAGACAGAAAGCTGAATTTAAGTAAATCTTTTCAGAATGCCTTGCATCCCAGACGGTGTGCAGCTCAGCATTGGTTTCTGGTATGTTGTAACTCACCTGTGTAGCTGAATTTTCAGTGTGACCACATGAAAGACATCTTGCAGCATGTCTGCGACTGTAGCATCAGGAGCATCTGTCACATATGAAAGAGGAACTGGATTCCATTTTCCAACCTGGATTAGCCCTGTTCCAAAGACAAGATGAGATAGCAATTCATACTGTTATTGCAGTATCATGCAAGGGGAAAAAAAAATTCAGTCCTTTTTAGATGTACCGTGGCTCTCTGCTGCTACTCATGTGGGCCAGAACTCAAGTCAGGTATTCTTCTGGAACATAAGATTTTAGAAAACCACAGCAACAGCTAAGCTGATCAATGTAGGCTAGTTAAAAAAAAAAAAAAGTCCTCATTTTTTGGATGCGCCAAGAAGAAAAAGAATGGATGTAATTTTATTTTTAAAAGGGTTTCATTTTATTCCAGATCTCATAATTGGAACAGGGACAGAACGATTTAAGTCAAAATCATCTGGAAAAAAAAAATAAACCAAAACAGAGCTAGGTATTCAGTCATAAATGCAAATTGACTCTCAGCATTCCATCTGCTCAGGCGTGCTCTGCACTTTCTTAGGGATCCTCAGCGGAGCAGATTATTAAGGTCAATAGTCATGCTAATGATTCAGTTAAAGCATTTTTAAATCCACCTCAACAATCCACAGGAGCAAAATTTCTCTTATCCAAATACTGCTAAACTAGCTCAAGCCATTCAAGAGGGGTAAGGCCAAATCACTACTACAGTGCTTTTCCTGCTAAGCAAGGAAATTAAGACACAAGCTGAAAAACGTCCCAGTATTTTGAGATTTATCAGTACGCTTACCTTTGGCCTGGGCAGCCGAGCTGTGAGAGTAACCGAGAGACAGGAGCGCCATTTCAATCAGCTGGTTGAAAAGCATGTCCTTCCTGACCAACACAAATTCCGCGTGCTCTTCCTTACAGTCATAATCAATCGAATTTTCATAATGTTCCACAATACAGAATACCGGAAGCATATTTCCTAATTTTGGGAGGGGATGGGTAAGAAAGGTAAGATACATTATCACCACAGCTGTAGTCTGAACGCACAAAAGGCGTGCATCAAAATATTTTTCTCTTCCCCAAATACTTTATATCTAACATGGACGCATCCATGTTCATCTACAAATCTAGGCATTTGTCCATTCAAAAAGTACACGTTACAAAGAAATGAAAGAGAAATATTGCTAGTTTTACAAAGTTGCCTGAATAAGGGAGTACAGAAACCAGGCCGCCTGGAGGAGGATGAAAAGAGAAAACCTAAGTTAAGTAGCTTGCCTCTCTCCTGCCTCGTTAATTGTGTGCAGTACTCGTTCAGGATCTGCATACTGCCACATGTTCTCAGATTATCATATTTGTAATGACATCTACAGGATCTGAGGTTGCCAATTCACATGTAACATAACAAAACAAAAACAGCATCGGGCCCTTAAAAAAAAAAAAAGAATAAAAAGGGGGAGGGGGAGTTTATATTTTTTTCAAGTTTTGCCTACTGCTATGCCACTGCCTTAATGAAATTCTTACACACACCCTACACACCTCCTCTCCCCTTATTCTTTAGCGATGCTCTTTTTAGAGGGAGTAACCCGCCCGCTCTCAGTTGTATATGTAAAGCTTTTAGAAACTCATCGCTGACAAATTTCTATACATATACCTTTTGTTAGGTTTACACACCCTGCTGTATTTTCATTTTGCTGTAACAATTTACAGAGAGCAACTAAAGTAAGCCAATCATTAAAACAGAAAAATCTCTCTATTTTTTGTCTTGAAAATTTTGCCAAGATCCGTGAATTTGATCTGCACACTCAAGATCTTTCCAGGTATGATTTTGTTTCTTCATTATATGTTACAAACAGATTACAAAAAAAATATACTGCAAAGACCAGAGGAAACACTTTGCCGGGGGGGGGGGGGGGGGGGGAACGACCTCTTGTTGAAAAATGAACTCCATAGTTTTCTCTGTGCAGCTAGAACACACTGCCACTACAATCTTAACAGTAAGAAAAGAGGGATTTAAAAAAAAAAAAAAAAAAACCACACAGATGCACACAACCAGTCTCATGGCAGACTGCCAGAGGGGCAGCATCCTTAGCATAACTGATGACAAGGGTTACTTTAACAGGGCACCCAGGATCTCCAATTAGCCCTCCACTTACAGACACCCAATGCACGCACATGCCTACCACATAGTTGAAAAGATGATTTTTTATTCTCATTATTAGACTATTTCATTATGGTTCTGCACTCCACAAAATTACAAAGAAGAGTTTAAGGATATTTGGTTTTACTGACAAAATTTTAACAGGTACACAACGGTGGTTATAAAATGCTTTGAAAAAAACGATAAGATATGAAAACAAAAAATGATTTTTTTTGAAGACTGTACGGTAGGCTGCGTTTTCCCATAAATGACTTGCCACCGTGTTCATGCTATATTCCATGAACAAAGAGATCAAGAAAACATGTGTTTCTCTCTGGCACGTAGATCTGTGTCTGCCCAGAGTTAGGAGCTTACTCTACAAAAGCACCCATGGGGTTCTTTACCCGGGTATAATGAGAAGACCAGCAGATCATTGTTCACAAGAAGTGGTTAATTGAATTTTCTCCACCATATTTAAAACAGGCTCTGCTGGACAGATCTCACAGTTCACTACCCAACAAACTGCTAAATCTTTACACAGAGTCACTGGGGTCACCCTGTTCAAGCATGCTGCGGCGTTAAGAGGAGTATCCTCCCAGCTGGCCGATCCCTCCTGCCCAACACTTGGCAAGACCCCCAAGTGTAGCAACTTTATCACCTAGTATTAAAAGCAAAGCATACTGGTCAGTGCTCACTGCTAAAAATACAAAAATGATTTCAACCTCAAGGCAGCATAAAGGGCTTTTGCTGAAGGTTTATGAGTCCGTGTAAACAACACGCCAGCCATAAGGAGTAGCAAAGTCTGTAGAATCCTTGTCTAAAAGTGTCCTGGCATTAAAGTTTGCTGTGCAAATATCACATAATACCAGAGACAGCTGAAATCTCCTATTTAGGAATTTATGGAACTTATATGTTTGCAGGCGTCAGAAAGCCTTTTTTTTAGATAGAGCTCTAGCTCTTCAGAGCACAATATTAATGCACTCTGTTTGAAAAGCCATAATAAATTATATTTTTAATGCTCTTATCCCGGCTTTCTTAAGATGCATACATCCTTGGCAAACAATCAATAAATAGGGCAATCAGGAGCAGAGGCCAACGAATTTGCTGAAGTGCTTTTTTTTTCCATTTTTAATAGATAAAGATCTAACAATACGGACTGCTGTGTCTGTTCATTTTAAGATCAATATAGTCTTTGTTTTTGCCAAACAAGGAAAAAAAAAATAAAATAAAAACGGGTTGTATGCTAAATGTTTCGCATCAAACACAATGAAATTCCACTGCCTTCAAAACTTTTATGCGCTCCATAATCATGGCAGCTTTTTCACAGGCTGCTCTGCAAATGCCAAGAATATTCTGACTTCAAAGCCTGACGCAAGAGAGAAAAAAAAAATGCTTCAGGAGGAACAAGGTACAAGAGTGGCTATTTCAAAACAAATTCCAAATCGCACACACATTGATTCAGATGAGCACATACAGTCTAGACTGAGTCTTCTTTTTTTCTATCTTACTACTTAAAAAAAAAAAAAAAAGATCTAACATGCAAATTTTCCTTACAGTCACTAACTGTAGTTCAGTTACCCACTAGAAGGGGGGAAAAAAAGGAGCCTCAAGTTCTTTGCTCAACAATGAATTTGTACAGAGAAAATAAATCTGCAAAAACTGACATAATAAATAACTCTTCAGCTATAATCTCCAAAATTCTGACCCCTCTTCATTATATCACCTTACAAGGTATATAAAAGTCAGGCTGGCCTGAGCTATCCTGCTATATAAAGATTAGAACCAAATTGCCTGGAATTCTAGGTCCTTTTTATCCCAGCCATTCTGCTAAACTATTCAAAGATTGGCGGTCATTTGCTGAAGACCTTGGTCGTAGGGAGAGCACCTCAACAGCAGTCCTTTAACCGTGACCAAGCTCAGACTCCACCCTGGAAGGACAGATGCTCCACCCTAGCACGCAGACTTAGATCCCAGAACACAAATAAACTGAGACTGCAGCTCAATGTCAAAAAATGGGGGAAGCCCATTTCTTGCATAGCTTATGGGTAAATGACAGTGGTAAATTGATTCTGTATTATGGAAGATAGCTAGGAGGTTACCTTTTGTAAGGTTTGTCTTGATCAGCTGAGAAGAGTGTTTTAAAGGCACTCCTTGCATCTTAGATCCTGTGCTTCCAAGTCTTCCTCTTCCTAATGGGCTCCCATTCTGCTCCAAGCGGGCAATCTTAGCTGGTGGACCCTTTGGGTCGCTTACATTGTTAGACATTTCTGAATGTTCTATCCCCTGAGTTGTCTCGTTCAAATGATCCATACTCAGTCCCGCCTCTTAAGATCACCTGCTACAGTTAAAAAAAAAAAAAAGTTATATATATATGTTGCACAGAGTGAGCATGTGGTTATTTTACACCTGCACCCATCACTGTACCTGTCTGAATAAAAACCCTAAGACTATGCCTTGACAATTTAATCTTAAAATGGATGAGAGAAATTGTTGGCAGAATTCTCCCAACTTCTATTTTATGGTATGGACCAGAACACTTGAGAGATGTTTTTGTTTAAACCTAAAAGAGGTATGATCCATTTCAAATTCACAAGAGGTATGTCTATTAGCGTGGAAGCACTGATCAAACAGCTCTGACATCTTGTAAGTGCTGTGCAAACAAAGTAGATTTTGCTATGGAAAACTTTTAACACCTAGCTTAGCTTCAGATGTTGTACATGAGGCTCTCTTTAGACTCTAGAGCTACCCTCCACTTACTTTTATTTTTAATTCCTATTCACTTTATAGTTATTTTGATGTAGAAAGCGCTGATTTAGCGCAGTAAGTGAACTAACATGGCAACTATACTCCTTTGAAGGATAAAGGCAAAAAGATAATGGTGGTGGTTAACCGGAGCCATAAAAAGCAAAAATGAAAAAAAAAAAAGTTTTGTTATCCACCAAATATTTTGTACAATGAAGTATCACTTTTTTTTTTTTATAAGTCACCAGTGAAAACACTATTCCATAGCAGGGCAACACATCATGATTGGGAGTCACTTGATGAAAGCACAAAGCATATGTAATGCCAAAAATACCCAATTAGGAAAAGCGCTTGTTTTACTCCAAAAATGTGCCTACTTGCATGGCACATGGAAGATCAAATACAGCAAGGCTAATACACAGAATGATGGCTTTACAAATGTATGGGATCTCCCTCAACAACCACACTGTAGAAAACTATAGTAGGCCCTTTAGTAGCTAAAAACTAATTTCAAGTTAATATTTTTAATATAGCCTGAGAGAGGACATCTAAGATCAGACAGTTCTCAAAAAAAAAAAAAAAAGCACAGAACGCAATCAGTAATAAAAGTGGAACTAGATATGCATTTTACGAACCAATATTACTAAGTGTGAACATGCAGAGCAGAGGCAGCATCATATTTAGAAACTGCCAGGAATGGGATAATTACTGCTCTCTTCTCACTGCCTAGTAATGTGGCACATTCTGTACATTTTTCAAGCCACCAAAGTTAGCAAAGCTATATACCATCTAGTCCAGTGATACTTCTGTAAACGAAACAATACTTTTGCTGCTTAAACATAACCTGCATTGGACTATATGGACAAGTACTATATAAACTGTTTGAATCTAAAGCTTTGCAAGCAACCTTAAGAATGTCAGCAGAATGACTGTAAAGTTCCAGGAATAATAGTTAATTTATCCTTATGCTCTAGGGTGGTATTCTGGGAGCATGAGGTTTGCCCTTGCTTGTGACCTCATATGGTTTAGATTATAATACTCATTAACAATTTTTTTTTACTAGATTGCCTTATTTCATTCACAACATACCTTTTCCTATAACACGCTTTAAGATACCTCTCTGTTGAAGAATGTATTATCTAAATACTAATCTATGCTAAAGTAGCACCCACAGGCTAGTTTAAGCAACTTTGGAATTACAACAATTTAATCTGAATACACTATTTAGCTCAAAAAGTAATATGTACGTGCAGAACGCAGTTATCTGTATTTAATGCATCATTAATACATTATGTGAGGATTACACAGGTTATTTAAAACTGTAGTCTCATCTGCAAGCAACGTTTGTGCACTCTGCAGCCTTGTAAAAGCTTTGCATTACAAAGCAAAATTATATGCAGACAAACCACCTAATTTAGTCATTCAAACTCCATGCCCAAGGCTAAAGTTCACCGAGAGCTCAGTTGCAAATAATGAGCCCGGCCTGCCCCCGAATGACAGCACAATGGAGTCACTATGATCTTTATTTATTTATTACAGTCTAGCGGTGAGATTTTGCTACTTTTACGTGCGAGCCATCCCCCACGCAGCTACAAGTTTCTAAGCAGCCTTTTAAAAGCAAGTGCCCCCTCTTCGCACTTACACCGCTTGCAAAAAGGCTGCTAAGGATAGCCAGCATGTTCCTATGTGTGAACCCTGTCAAAAAAGCGAAGCAGCCGCTTCCTCTCCTGAAATCCACGGGGCCCATTCACAACGCCCCCCCCCCCCCCCCCTCGCTGTCATTTCAGGCTGGAGGCTTCCCTTCCCAGCCAGGAGTCCAGGCAAGACTTCCAGTGCCTCCAGGCCGGGCTTTCCCTCTGACCTTTTAAAGAGACAAAGAAGCCAAGTGCTACCTAGAAGCCGAAGCCTGCAGTTTTAAGTGAGACAAATTAGCAAAAGCAACTGGGGAAACTCACCACTTCAGAACTTGACTGCATGTAAATGACACAGGCAATGGACGGCTTGCTTGCAGCTGGGGCTCTGGAGGAGGAAGAAGTGCAAGCTTGGTGGTGCCGAGGTCCTTTCTGTATATGGGCGCGCGTGTGTGTGTGTGTATGTGTGTGTGTGTGTCACGGCAAACCTGAAGGCGACTTCCCCCGAAACTCTATTATACATGCATCTATATATTTTTTTGTTGTTTTGTTTTGCTCTTCCTCGGAAGGGGGGAAGGGCAGAAATGAACCGGAGTAGCAAAATCTTGCAATGCGAAAAGGAAGAAAATAAATAAATAAAAGAAGACCTCCCCTCTAAAACAATTTTGACAGATTTTCAGCGTGAGAGGTGGAATGAAGGTACTACCAAAAAAAAAAAAATTAAGGATCGGAGTGGGAAATGCTTCAAAACAAACAGGGAGATTGGGGGGGGGGGGGGTGTTAGAGATCGCCGGGGCGCCTGGGGGGGTTTCTGGAGACAGGAGGAGGAGGAGGCGGCATGGCGAGAAGGGGCTGGAGGAGCCCGATCGGCAGCTGCAGGGAGGGCCCCGGTAGATCCAGTCTCCCCACCTCCCTGCCAAACTTTTACCTTCCCCGCCTCTCCGGCAGCATGACTTAAAAAACGGGAGATCGGAGGGGGGGGGGGCGAATATTACCGGCGAACTAGCATCTGCCACTTTTCGTTTCACCTTCGCCGTCCACAAAACACAGCCCAGAGGAGCCGGCTCTTCCCCATGTATACAGGCGATCGGGAGCTCAAGGAAGAAAAATAACACAAGAGAACACGCGCACACACACAAAAAATAAATAAATAAAAATAATTTCTATACAGAAACGAGCAGAAGCGGAAAAGTGGGGAAACGGCACTTTCCAAAAAGTCCGGAGGCCGACGGAAAGACGCGCAAAACACTGCTCAGGAGTAGTTTCGCGGAAAGGAAGCTCCGAAATCTGCCGGTTCTCGCTCCTCCGCTTTATTCTGCTTTCTCTCCCAAGTACTAATTATGAAATAATAGCTGCTGCTTATTGTGGTCTGAAGGCCGCTTTGGTGCTCTCTTACTGCTGCTGCCGGCTGGCTTGCACGGATTAGCTTTGTTGCATGTATGTACTGCGCGTATATGTGTGTCAGTCCGGACGAAGCCGCTTTTGCTTTCTGTGTCCCCATTAAATTATTAGTTGCATTGACTCATCACTCCTCCTCCTCCTGCTGCTGCTGCCGCCGTCCCCTGCTTTCTCTCTCTGCTGCTAGCGCTGCTGCTGCTGTTGCTTCTTCTTCCTCCTCCTCATTTTAATACAAAATAACACCGCCGAGACCACCGGCTTGCAGGAGCCCGAGCGGCGGTAGCAGCAGCAGGACAGCCCGCAGCCCTTCCCCTCTGGCTTCCCGGGGGAGAGGGAGGAAAGCCGCACGCACCGAGGCACGGGCATGAAGGGGGAGGGGGGACTAAACAGAGACACCCCCCGAAGAAGGTGGAAAGAGAGTTAGAGTTAGTTAATGCTGGGGGAGGGGGAGGGGGAGGGGTTTGGGACTGCTTTCCGGCCGGCGCGCAAGAATTTTAATCAGCTTGATGAGGGTGAGGCGGCCGCGCATTTATTAGACACAATACCCGGAATAAGAGAGATGGCTGGCGCGTGAGCGCCCAGGAAGGCGAGAGGCGGTCACTGCGCGAGCTCGGCACGGCCCGGCTGAGCTCGTGCACAGCCGAAGGGGGGCTGCCATGAGCGCCAGGCTCGCCCCTCTACCCCTCCCCGTCTGCAGCGCCAAATACGAAAGTAAAAAAAAAAAAAATGAGCGAGGGATTTCAGGTGACTCATGCTGGCAGGGAGAGCCGAAAGATGGGCCAAAGGGATCCTGGGCGTGGAAGTCTTCAAAACAGGTGGCTGTGACTAGCAGCCCAAGGGCCTGATAGTCTGCGCTTCCACTCCTCACCTCCTGACACAGAATTGGTTAAAAAAAAAAAGCCTAAGGGAATCAGGCCAGGTTTACTGCCACTGCACAACTAAAGGTCAACAAATAAAAGTACTGTGAAGTGATAACTATTTCATTAAACAAACGTAATACGTATAGTACTAGGTTAGCTTTAGAGAACGTTTTGCACCTGATGAAAGGCATGTAAATGATTGGAAATATATTTTCATCAGGTCAAAACAAAACAACGCCTGAAAGCTTGAGAAGAAATGCATTAGCACACATTCAAGGACACTACTGTAAATATAAGGGAAGAGAGCACACAAATCTTGTGTTTCATACCCAAGATAAATAAGAGTGCTTTTCTCATTTCCTTCTTCCCCCAACTCCCTAAAATGCCTCCAATATTCTCAGATAAAATAGTGTAGTTGCCCTGTTAGTTTACTTGAATGCACATAAATAAAAGTTAATAAAGCAAAATATATATGGTGATATCTTTTTATTAGACTAAAATACATTCCATGTATAAATATATTGCTAGTCCAATACAAGAGGTATCTCATTTTTTTAATTTACTTTTTTTTTTAGTTAGTGAATTTTTAAATAAAGAGAACAGTAGCTGAATTAGCCAATAGAATCATAACAATAATTACCATCCTGGAAATAACAATTAACCATGTCAATTCAATAATGATGTGAACAATAAGCATGAATAATTACATGATTAGAAAAATAAAAAGTAAACCAAATGGAAAAAAAGAAAATAGTGAAGGATAAAATGATGACAATGTCAGAAACCCAATGATGGATTATTCATAACTCTGATTTCTAAATATTGTTCCAGATGTTTCCATATAGATGTTATCTTACAGACCCTGTTGGGTTTTTTCTGATGCTTTAAGTTCATATTTATATACAAGGCATACACAGTATGCCATCAAAATGTTTCATTTAAAGTGGTGTTTTTCCATGAGCCTAAAATCATTTGAAGAGCAATTGAAAGAAGTTCAGTAAAGTATTGTGATCAGAACGTAGTGATCGAAGAATTATAACAGAAAAAGAGATTGGTACTTCAATATTCAAAATCTTTTCTATAGCTTTCCCAATAGAACACCAGAAGCCATATACAATGAGTAATTCGTTGAACATATATTGCAAAGTTCCAACTGAAGAGTTACAATGCCAGCAAAGGTACAGAGAAGGGTGGCAAAAATGATAAAGAGGATGGGATGACTTCCCTATGAGGAAAGGCTAAAGTGTCTAGGGCTCTTCAGCTTGGAGAAGAGACGGCTGAGGGGGAGATATGATAGAGGTCTATAAAATAATGAGTGGAGTGAAATGGGTAGACCTGAATCATTTGTTTACTCTTTCTAAAAATACTAGGACTAGGGGGCATGTGATGAAGCTACAAAGTAGTAAATTTAATAGGAATTGAAGAAACGTTTTCTTCATTCAATGTGTAATTAAATTCTGGAATTTGTTGCCGGAGAATGTGGTAAAGGCTTAGCGGGTTTTAAAAAGGGTCTGGACATAGACTATTATTAAATTGACTTGGGGAAAATCCACTGCTTATTTCTGGGATAAGCAGCATAAAATGTATTGAGCTTTTTTGGGATCTTGCCATTTATTTGTGCACTTGATGGATCTTTGGTCTATCCCAGTGTGGCAATATGTACTTATGATTATTAACATGTAATTTTCTGTTCTGGAGTATATAGTATATAGATTGGAGCAAGCTGGCTGATTGTGTTGATCTGGAAATTCTGGTCCAAAAGTAGTCCCACGGTATTGAATGTGTTGTTAAATTCAGTTCTGAAGTCCAATTGGAAATCAATCTATTGTCCAAATTGAATTCTGAATGATGTATCAGTTTGTAGATAGATGAGATAATTTTTCCTTCAGTCATCAACTTTTTACTAAGAACATGTATAGTTGTGCTATGTAATGTATTTATTTCTATTGAGCTTCTTTTGATAAAATAATTCAGTGAGTTGATTCCAGAAGAGTTCCAAAGAGACCAGCAAATAGTATTATGGTCAATGAGAAATTTAGGGTTGTACCATAGTGACATATGGGATAACTGCCATCTATTTATATCTATATAATGATAGGCAATAAGGTAGAATGAGTATCTAAATATAATTTAAAATTAGTAATATGTGATGGAATAATACAAGAAGTAAGTATAAGGAACAGTATGTCTTATTCCAGTTGTAGAAGCAAAAAACAGCAGAAGAGACAAGCACACAATGACTAAGAAATCAAGATGATGCTGTAGGTACTTTATCTGTTGAACAAACAATACTCGACACAACTCATGTTTTGGCACCTAGGCCTTCACCAGGAGTTACTGCAACCTATTCATTCATGTGAAAAATATTGCTACAGTGCAATAAAATAAGCTACAGAATTTATGCTATGGCAATTATCAATGAGAATCCTTAAAGAAATATCTCATTGATATCACACACTAACACATCTGCAAAAACACTATTGTGCCCCAATTTGACTGCCCCTATTTGACTGACTGTACATTTGTCCTTTAGATTGTAAGCTCCTTGAGCAGGGACTGTCCTTCTATGTTAAACTGTACAGCGCTGCGTAACCCTAGTAGCGCTTTAGAAATGTCAAGTAGTAGTAGTAACACTGGATACAACCATCAGATAACCAGCAGACTTGTTGGTATGTATAAAAGTCAGGATAGTTAACACCACCCTTTTCTTTGGAGGCTTTAAGAGCAACCCTGGATACCTTATTTTTTCAGGAAAAAATTTACTAATTTAGGGGGTCTTTAATTAAGGCACACTAGCGTTTCTAGTACGTGCTAAAAATTGACATACGCTAAACACTAGGAATATAGTGGGTGTCATAGTGTTTAACACGCTAATTTTTAACATGCACTTAAACCGCTAGTGCACCTTTGTAAAAGGGGCCCTTAGTATCTGTTGAGGGGCATTTTCAATAGATGTCTAAATCCGATTTTGGATGTTTTGCTGAAAAGTCCAAAAGTCAAGTGGTGAACATAGACTATCTCTTTGTTTCAAAAATAGCAATTTGCTAGATGTTTTTGTGCTCAGTGTTTCTATCTTTTTTTGACCATTTTCAAATAAAAAAAATACATCCAAGGGAAAAACACACAAAAACAAGCCATTGGGATGTATGGGAAGGCAGCATTCTGAGTAGACTGGCCGCACAGACATCCCAGCAGAGCAGTGGGGCACCCTAAGGGCACTGTAGTGCATTTCACATAAAAGCTCCCAGGTACACATGTCATTGTTACCCCCTTATATTGTACAGTGAACCCTCAAAAACCCACCAAAACCTACTGTACCCAACTATACATCACTGCAATAGTCCTTATGGCTGCAGGTGTCACTTATATTTATTTATTTAATACAGTTATACCCCACATTTTCCCACTAGTTATAGGCTCAATGTGGCTTACATAGAACCGTAGGGAAGACAGTACAGAAAAGTACAATTAAACAATGTAAGAGTAAGGTAATAGACAAATAGATATCATTTAAACAAGTAAGGTAGCAAAAGATAATACAAAGTTACAAGTTAATAAGGTCGATGAATCTTGCTGAAAACCAGGAATGGGTGGGTTAGGTTGAGTCAGGAAAGTAAGCCTTCTTGAACAGGATGGTCTTGAATAATTTTCTAAAATTTAGATAGTTCTGAGTTGATTTTACAGATTTGGGTAAAGCATTCCATAGTTGTGTGCCTATGTAGGAGAAGTTGGAGGCGTAGGTAGGTTTATATTTAAGGCCATTACAATCAGGATAATGTAAATTTAGGTAGGATCGGGTAAAACTGGAACTGTTTCTGGGTGGTAGGTCAACCAGATCAGGCATGTATTCAGGAACTACACCATAAATGATCCTGTGAATCAGGGTGCAGACCTTAAAGGCAATACGTTCTTTGATGGGAAGCCAATGTAATTGTTCACGAAGGGGCTTGGCAGATTCAAATTTAGATATGTGTGGGTACAGTAGGCTTTTGGATGACTCACAATTTCTACCACAAGTGTAACAGTTATAGTTGGATATGGGCCTGGGTCCCCTTCTCTACAGCGCATTGCACTGACCACTAAGCTGCTGAGTTTTGTGGGGGATTTTTTGGAAAGCATTGTAGATCTGGTTTAAATATTGTAATGCCTGGTGTTTGTTCAGTTTTTGTCTGCTGTTACCTGCAGCAAACTTTGTGGTGTTTTGCAGGTTATAAGACTGTACTGATAATAATAATAATAATAATAATAGCACTGGCCATAACATCTGAAGCTGTCATAGAGGCTGGTATATACTGTTTTTTTTCATATCTTTAAGAGGTGGAAATGGGGTCAGTGAGCACTTGGACAGTAAGGGGAGGTCATGCCCTAAACTCTCCTGTGGTCATTTGGTTATTTAGGGAGCCTTTTTGTGACAGTCGTGATTGAAACAAGTCTAGATCAAAACATCTAAATTTGCTTTGTTTCATTATGTCTGGGAACACCCAAATCCCCACCACCACCACCACCAAACACACCCCCTTGTGATTTGGATGCACTGCCTATGAACTGCAAAGGAAAATGTTTCAAAAACGAGGGATAAACAGAAAGGAATCCTGTATAGAAGAAATGGAACCAAACAAGCTTAGCGGTGATTAGATGGCAACACCAGTAACTGGGAAGAGAAGCCAGTGCTGGGCAGACTTCTACAGTCTGTGCCCCGATTGTAGTTGTACAGCTTTAATTTCCATAACTGGAGAAGAAGGCCCGTGCCGGGCAGACTTCTACAATCTGTGCCCTGAAAATAGCAAGGACAAATCAAGATCAGATATAAGTGCCGTACCTTGTACTATGAGTTTATCTTGTTGAGCAGACTGGATGGACCATACAGGTCTTTATCTGCCGTCATCCACTATGTTACTAAGTAAAAATGGGTTTTGAAAATAGTGATTTGGATGTTTTGGCAAAAAAAATGGCCATCTGCTGCTTTGTGCCGCTTTTTGGATGTTTTTCTGTTTCGAAAATGATCCCCATTGAACAAAGACCTAGTAACATAATCAAAGCATAATTGATTTAAGGAGTCAGTACCATTTTAAATCTGCCCCACCAAGAAGGAAACAAAAGGGACCATTTAGTTATTGCTTCTCATCTATTACAGTAAGATTTATTTATTTATTTGTTTGTTTGTTTGTTTGTTTATTTTTCACGTGTTCAATAACATAGTCTGCTCTGGATCTTTATTAAGCCATATTCCTAAATATTTTAATTGTAATGGAGACCATTTAAAATGATGATGTCCAATATTAGATTGCATTTTATATGAATTGAGGGACATTATTTCTGATTTTTCTTAATTCATTTTATATCCTGAAAAGGAAGAAAATCTTTCAACAGTGTTCATTAGCTGTAGAATTGATACCTGTAGTTGAGCTAAAAATAAAAGTAAGTCATCAGCTTATGCTGCAACTTTAATTTCAGTATTTGATGTACCCTAGTGCCAGACATATTTGTATTTTTGATGTATTGCTATTAATAAAGGTTCAAGAGCTAGGTTGAAAAGGAGCGGAGTTAGTGGACAACCTTGGCTCATGCCTCTATGTAATTGAATAGATTTAGGGCCCTGTTTACTAATCTGCGTTGTAGGGGCGCTAGCGTTTTTAGCGCATGCTAAAAATTGGTGCGCGCTAACCCATATGTTCCTATGGGTGTCTCCAGCATTAGCGCGTTCTCATTTTTAGCAGTCACTAAAAACGCTAGCACACCTTAGTAAACAGGGCCCTTAGTTAAGTTGTTTATTTATTTATTAGGATTTATTTACTGCCTTTTTGAAACAATTCATTCAAGGTAGTATACAGTTTTTTAGTATCCAAGAAGGTGGATTATTATATAGTATTTAAAGCCAACTAGAGAAATTGGGGCCTAAATTAAACCATTGTACAAATTTAAAAAATAAGACTATTTAATGAGATCAGATGCTTTTTCTGCATCCAGGGAGAGAGCCACATATAAGGTTTTTTTTTAAATCTCAGAAGCTATATAGTTAAGGGAGTGGAATAATGTAAGATTATCACCTATATTTCTTTCATGAATCCTATTTGATTAATATGTATAACTGAATTCAAGACTTTATTAAGTCTGACTGCCAGTGTTTTAGTGAGAAGTTTATAATCCAATAGGACCCTGTTTACTAAGCCACACTGTAGGCGCGCTAGCGTTTTTATGCGCTAATTGTAGGCATGTAAAAATGCTTGTGCGTCTTAGTAAACAGGGCCCTAAGAAGGGAGATAGGTCTGTAGTTTTGAGGTAATGTATGGTCTCGACCAGGATTAGGAATAAGGGTTATAACAGTAGTGGCAAAATGGGGCTGATTGACTGGATCGTAATACATAGAATGATAATAATCTAATAGAAGAGGTATAAATGTGGATTGAAAACTTTTTTAAAATTCTGCTGTGTATCTATTTGGACCTGGTGTTTTATTTGCCGCCATTGATTTAATAGTGATTCTGGTTCTTTCCCAGTTATAGAAGTTCTCAAAATTTCTTGCTGTTTATCAGCGAGAGTAGGATGATCTAAAGTTTTGAGGAAAGAGTCTATTGTATCTGTGAAGAATGGATTCAGATTGAAAAGTGACAAAATAATTTTCTCTCTCTTTTTGAGAGGTACATATTTGTGATTTGCTATTTTTAATGGCGGAAATTTGAGTCTTATTACGTTTACCTTTTAAGGGTCCTATTTACTAAGCTTCGTTGTAGGCATGCTAAAAATTAGTGTGCACTAAAAATTAAGTGTGCCTACACAAGGCCCTGTGTATTTAGATAATAACCAATTAGCTTTGTTATCTCCAATGTATTCACTAGATTTTTTAAATAAAAACGTCTTGACCGGCCATTTTACTGGCCAATTTATTATAATGATATTTAATAGTAAATAGTTCTTGAAGTGTTGTTGATGAAGAAGATGTTTGGATGTTTAGCTTCTAGAAATTTAATTTTATCTTCCAAGTATTTTAAAATTCAAGTTTTCTTTTCTTAGCAGTATAACTGATTATATCTCCTCTAAGTGTGGCTTTTAATGATTCCCAGAGTAATAACAGCATCGAAGTCAGTAGCAGGATTGTATAGTAAAATTTTCAATGTGTTGAAAAGACTGAAAAAGTGCATGAAATCGCATATGTTGAGTGCAGAGATGTAGCCAGGTTTTGATGTCAGGGGGAACAGACTTTTTTAAAAATAGGCATCCGTGTGAGGCTGAAGGGCTGAGAGAGGGGAGAGTGTGATTCAGATTTTTTTTAAAAGGGGGTTTAAAGTGGGGCGGAGCTGGGGTGGGATAGGGGTGGCAGATCAAGATTAAATCCTTAGGGCTCTGTTTACTAAACTGTGTTAGTGCTTTTAGTGTGCGCTAACCAGGGCCGTAGCCAGACTTCGGCGGGAAGGGGGTCCAGAGCCCGAGGTGAGGGTGCACATTTTAGCAACCCCCCTGGCGCTGGCGATCCACCCCGCCATTTTTGACCCCCCCCCCCCCGGCGTCAACCCTTTCGACCCCCTCTTCCCGCCGCCGCCAATCGGGTACCTTTGCTTGCGGGAGTCCCCAACCCCTGCCAGCCGAAATCTTCTTCTCCAGCGTGACCGCGTTGTTGATCTGCAAGGGCAGGCTTCTGTTTCTGTGAGTCGGACGTCAGACTCACAGAAACAGAAGCCTGCCCTTGCAGATCAGCAACGCGACTGCGCCAGAGAAGAGGACTTCAACTGGCGGGGGTTGGGGACCCCCCGCCAGCAAAGGTACCCGACAACAGGGGCAGCGGGGGAGGGTTGGCGGCGGCAGGGGGCAATCGAAGGGGTTGGCAGCGGGGGGGGGGGGGGGCAGAGCCAAATCTACAATGGCCCATGCCCCCATGGCCCCACGTAGCTACGCCCCTGGTGCTGTGTAGGTGCCCACAATATTCCTATGGGTGCCTACACAGTTAGCATGCGCTAATTTTGTGCACGTGTTAAAAATGCTAGTGCACCTTAGTAAACGGAGCCCTTAGGGTAGCAACACCTAAATCAGCAGTAAAGGAACAGTAGGGGCACTTTTGAACATAGCAGGGAAGGACCCCTTCACTATTTCACTCTGGTGCAACTGCATCAGCTGTCTGCCCCACCCCCACCCCAAAAATAAGCACTGTAACAAAATTCCTGGGGCCAGTATTCAGAACGAGGATGGGAGCCCAGCTAACTCCCTCGGTCAGCCTGGATATTCATTTCTGGTGACCGGCAATGAATATCCAGTTTATTTTTAGATGGTTTAAACTTACCCAGCTATGTTAATATTCGGAGATAGCCGGTTATGTTTAAACTGGCCAAATATTTTCCAGCTATTTATGCAGCTTACAATAGCTTACAATAGCTGTCTATGCATTGAATATTTGGGGATATCCGGCTATATTGTGATATAGCCGGTTATCTCCTAGCCGCTAACCGGGATTATTCAGCAGGGGTAGCCGGTTAACTGCCATTTAACCGGCCAGGTGCTGTTCCTTGTCAGTTAAATGGTTTTTAATATTTGGGCGGGGGGGGGGGGGGGGGGGCTGTGTTTAATGGCAATAATAAAATTATTTGCCTATCAAGGTTTTTGCTAGATAGCTAATTGACCACCAAGTTTTAGATATTGTTGAGTTACCAACTGTGTTTGGAATGTGTATTATTTGTATTAGCTGTACCTAATGGTTAGAGCAGCAGGCTGAGAACCAGGGAAACCAGGGTTCAAATCTAACTGCTGCTCCTTCAGCTGTTGGATAAGTAAGGGAGTCGGGAGACACATGATTAGGCATTTGACAGCCAGACCCACATCTGAAGCAAAAAAGCTAAGTTATTTGATCAGATGTTTTTTTGACATGAAAAATTTTGAATCACGTTGAATGGTTAGGTGTATTTTGCTTTTAAAAAGCCACATAAAAACATGTATTTATAAACGGAGGTTTTTTGGTCTGTGATGAGCTGAGCCTGGAGTGTGCCTTGGGATATATTGATGACGAAGTTCGTCCTGACACTGGGGCAATTTTGAGATCTTTTCCTCCGAAGTAAAAAACAAAAAAAACAATAAGAAAAAGGTGAAAGAAAAATATTTAAAAAAGGATAAATAAAGAAAAAACAGTATTCGAGTCTTTCAACATCTCAAAGACATTATTTGCAGTCCATTGTTGATATTAGGATAAGTAACAACCATCCCCTGCCTTAGATACAAACTTCAATTCGAGCCCTCCAGGGACAGGGAAATACCTACATTGAGCTACAACTGAGAATGGCACAAGCTAAGCGCAAATCCAAAATACACACTCAAACTGCACTAACGCTACCTATGAAAGGTCAGCACTGCAAATGTTCTAGAACACCAGCACACCTCCCGCTGGAAAAACAGAACAATCATACACAGAATCTACTTTGTTACAAAAGGAAAACACAGACCATCACCTAGTAAAAAAAGCTGAGGGCATCTTTTATCACGCCGCGCTAGCGGTTTCTGGTGTTGCAATGCCGACAAAGCCCTTTCACTTTGAATGGGCTCCATCAGCATTGCCGCGTGGCTTGATAAGAGGCCCTAAGAGACTACAAATTAGAAACAAATACCTAATAAAAATGAAATTGAAAGCTCAAGAAACCAGCCTATGATCACCAGAAAAAAAAAAGAAGAGAGAGAGATAGAAATACAAGAAATCCACGCTTTCAGAGCTGACACCTCATTTCTCTAAATATTAAAAAGCAAAATGTTTTTGTACCTTTGTTGTCTGAGCATTTTGTTTTTCCACTTGGGTTGGTCCTGGTCTCTCTACTACATCCTTTTCTTGGTTTTCTCCTAAGTCCTTTTCCAGGATCTAATTTCCATTTTCTGCTGTTCACTGTCTCTCTCTTATTTTCAGCACGTGATATACCGCAAGTGATCCATAAGGCGACTATGCAGTTTACAATATAAAAACAAATGGGGGAACAGATACATAAGGGAGGGAGACATTGTTATGCAGATTAGTCGAAGGACTCAGTAAACAGGTGGGTCTTGAGTAATATTTTGGATAGGAGGGTTCTAAAGGGATGCAAGGTGTAAAGAGTTCCAAAGAGAAGATCCTAGGAAACTGAAACTGGTCTCACTTGACTCTCCAGCAGCAATCTTTAACTAAAGCAGGCTGCCTCAGGCTACAGAATGACATGGGACAAAGTTTGTCCCTGTCCCCATGGGCTCTGTTGCTGTCCCCACCCCATCCCCACTAGCTCTGTCCTCATCTGCACAAGCCTTGAACTCAAGATTTTATATTTAGATCTTTTTATTAAAGTATAATAAGGAACCATATTCTGTACAACTGTTCTTTATAAATCACAAATAGAAAACAATAATGATGAGCAACTGAACCGTCCCCCCCCCCCCCCCCCCTGCCACTCTCTACCTTTCCAACCCCAACAATATTTGACTTCTACCACCCCAAGGAACCCTAATCCCAGTGGCATACCAAGGGCGGGGTGGTGGGGGCATGCTGCAAGGTGGTGCAGGGAGCAGCCGCGTGGCTGTTGGCTTCGCCGGTTCCCTGCTCACTCTGACATTACTTTCTGTTCTGGTGCAGGGAACCAGCGGAGGCAACAGCCACATGACTGCTCCCTGCATCCCCAGGAGGTGATACACCGGAGGGAGTGGAGGTGATGTGCTGGGGGGGGGGGGGGGGGGAGAAGGGGTGCAGCGGCGATCAGTCCCGGGTGACAGCCAGCATAGGAACATCACTGCCTAATCCACCCTGTTAAAACGTCCAAGGGGACCGAATACAACCTGCTCTGTATGCCTTAGCAGGGGAGAAATATACCCTATGAAGCACTGTTATGATTTTTTAATCCGTGGATGAATACATAAGTCATCAACAATCTCAGGATTCAGTCTAGCTCTCCTGTCTTCCACAGTCCTTCCCGCAACAGAAAATGGCCTTATTTTATTTATTGTGAAAAGTTATATACCGTATTTTTCGGACTATAAGATGCACTTTTTTCCCCCCAAATTTGGGAGGAAAATGGGGGGTGCGTCTTATAGTCCGAAGGTAGCGAGTTTCGAGTTCGGGATCGCCCTCCCCCCAAGTTCAGGATCGCCCTCCCCTACTTACGTCACGCGATGTTCCCTGGTGGTCTAGTGACGTCAGGGCAGGAAAGAGCCCCCTCTTTCCTGCCCAGCGCACTCCTCTCCGTCCTCCTGTATGCTGCCTGACGGTCTCGGCGAGATTCAAAATGGCCGCCGAGACTTCAATTCTCGGCGGCCATTTTGAATCTCACCGAGACCGTCAGGCAGCATACAGGAGGACGGAGAGCAGCGCGCTGGGCAGGAAAGAGGGGGCTCTTTCCTGCCCCGACGTCACTAGACCACCAGTGAACATCGCGTGACGTGAGTAGGGGAGGGCGATCCCGAACTCGGACAAGACGCACCGGACCACCTAGGTTTTAGAGGAGGGAAAAAGGAAAAAAAAATTTTTTCCTATTTCCCTCCTCTAAAACCTAGGTGCGTCTTATGGTCCGGTGCGTCTTAGAGTCCGAAAAATACGGTACCACCTAAAAACCTAGGTGGTTTCCAAAATAACATACATAATATGCATAATACAATATCTAAAACAAGACAACTCATGTCTTCATCCAAACCCTAAGGCACAGATAAAATGAAGCAAGAAAAGTTAATATTATCAAAGTCTCAAACATGCGCAGCCACAAATAACTGCGTATTCAGTAGCTTCTTAAATCGAGCTATATTGCTACATAAACGCAAATGTCCTGCAAGCGTATCCCACAATTGTGTTCCATCCACAATAAAGGCAGAAATTCTAGTTTCTGCAAAACACATAAGTACATAAGTACATAAGTACATAAGTAGTGCCATACTGGGAAAGACCAAAGGTCCATCTAGCCCAGCATCCTGTCACCGACAGTGGCCAATCCAGGTCAAGGGCACCTGGCACGCTCCCCAAACGTAAAAACATTCCAGACAAGTTGTACCTAAAAATGAGGAATTTTTCCAGTCCATTTAATAGCGGTCTATGGACTTGTCCTTTAGGAATCTATCTAACCCCTTTTTAAACTCCGTCAAGCTAACCGCCCGTACCACGTTCTCCGGCAATGAATTCCAGAGTCTAATTACACGTTGGGTGAAGAAAAATTTTCTCCGATTCGTTTTAAATTTACCACACTGTAGCTTCAACTCATGCCCTCTAGTCCTAGTATTTTTGGATAGCGTGAACAGTCGCTTCACATCCACCCGATCCATTCCACTCATTATTTTATACACTTCTATCATATCTCCCCTCAGCCGTCTCTTCTCCAAGCTGAAAAGCCCTAGCCTTCTCAGCCTCTCTTCATAGGAAAGTCGTCCCATCCCCACTATCATTTTCGTCGCCCTTCGCTGTACCTTTTCCAATTCTACTATATCTTTTTTGAGATACGGAGACCAGTACTGAACACAATACTCCAGGTGCGGTCGCACCATGGAGCGATACAACGGCATTATAACATCCGCACACCTGGACTCCATACCCTTCTTAATAACACCCAACATTCTATTCGCTTTCCTAGCCGCAGCAGCACACTGAGCAGAAGGTTTCAGCGTATCATCGACGACGACACCCAGATCCCTTTCTTGATCCGTAACTCCTAACGCGGAACCTTGCAAGACGTAGCTATAATTCGGGTTCCTCTTACCCACATGCATCACTTTGCACTTGTCAACATTGAACTTCATCTGCCACTTGCACGCCCATTCTCCCAGTCTCGCAAGGTCCTCCTGTAATCGTTCACATTCCTCCTGCGACTTGACGACCCTGAATAATTTTGTGTCATCGGCGAATTTAATTACCTCACTAGTTATTCCCATCTCTAGGTCATTTATAAATACATTAAAAAGCAACGGACCCAGCACAGACCCCTGCGGGACCCCACTAACTACCCTCCTCCACTGAGAATACTGGCCACGCAATCCTACTCTCTGCTTCCTATCTTTCAACCAGTTCTTAATCCATAATAATACCCTACCTCCGATTCCATGACTCTGCAATTTCTTCAGGAGTCTTTCGTGCGGCACTTTGTCAAACGCCTTCTGAAAATCCAGATATACAATATCAACCGGCTCCCCATTGTCCACATGTTTGCTTACCCCCTCAAAAAAATGCATTAGATTGGTGAGGCAAGACTTCCCTTCACTAAATCCGTGCTGACTTTGTCTCATCAGTCCATGTTTTTGTATATGCTCTGCAATTTTATTCTTAATAATAGCCTCCACCATCTTGCCCGGCACCGACGTCAGACTCACCGGTCTATAATTTCCCGGATCTCCTCTGGAACCCTTCTTAAAAATCGGAGTAACATTGGCTACCCTCCAGTCTTCCGGTATTACACTCGATTTTAGGGACAGATTGCATATTTCTAACAGTAGCTCCGCAAGTTCATTTTTTAGTTCTATTAATACTCTGGGATGAATACCATCAGGTCCCGGTGATTTACTACTCTTCAGCTTGCTGAACTGACCCATTACATCCTCCAAGGTTACAGAGAATTTGTTTAGTTTCTCCGATTCCCCCGCTTCAAATATTCTTTCCGGCACCGGTGTCCCCCCCAAATCCTCCTCGGTGAAGACCGAAGCAAAGAATTCGTTTAATTTCTCCGCTACGGCTTTGTCCTCCTTGATCGCCCCTTTAACACCATTTTCGTCCAGCGGCCCAACCGACTCTTTGGCCGGTTTCCTGCTTTTAATGTATCTAAAAAAGTTTTTACTATGTATTTTTGCTTCCAACGCTAATTTCTTCTCAAAGTCCTTTTTTGCCCTCCTTATCTCCGCTTTGCATCTGCACTATTGGATTCAAAGGCAGTCACAAGGCAGTATCAGATCTGAGGTACCTCTTTGAGCGATATACTTTTAAGGCTTGTCAAAGATAAAAAGGATCACCTAAGTAAATAGTTTGATGAATAATAGTCAATACTTTATATTGGATTTGTTGAATCATCGGTAACCAATGTAATTGTTTGAGAACTGGTGTTACATGAGAGAATTTCATCACCCCTGCAATCAGTTGGGCTAATGCATTTTGGACCACTTGCAAAGCCCTGAGTCTCGGATTCCTCTCAGAAGACATGCTGGTAGCAAGAATACATAGGATCCCCCGTGCAAGTTTTGTCAGTTTTGGCAAGCACTTTTGCTTGTTTTTCCAAAAAATCAAAACATCATTGTCTGCATCACTTGAACATAAATAACTGTCCAATTCATTAACAATAGCCTTCAAAGGCGGCATTGTTCCATAAAAGTCGCTCATAAAACTGATAACATCAATTTTTATTCTTTTGGAGGGAGGGTTTTCCACAAATATAATGCTTTCTGGGAATGTGGATTGTGGAGGATCCTGAATTGTTGATGTTGATGGATTCAAACCTTCCATTTCGATCTGGTTTTGGTGCACTCAAAGATTCAGTTGCCTCTGTTTTTACATCATCTGGGAAGATAATTGCATTGTCTTTTAGACATGGGTGTAGAAGAGAAACAACACTGTGTGGTGGATGAACAGGAAATAAATGTCAATTAAGTGTTGGAAATGGCAGAATCTGTTAAAGTAACAGTAAGATGCTTGATCAACTGGACACATGATGGAAGGACATTGCGAATGGTATGAGTCTGATCACCAGACAAGGTTTGTTGCCAGTTTAAAGGCAGACAAGACACAAATAACGTCATTTAACAGTGCTTCATTTAAATCCAAAAGTAGCTTCTGCGTTTTTTTTTTTATCATTGAATTCAGTTGCCAGTTGTCTAAGAAATATTAAGTTTTTGCATATTGATACTAGCATTTTACAGATGCTGTTCCATCTAGTTGGAACAGCCTGTTTAGTTTTAAGTTTTTAGAGAATGATAAGGGGACAAAGTTTGTTCCCGTCCCCACAGGCTCTGTCCCAGTCCTCACCCCGTCTCCATGGTTAACCACATGTCATTCTGTACTTCAGGCCTTCCCTCAGCCGGGTCCTGCCCTCACGGAAACAGAGGAGGGCGGCACCTGGCTGAGGGAAGGTCCAGGCAGCCTGCTTCAGTCACTGATTGCTGCCAGAGAGTCAAGGTAAGTTTACTTTATAAGATCGCCAGTCGCCAGAAAGGGAGGGGATGGGAAGGGAAGGGAGAAAGGTGCTGGACTGTGTTGGGGGTTGAGGTAGAGAGTTGATGCCTTTCCCATGGTGAAGGGGAAAGAAACAGAGGTACCAAGGAAGGGAAAGTAGCAAAGTAGCAGAAAGGTGCTGGACTGTGTTGGGGGTTGAGGTCGAGAGTTGATGCATTTCCCATGGTGAAGGGGAGAGAAACAGAGGAACCAGGGAGGGGAAAGTAGCAGCAAGGCACATAGGCACAGTTTTTGAATCCATTTGGGGAATCGGTTGCTCCCCTTGCGTCCCCCCCCCCCCCCCCCCCCCCCCCCCCACACACACACACACATACACACACTATGCCTCTGGTTGAATGTTAGGTTGCACAAATAAATGAAGAGGAAGAAGTGCAGTAGAACACAGCTAAGAGCAATGTATTGCTATTCCAATACTACAGACTCCATCAAGGCTTCTCATTTGATCACCATGGAATGGGGAAGAGAATTAGGAAACAGAGGCACATGGTAAAGAATAAAAATATTCACCAGTGCAGATCACAATAAAAGAAATACAAAGCATCATAACTAGATAAAGAAACACAAGCTGACATTTACTGAGCTCAGCACAAATAGCATACTGGGAGGAGGAAGAAATGATAATAGGGAGACATACAGAGAAAGGCTGTTGAGCATAAAATATTTATTACATTTGGCAACGCACAAAATACAGGGAAAACTGAGAAACAAAGAAGCAATCTTTCAGCTACAACAAGTCTAACATTCCTATCTGCAGGGTAGGATGAATTGTATGGTGGGCTTTAGGTAACCCCCCCCCCCCCCCCCACCCCGAAGCATAATATCCATTCATTCTATAACTCCCCATGTGACTCATATTGTAGATGAAGAATGGCAGAGATGGAAGCAGCAGGTAAGAAGTGCTGCAGGTCACCTACTCCTGCAGACTGGAGCAGCGGGGGGGGGGGGGGGGGGGGGGGGGGGGGGGGAGGTAGACAAATATCTGCAAGCAGTGATGGCTTTAGTTCCCACCCCCACCCTCTTCTTTCTGCCAGCTGCTGATTTACCAGTACAAAAATCTGCTTTGGGAATCAGTGAATTTCACATCTGAGAGGGACCCTCGTAATCCTAGGCACCTATCTAGTTTTGTCTGTGCCTTAATCCTGCCCTGCTTATCAGTTTACAAGTACAGGTGACAGTGGTATAAGGAGAAAAAGTTGCACAAACTCATGTGGAAAATAACATACAGGAATCCGACATATTCTAGAAGATGGTTTGCTAATACAAACTGGCAAACAGAGATCAGGTTGAAAATCGAGGTGAAACAGAAATGTGACTTGATGTTGAAGAGAGGCTGCCTAGTCACTCTTCACTAGACTAGACTGAATATTTACAGTAAATTGCAGATGAAGTCAAATTCAGATTCATTTACTATATTCTCTCAGTTTAAAGAGCTAAATACCAGTTTGGGGGTAGATCTAAGCTGTCACACATCTCATCTTCTGGTTGTCATGCACACAAAAAAAGAAAAATCAGCAGCACTACAGATGCCTGTTAAATTTGCTGAGTGACTGACAAGATTATCTGTTGCATTAGAATTGTTGCATAATTGCAGCCTCTGTGGCTTTTCAGTGCATTATTTTAAGCTTTGCACTTAGGGGAAAATTCTAGAACAGGGCACCCCATTTTAGGTATTCCAGTGCTGCATGAGGAGCACCTATTGTAAAACAGCACCTGGACCCGCCCATTCTGTACTATAATAGTAGCATAGACCTGCATTGGTGCATCAAATTTTAGGCACAACCCCTTACAGCAGGCCAATGGTGGGCGTAAATGGGCAGACCTAATGGCACTATTCCTAAATTGTGAATGTTACAGGAATACACACCCATGCATCTCCCATCTCTAGGAGCCTTTATAGAGCAGAACTTAGCTCTGCTAAATGAGTAAGTGCCAATTAGCGTTGAGGGCATGTAAACCCTGCCGTGCAGTTACAGAATTGCCTTTTTAGTTTGCATTTCTTGTGGGAGTGGAGAAGAAACACATCTTTATCCAGGGTCTTCAACTTTATTCACCTAGGGGCCCTTTTACTAAGGCGCACCTAAAAGTGGCCTGCGCTGCTGTAGGTGCGTGTTTTTGGACGCATGCAGGTCAGGTTTGGGGTTTTTTTGGCCAAAAATGGACATGCGGCAAAATTAAAACCAGCGCGCATCCATTTTTGGCCTGCGACCTTACCGCCACCCATTGACTTAGTGGTAAGGTCTCATGCGCTAACCAGGCGGTAAGCACCCAGCATGCATACACTGCTGATTTCTGCTGGGTAAGCGCCCCGTGGTAGAAAATACAAAATATTTTCTGCCATGTGTTTTGGGAGCGTCAAAAATGCAATTACCGCCTGGGGCACATAGTAGCCGGGCAGTAGTTCCAATTTGGCGCATGCTGGACATGTGTAGGCGCTTAAGCACCTTAGTAAAAAGGCCCCACCTAATAAGCCAAATGAGTAAAAAGGCAAAGAGTTACAATCTAAGGAGGTCCTTTTACTAAGCTACGCTAAAAAGTGGCCAGTGGTGGGGAGGAAGTGACGTCACCGGGTGACATGGTTGCCTGAAAGCGGAGCTCCGTGTCACACATGGGGAAAAAACGATAAAAAGCCCGATCCGCGAACGGAGTAGCGGCCCATTAAGAGCGGAGGTGCAGGTGAAGGAGACAGCGTGAGAATCGAATGCAGGGAGAGTTGGAAAAGATCGATCTCTCCCGCTTTGCTTACTCGTCGACACCGCGAAGTAAAAACAAAATGGCGACCGTGCAATCAAATCGCCCACAACAGGCGACGATTTTGCCCCGCACCGAACAGCTGCCTGGAACAGACCCTGAGTCAGGTGCAGATCAAGAGGGGACAGAAGAGGAGATGGGACCTGAGTGGCAGAAATGGCTACAAGAAATAAGGTCTGATCTTAAAGCCATGCGGAGTGAATTACTCAATATGGGGGCTGAATTAAAGGGCGAAATAAGGGAGCTTGGCACCAGAATTGAGGAAGCAGAGACCCGATTAGATGCCCACTCTGAATCGATAGAGACCCTAGAGCAGCGCACCACTGAGAGCCAGCAGGCGCAGCAGCAGATTTTAGACAAACTGGAGGACCTTGAGAACCGAAGCCGCAGAAGCAATCTGCGCTTTCGAGGATTACCGGATTCCCCTGCATATCTGGACTGCGAGGACACTATACAGAGACTGGTGAGTGACCTGCTGGCAACGGGGGGCACTACAATGGAACCGGCATCGATTCTCCTGGAAAGGGCCCATCGAGCGTTGGGGTCCCCACGAGCGAATTTACCTAAAGATATAATTGTCTGCTTTCGGGATTACAAACTGAAGGAACAAGTGGCAAAAGCGGCACGGCAGACCCCAAACTTTAAATGGGACTCCTACGCAGTAGAAATATACCAAGACCTAGCTGCAACTACATTAAAGCGAAGGGCAGACCTGAAACCTGTGACCAGACGACTACAGGAATTGGGAATCCGATATAAATGGAGACACCCTTTTGCACTGGTCTTCTACAAGGAGGGAAAAATGCACCAAATCCGAACACTCGTAGAAGCGAGTGAGATCTTGCCAGTGGAGGACATGGCGGGGGCGTCCTCCTCGGTGGGGGCGGTAAAACGTGGTCCATCGAGGGGGCTGCCACCAAAATGGCAACGAGTGGGTAAAGGCCAGAAGCGCCTGCAACGCCAAAAGTCGGCCACCACAGTGCCATAAAAAGGGAACTTTGCCCTGCAGAGGACCGACAGATGAAAGGAGAAAGCAGGGAAGAAACCCTTTGGACCAAAGTTTGGTGGAAAAGCAAAAGACATGTCTGACCCTACTGAGAATTAGGGTGAAGTATGTTAAGAGGTTGCATTTCATGTCCGTGAGTGACTTTGTTGTATAGTTGAACTGTTAAACTGTTATACTGTTATATTATCAAGATATGGGGCCCAAAAAGAGAGGGCATGGGGCATTGATCAACAGCACCTATGTGATCCTGTGATGACACAGTAAAGTGTACATTCAACCAACACTTCTTCCTTAGATGCCCTTTGTGATGCACAGGGGCAGCATTAATAGGCAGGGGGGTGGGAGGGAAGAGGGGAGGGAGGGTAATGCACGGTGGAGGAGGAAAGAGAGTTGGGTGAGAGCTGAGGAGGAAACACAACAATCTGGGACTAGGAAAGAAGGACAGAGGGTGGAATTAGATAAAACATCAATATATTATATAGAGATATATGTGGATGAAAAATGCTAGATCTTAAGCTCCTGCTGCTTAATACCAGAGGCCTAAATATCCCCAGAAAGCGACAGCTCCTGTTTAGGGAAATGCTACGTCTACGCGCGGATGTGGTCCTAGTACAGGAGACCCATCTGCTGCCCAAATATGAATACTTATGTCGTCATAAAAAATTCCCGCACATATTCTTTGCCTCTAACGGGGCCAATACAAAGAGTAGAGGAGTGCTGATGGCATTCACGGGAGACAAGCCATGGAATATACAAAAAGTAATTAGAGATAAGGGAGGCAGATACCTTCTGGTAGTTGTTTCTTTAACAGGACGGGTCTATACACTAGTGAACGTTTATGGCCCCAATACCCAACAAGAGGGATTCTTAGCTGAGATAGATAAACTACTTCAACAACATATAGAGGGTTCCCTAATAGTGGGGGGGGATTTCAATCTTACTTTACAGTCCCACTTGGATAACTCTTCAGATGCTATACGGTATGGCCATCGGGATAGAACAAGACTACAAGAATTTATCAACCATTGGCATCTAATAGACCTGTGGCGGCAGGTAAATCCCCGAGAACGTAGCTATACATACTATTCCACAGTACACCAATCATTCTCTCGGATAGATTTTTGGTTAGGGGAGGCGTCTGTGGCGGGAATGATGGGATCTCATCAAATACTACCTAGAACCTGGTCAGACCACTCCCCTATTCTTATGCAGCTAGTGTTGCCCACAGCACCGGTGGGAAAAAGAGGGTGGCGACTAGATGATACGCTCCTACAAGACCCGATTAATGTATTAAATATAGAAAATAAGATTAAAGAATATATTCAATTTAACGATACAGGAGAAGTGTCGCCTATTATGGTTTGGGAGGGATTTAAGGCGGTAATGAGAGGCCATCTAATTGCACTAAAGACACATGTTAGGAAACAAAAGATGTCCAAGGAAACAAACATTAGAAGACAATTAGAACAGGAGGAAGCTAGACTTCATCAGGGAGGAGGAGGGAATGAACAGTTAATTAGAGATAAAATACACCGGCTCCGGACCCAAGTGTGTGAGTTGGAGCTGGCAGATTTGGCAGAAGACCTTCAAAAAGCACAGCAGATACATTATGAATTTGGGAATAAAGCTAGTAGACTTTTAGCTTTCAAATTAAAACAGCAAGCAACTCGCAATATAATCGCGAGTCTGAGGGATGAAGGAGGAGGGATTCACACAGAAACTGACTATATCGAGTCGGCGTTCAGAGAATATTATAAGAGGCTATATGCGGGTGGGGCAGAGATAGCGCCAGCAGAGATAAAACAATATTTAGAGGACATTGAGCTTCCCAGACTGGAAACTAGCGCAAGTCAGACGCTCTCACAACCTATCACATTGGAAGAGATTACATATGTTATCCAGAGGCTCCCGATGGGAAAGGCCCCGGGTCCTGATGGATTCACAAATAAATTTTATAAACGATTTGGGAAGCTCTTGGCCCCAATGCTGCTAAAGGTACTCCACTCGATAGACTCAGGCTCGGGACTACCGCCAACATGGGATCTAGCCAACATAACGGTTATTCATAAAGTAGGGAAAGACCCTCAATTGTGCGGATCCTACAGGCCAATTTCACTTTTAGGGATAGATTATAAGATCTTTACTAAGATCTTGGCTATACGGATGCAGAAATACCTGCCCTTATTAATTCATCAAGATCAGGCAGGTTTCGTGCATGGCAGACAGACATTCGATAACATACGGAGAGCTCTGCATGTAGTCTTCCATGCGCGAGACACACAGTCTCCCCTATGTATTCTATCACTGGACGCTGAAAAAGCGTTTGATAGGGTGAGTTGGCCATTTTTGTTTGGAGTACTGGACAGAATGGGGTTCACAGGGCGACTGCTTCATTGGCTCCAGTTGATCTATAAGACTCCACAGGCCTCACTCCGAATAAACGGAAGACTCTCAGAGCCATTTCGCCTATATAGAGGGACACGACAGGGGTGTGCACTGTCCCCCCTGTTATTTGCAATAGTGATAGAGCCACTGGCAATGAAACTTAGATCACATCCAGATGTCAAGGGGCCGCGATTAGGAGGAGTGGAAACTCGAGCTCTCCTTTTTGCTGACGATGTTCTGCTTATGTTGCGGGACCCCATGACCTCATTCCCGAGAATACTGGAGATACTATCTGCATATGGAGAGGTCTCAGGATTCAAAATCAATTTAGATAAATCTGAGGTGCTAGATATAAACATTCCCCCAGAACAGAGATCCCAATTACAGCAGACTGCCCCATTCCGTTGGGCGCCGAAATATGTTCGGTACCTGGGGATTAATATTCCAAAACACATTGATGAATTGTTTCAGGTCAATTTCCCCGAGATGACACGACAGCTTTTTCGGGACTTGGAGAGATGGGAAGGTTTGCAATTGTCTTGGGTGGGAAGGATAAATGCGGTTAAGATGGTGATACTCCCGAGAATGTTATATCTTTTTATAGCACTACCGATCTCCATCCCTGATAGCTTTTTTCGAGGCCTCCAGAGAAGAATATTTTCCTTTATCTGGAAAAAAAGACCCCCGCGAGTCAGACGGGAAGTTCTATATCAGCCCAGAGAAAAAGGGGGGATGGGGGTCCCATCGTTTGCCACATATTTTCTGGCTGCGAATCTTAGAACATTGACGGCGTGGTTTACAGACACGGAAAAACTGGGAATACAGATGGAGCAAGGCTGGATGGCACCATTTCCACTAAAGGCTATACCATGGCTGGCTAAACAGGAGCTGGAAGTGCTAATTAAAAAATGTCCACCTTTGATACGATGGCCCCTACAAATTTGGTGTAAAGTTCGAGAACAATTCTTTCCAGGGCGTAGATATTTTCGGCATATGTACCTTAGATTTGCTCCCCACTTTGGACCAGGCAGGCAAGATAAGGCCTACCTTACTTGGGAGGATATGGGACTGTGTACATTGGGACAAATGTGGGAGGATGACAAAACAGTAACATTAGAAGAACTCCATAGAGAATATGGGCTATCCCACTTACAGGCGTTCCAATATTACCAGGTGCGGGATTTTATAACCCGAAGAGCAAAAGGGGAGTTAAGCCTAGCTGACACTGGAATAGAAAGGGGAATGATGAAAGGAGGAGGTAGAGGAAGTATTTCCAGGCTGTATGGAGCGCTACTGGCATACTCTAATCCGATAGAGCATTATTTGGCAAAATGGGAGGAGGCCCTGGGGGTAACATACACGCCCCCACAGTGGAAATTAGCACTTAGGTCTTTACTTAAGGTATCGATTTCTAGTGCCATGATTGAAAGTGGACACAAAATATTATACTGCTGGTACTATACCCCCCATCGATTGGTAAAGATGTTTCGAACTGGCTCAGCTACATGCTGGCGACAATGTAATACAACAGGGGACATGTTCCATATTTGGTGGACCTGTAAACATGCTCAGGCTTACTGGATAGAGATACTGAAATTTATAAAAGATGTCACTGGAGTGACATACCCACTAAGGATGGAGCATTGTTTGCTGCACTTTAAACCTGAGGGGGTCCAGAACCCAGTACATCGATTCGCAGGACAGGTATTTGTGGCAAGCAAATTGATCCTGGCAGCAGCATGGAAACAACCGTCATTACCTGGTCTTGGAAAAGTTTTGCAGAAGCTAGACTATGTCAACCTGATGTCAAAGCTTACAGCATTACGAACTGGTCGACTAGTACAACACCAAAAAATTTGGAAGCCATATGAACAATGGAAAGCCTCACATCAGCTCTCTGATCAATAAGGAATATAGGGAAAAATGGGAAAGAATAAGTTTGTTGCTTATCAGGGAGAGGGGGGGAGGGAGGGAGGAGGGACTGGGGGGGAATAGCCATGTTATAGGATAAATGAGAGTGTTCAAGATGGTTTGGCTAGCAATTATGATGTATTAGCAATGTGTTATATATTGTCAACTTTATATATGAAAATAATAAAATAAATGGTTAAAAAAAAAAAAAAAAAAAAAAGTGGCCAGTGGTAGTTTTAGCGTAAGAGTTTCCCCGTGTGCTCCGCTTACTTTTTAGTGGGGCTCCAAAATGGCTGAATTTCAATTTCTTCCATTAATGGCCACCCGCTAGCTTCCAAATTAGCACGCAGCCAACACCACCTGAGCCCTTGGTGCCTCCTATTTAAAATACGGTAAGAATTCACCTGCTACTCGTGCGGTAATCAGGCAGTGCACAACAATGTGCAGGTGCTGCCCGATTACCACCGGGAACACCTAATCCCTGCCCCCCCCTTGCTAGACAATAAATATAAAGCAACACCCAGGGCACCTGGGAACACCCAGCAGTACTGCTGTTTTGCTGCGCACAACACACACAGTATCCCTACCGCACCTTCATAAAAGGGCTCCTAAACGTTTGGTCAATTTAAACAGCTAAGTACTAGTAAATGTGGTCCACCAGAATTTGGTGGCACTACGCCAGTTAGCTTAGCGGAGTTTAAAAAAGGTTTGGACAGCTTCCTAAAGAAAAAGTCCATAGACCATTATTAAATGGACTTGGGGAAAATCCACTATTTCTGGGATAAGCAGTACAGAATATTTTGTACATTTTGGGGGATCTTGCCAGGTATTTGTGACCAGGATTGGCCACTGTTGGAAACAGGATGCTGGGATTGATGGACCTTTTGTCTTTCCCAGTATGGCAGTACTTATGTACTTATTCCCCTCTTCTTCAGTATGGAGTAGTTCACACTTCTGCTTATCTGGCAATAAAAAATAGAGACCCTTTTACTAAAGCTTAGTGCCTATAGGTATAAAATCAGCTTCTTAGCATTTAACATGCACTAAGCTTTAGTAAAAGGGTCCCAAAGCATGATATATCACTGCTTGTCTGACATTGCTGCTTGGATGTCTCAACGCCATCTGAAGCTTAACATGACTAAAACTGAACTTCTCATTTTTCCCCCTAAATCCACCTCCCCTCTTCCCCCATTCTCTATCTCTGTTAATGGCTCTCACATCCTCCCTGTCTCCTCGGCTTGTAACCTTGGAGTCATCTTTGATTCCTCTCTCTTCTTCTCTGCACATATTCAACAAATCGCCAAAACCTGTTGTTTCTTTATCCACAACATTAGCAAGATCCGCCCCTTCCTTTCTGAATACGCTACCAGAACCCTTATCCAAACCCTTGTCACCTCTTGTTTGGATTATTGCAATTTACTTCTCACTGGTCTTCCTCTCAGCCATCTCTCTCCTCTCTAGTCTGTCCAAAATTCTGCAGCACGACATATTTTTCGCCAAAATCGTTATACCCACACTAGCCCACTCCTCAAGTCACTTCACTGGCTCCCCGTCCGCTTCCGCATACAATTCAAACTTATCTTACTGACCTTTAAGTGCATCCATTCTGCAGCCCCCCATTACCTCTCCACTCTCATCTCTCCCTACATTCCTCCCTGTGATCTCCGCTCACTGGACAAATCTCTCTTGTCATCCCCCTTCTCCTCCACTGCTAACTCCAGGCTTCGTTCCTTTTCCCTCGCGGCTCCTTATGCCTGGAATAAACTTCCTAAGCCTGTATGTCTAGCTCCATCTCTACCAGTTTTCAAATCTATGCTGAAAACCCACCTTTTCACCACTGCTTTTAGCTCCTAGCTACTACTCAATTGCCTCCCCTTGTTCCTTCTCACCCAGTACTCCCTCGAATTAATTGTCTTGTCTGTCTGTATTATTTTTAGATTATAAGCTCTATTAAGTAGGGACTGTCTATGTCAGGTGTTCAGCGCTGCATGCGTCTGGTAGCACTATACAAATGTTAATAATAATAATAAGTAACGGATAAATAGAAAGGATGTAGATTTCAATGCTCTTAAATAAAAAAAAAAAGTCAGAAACGTGACAGTTGCGGTGAAGGCCCTAGAGAGCCATGTGTGATCTACAAATCTCAGACTGAGTCTCATTAATACAGAGGCCCTTTTATTATTAAGATGCACTAAAAAACGGGCTTAATGCGTGCTAACACGAGACTCTCCTGCCTGCTAAGCCCATTTCTAGCGTGGTTCTACGCTCACTTTTCCATTAGCACACAAGACTTGCAAAAAAATTAACTCGGGAGTACTTACTGCCTCCTGTTTAGAAGGTGCCCAGGCAAATTATTGCAAAACACTTTAGCATATGTTGCAGTGAGCTTTTGTTTTCCCCATGTTAAGCACACATTAATAAAAGGGCCCTATAGACACCTATTTTCTGATTTGTAGCTCGAAGCAGTTTTTTGAAAAGCGATTTGGGGGTAACTATCATTTATGCACCAGTTATGCACACAAATGTTCAGAATATTAACATATATGCACATATGTACACACATGCACACCAATGCGCTATTCTGAAAATATTGCATTATATCTTACAAATATGAGGCCCTTTTACTAGGCTGCAATAAAATATAGGGGTTAGCGTGTTTTAACACAGGACTGTACCGTGCGTTAAGCCCATTTCTAACACAGCTGAATTGTAGGCATTTTTACATTTTTATTTTCAGGTTGTGCACTAATATTTGCATTAGCACACATTATCTGAAAAAAGTTAATACAGGAGCACTTACCGCCTCCTGTTTAGGAGACGCTAAGTGTTCCCACATTAACAATGCATTAACCAGTTAGCATGCGCCCATACGTCACCCACACATGCCCCCAGCAAAAATATATATTTTTAAAAATAGCTAAAGCATGAGCTAGCATGTGCTGACAGGCAAATTACCCCAAAATGCTTTAACATATTTTGCAGTAAGATTTTTTTTGCTGCATTAACCCCCAGATTCTGTATATGGCACCTAAACTGATCACGCAAATTTGGCAGAGCGGCTTGAACGTGCAACTTAATTGGTTAAGCAATGATCGGTACTGGCATTAATTAGAATTTACACACTCAACTTTCTAAGCGTATTTTGTAAAGTGATGCACGCAAGTTCTAACACGTGGCTCTCAAAAGGAGGCGTGGCCATGGGAGGGGCACGGGCAGGTTGTGGCCCTTCCTAAAAATTACGCACACTCTTGTAGAATATGCCCGATCCACGCCTACATTTTAGTCACGGGAACAGGCACTATGCATATTTGATAAACTGCACCTAACTTTAGGCAAGGTTTATAGAATAGTGCTAAGCACAGTTTTTATTCAGCACCAATTTTTTGGTGCCATATATAGAATTCACCCCTAAGTGCATATTAGAGATCAACACAGTTTAGAAAAAGGGCCCCTATGTATTTTACAGGTATGCATATACATGGGCAGACTCTGGGCAGAGTGTGGCTGGGGTGCAAATTTATACACAAGTTACAGAATAGCACATCGCCAACAGTTCAGCGCAAACGTGCACCTAAGCGCATACACACATACATACCTGGTGATGCTAGTATTCAATAAATAAAGTAGGCACCTATTTCATTTATAGAATACTAGTGAGAAATGCCGGTTTCGGATACAAATGAAACGGGCGCTAGCAAGGTAATCTCCCCCCCCCCCATCCTCTCTCCCTCCCTCCCGAGTTCTGGCCCCCCCTCCATCCCTTCCGATTTCCACACCCCCCTCTCCCTCCCTCCGTCCCTCAGTCACTTGGTTGCGAGTTTGTGATTAAAGTTCGCAGCGCTCTCCCCGCTACTGTCACTGAATGTGTGGGACTCCCCGCTGCTGTCACAGAATCTGTGGAACTCATGCGTTGTGCCTTTCCCGCCACACCCTCTACGTCATCGTGTTTTTACGCGAGGGCGGAGCTGCACTGACTGCAGGCCAAACCGGATATCTCTGGCGCCTCAAGTTTCCGGCTTGAGGCTTCATTGGAACGTTGGAGGTGCCTTATATATATATATATATATATATATATATATATATATATATGCCTATCGGGCACACCTTGTAAAGCCTATGCTTCACAGAAATCCTGCCTCTCAAGAAACAGGACCTGGCCTTTGTGAAGTTGAGAAAGCACAAAGTCAAATTTTCAGCAGCTGAAATGGAGACATTTAGGAGGTGCCTGCTAAAAAAGGCCAAACTGTCTGTACTTCTGGGCTAAGGGGCCCTTTCACTAAACCGCGTAGGCACATGCCGGCATCAATTTTGAACTACCGCCTGTCTACCGTGTGGCCCTGGCAGTAATTTCATTTTTGACGAGCGTCCGCTATGTGCACCAGAAAATATTTTCTATTTTCCGGCACGCGGCACTAACCGGGCAGTAATCAGCATTATAAGCACGCTGATGATTACCGCCCGGTTAATGCATGAGACCTTCCTGCTAAGTCAATGGGTGGTGGTAAGGTCTCAGGCCCAAAATGGACACGTGCCAATTTTCATTTTGCCGCTCGTCCATTTTCGGCCCAAAAAAAGGCCTTTCTTCCAGGCCCGCTGAAAAATGGACCTGCATGCACCCAATTCACGTGTCTACACCAGCACAGGCCATTTTTCAGCACACCATAGTAAAAGGACCCCTGTGTTATTTGAAGAACAAGGACATATATTTATCTCAAATATATCTACATTACTTTACTCCTGATGTTAACTATTGATCCTTTTTTATAATAAATTTTGCATCCCTCTCTCTGGATTACACAAATCACCTACTTAAACTGTTTTGTCATACAACTGATTACGCTCTGCAAGAACGTAAAGCCCAGCACTGTAATGTTCTAAACGAGGTCTAACACGCAGCTAAAAATGTCATGTCTTAGAAATGCCACACAGCTGCAGATTATGCGCTGGCGCATCCATGAGAAACAAAAGAACATTGTACATCTCAACCCTGTTATAATGCGATCCATTATAACATAATAAGCATAGATGGCAAAATCGAAGTCAGCTACTTGCCCAAAAACACCACATCTAAAATACAGTCGCTCAATCAATGTATCATATCAGTATTCAAAAGACTGAAACACGGTTTATATACAATATTGTTATTCTCTAGTGCTTCAATTGTCTTACGCATGAGTGAAACAGATAGCAGGTACCATATAAGTTGAATGCAGAAAAATGGGTTGAAATTTCTAACATGGCCTGCTGATATCATGATATGAATCCTTGGACATCAAGCACTGCGTTATAACGGGGATGAGCTGTATCTGCTACATCAGTGATATACTGTGTGAAAGCTGAAGTTATGTTTGCATTTCAAAAGTCTGCACTCTTATTTTCAATGCATTGCAGGAAATAATGCAGTGAAAAGTGAAGTGAAACTGTTTAAAGGGGATACATTTTCTTTTTCAACTTTTTATTTATGAACTTTAAATCAATTCTATATAAGCTACTACACTTCCATGGAGAAACACAGTGTGCCCAGAGGTATAAAAAAAAAAGGAAGAAACATTTTTAAACCCAAAAGGAAGAAATAATTAAAACAAAACCAAACACTAATGCATAATGAAACCCACTATATGAAGGGAAAGAGACCATAAAAAAAATAACATAGGCAAATTATAATATTCCAGATTAATAAACTAAGGGGTCCCTTTACAGAGCTGTGGTAAGCCCAATGCGGGCTTACCACTTGCTCTTCCAGGACTACTGCCGGCCCAACGTGGCCACCGGTGGTAGCCCGCACTGAGCGCGTGCCATTTCCGTGGGGAAAAGAAACCCCCTGGAAATGTCTTGCGTGGCGATAACCTGTGGTAATTGGGCATTGCTGCACGCTGCCCTGTTAGCGTGGGAACCTTTATCGTCACCTCAGTGGGTGGCAGTAAGGTCTCCCCTCTACAAGACCACACAGTAAGAGTTATCTCACCGCGTGGCCATTTTTCGGGGGGGGGGGAGCTTTTACTGGCTACAGAAAAAAATGCCCAGGCGTTCAGGGCCCTTTTTCCTGCAGTTTGGTAAAAAGACCCCTAAGTAAAAGTAGCAACACTGGCTAAATGACAATACTATAGCAATCAGAAAATGCAATTTCAAATAGCATAAGGCTTAGAAATGTTAGGGATCCTTTTACTAACCCCTTATACAGGTTTTTCCCATGCTCTAAGGCCATTTTACTGCAGCTGTAAAATGGGCGATTTTCCTTTTTGTGCATTAATCGCCATGCTCTAATATTGGCATTATGCGCAGCCATTTTTAAAAAGTTACCGCTTTGGCATTTACTAACACCTATTTTGTAGGCAGTAAGGGCTCATGCGATAATCCTACGCTAATCAGTATGTGATAATGTAGCTGCACCAACTGATCAGCACAGAAAAGTCCACTCTCTGCACCCCAGAAATACCCGCACCGTGCAAAAATTAAAAAAAAAAGATTTTTTTATCGCATTCATAGCCTGCACAGATTAGGAACTTATCACAGGACACCTGAGTATGCATATGTAATATCGCATCATACCTTATGCTATGAGTTTATCTTGTTGGGCAGACTGGATGGACAGTAAGGGCCTTTATCTGCCGTCATCTACTATGTTACTGTGTTCCATGGTAAGCCATTTTAAGCAGCAGTAAGCATGCTGTAGCACATACCGCAGCTTAGTAAAAGAACCACTTAATTTTTAGTAGGTTTTCCTGTGTTATATATAAAATAATGAGTGGAGTGGAACCGGTGGATGTGAAGCGTCTGTTCACGCTTTCCAAAAATACTAGGACTAGGGGGCATGCGATGAAACTACAGTGTAGTAAATTTAAAACAAATCAGAGAAAATTTTTCTTCACCCAACGTATAATTAAACTCTGGAATTCGTTGCCGGAGAAAGTGGTGAAGGCGGTTAGCTTAGCAGAGTTTAAAAAGGGGTTGGACGGTTTCCTAAAGGACAAGTCCATAAACCGCTACTAAATGGACTTGGGAAAAATCTACAATTCCAGGAATAACATGTATAGAATGATTGTACGTTTGGGAAGCTTGCCAGGTGCCCTTGGCCTGGATTAGCCGCTGTCGTGGACAGGATGCTGGGCTTGATGGACCCTTGGTCTTTTCCCAGTATGACATTACTTATGTACTTATGTACTTATGTAATAGCAAGTTGTTATCTATTACAGATGGGCTCATTAGATCCTATCAACTCCCCCCCCCCCCATTTTTTGCGTGTTTATAATAAAATCTCCTTAGTACATAATACCCACGAATGCTACATGTAAGAAAAGGGAAAGGTTAAAATAAAGGAATGAAGGTGACCTTTTGCTAAGTGGCGGCAAGCCTACAATGAGCTTAACATATGCCAAACAGGAACTATCACCGGGCTACCACAGCAGCCCAGTGGTAGTTCCCACCCCCCAGTGTGCGCCATTTCCGGAACTACAAAAATATTTTCTATTTCTGTAGCGCCGGTGTTTACCTGGTGATAATTGGGCCGTGTCCTGTGCACTGCTCGATTACCACTGGGTTAACTGCTCGATTACCACTGGGTTAACGCAGGAGCCCTTACCGCCACCTCAATGGGTAGCGGTAAGTGCTCCCCCCTAAAATGGCTGCATTGTAAGTGGTCTGCTTACCGCACTGCCATTTCTTTTTTAAAAAGACAGCCTTTTACCTGCTGCAGTAAAGGGGCTTCAGAGCACATCAACAGCATGCGCTGACACTATCGCAGCCTCCCTTTTGCCACAGCTTAGTAAAAGGACCCCTACATGTTTTAAAATGCTGAAAAAAATATTTTCATCATGTCAAAACAGCAGTCTTCACCTCATTACAAACAATGTGGCACCACAGCAAGTTAAAGATTTATGGAAAAGCAGGTGCAGCCCGGGAATAAGAAAGCTTCAGATACTAAAACACATGTGAATATGTCAACATAAAATGATTTACAGTGCTAAAAATAAGCAGCACAAAACTAGCACTTCCTGTGCTTTAAAAATATTTGAAGTCCCTGTTTCAAAATACACCCAAGTACATTTATTTTGGGATCAATTCACTCCCGAAGATTTAAGCCTCCATTAGGCAAATAGAATGTTTTCCTAAATATCTAGTACCATAAAAGAGGTTATTTGGCTGCTGTTCCGTGTGTTTTGAAACAATCTTAAACTTATTCACAAAGACCCAACCGTTAGGCATGATTATGCAGTTGCCTAGAGCAACGGCTTTTAGGGAGACAGCAAAATGCAACTGTAGTCAAAGCAAAACAGTAAAGTCCTGACAGTCCCATAGACTCAACGAACCATCAATGCCTACCTATGATTGCAAAAGCGTAAGTTTAAAAGTGTTTTTAGAGAACTGTTGTAGGGTTATTAAGATTCTGGAGTTCAATTTTCCAAATGTTAGAGGAGGGAGCCAATGGACTAGGGACCACCTACAAAATGGGTGTAGGACCACCTAGGGTTACCATATGGCTCCAGAAAAAGGAGGACACATTGATCCAGTCCAGGTTTTGCTTCCATTGAAAGCATTAGAAGTAAAATGCAGGGCCAGTACAACGCTACAGGCAGCTCTCCCTCCGTCCCGCCCTCATATCTCTGACCGACAGCCCTCCTCTCCGTTCCTCCCCATGCGTTTAACCCTTTTATTTTCATTGCAAGCGACGGCAGTGAAGAAGAAAGCACTGCAGGTTCACCTCCAGCTTCTCCCTCACACAGTGTCCCACCCTGGTGGAAACAGGAAATATATCATTGCAGAAGGTGGGACACTGTGAGAGGGAAGGGGAGGGGAGGCCAGGGGAGAGAGGAGAATTGCTGGACAAGGATGGATGGAGGGGGCAGGGGAGAGAGGAAATTTGCTGGATATGGATGGATGGAGGAGAGGGCAGGGGAGAATTGAGAGTTGCTGGACATGGATGGATGGATGGAGGGGAGGGCAGGAGAGGGGAGAATTGCTGGACATGGATGGATGAATGGGGGCAGGGAGAGAGGAATTTTGCTGGATATGGGTGGATAGAGGAGAGAGCAGGGGAGAATGGAGTGTTGATGGACATGGATGGATGGAGGACAGGGGAGAGAGGAGAATTGCTGGACATGGATGGATGGAAGGGGCAGGGGAGAGAGGAAATTTGCTGGATATGGATGGATGGAGGAGAGGGCAGGGGAGAATGGAGAGTTGCTGGACATGGATGGATGGAGGGGAGGGCAGGGGAGAGGAGAATTGCTGGACATGGATGGATGGATGGAGGGGGCAGGGGAGAGGAAATTTGCTGGATATGGGTAGATGGAGGAGAGGGCAGGGGAGAGAGGAGAATTGCTGGGCATGGATGGATGAATGGAGGGGGCAGGGGAGAGGAAATTTACTGGATATGGGAGGATGGAAGAGCGGGCAGGGGAGAATGGAGAGTTGCTGGACATGGATGGATGGAGGGGAGGGAAGTCAGGAAGGAGATGCACACAGATGGAGGGGAAGGGAGAGAAGAGAAATGCTGGACATGGATGGAGGGGAGGGAAGACAGAGGAAGTAGATGCACATGAATGGAGGGGAGGGGAGGGGAGTGAGGAGAAATGCTGGATATGAATGGAGGGGAAACTGCTGAATAAAGGGCTGAATCGGAACACTTTGAGGGCAGATACTGAAACTCGAGGAAGGATAGGGACAGGGCTACAGATGGTAGACAGGACGCATAAGGACACAGGAGGATGGTGGACATGGTGAATGAAAAAATATCAAATGGAAAGAAGACACTGCATAAGACAGAAGAGACTGGGACCAAAGCGAATAGAAAAACTAAATGATCAGACAACAAAGGTAGAAAAAAGTATTATATTCAGAATTTATTAATTGGAATATGTCAGCTTTTGGAAATGTGCATCTGTGATATTTTGCATGTAAGTTTCAATTTTTCTAGTATTGTTGCATGCCGAGTCTGACTTCTTGAGGTAAATTTTCAGTTCAGTATTTTGCCTTCATATTTTTTTTTTATTTCTTATTCCTTGTGTTATATCTGTTGTCATGTGTTTTTCATGTGTGATCAAGGTGCAGTATTCTGCTAGTATGTAGCATTTGCAGCCCTTTTTGTTTTGATTTTTTTTTTCATTAGGTAGTGTACTGGTGTTTTACAGCCCGGTGTAATTACAGTGCTGCCTTTCCACGCATAAGGTTGTAGCTCGTCCTGTCCTTGAAATTAGTGCTGTTATGGTTTGGTAAGGTTATGAGTGTGTTTTTGCACAAGTTTGTGTATAGTGTTTTGCAGTGGAGAGATTGTGTGTTGGCCTTACTGAGGTGGCACCAAAACATCAGAAAGGGTTTTAGAACCTAAATCATGACACACTACCTCTTGAAGGATGTATAGAGCTTATGCATTTCTAAGGTCTACACTGGCATGGTATGGGAAAGGGGGTGGGGAAATACTACTGGAGAGGAAGAAGGAGTGCTGGGTAAGGAGGAAAGAAGGAAGGAAGGAAGGAAGGAAGGAAGGAAGGGAGAAAGAGCTGGCTATTTTGGGAATAACCATAATGTATATGTATGAGATCTCATACATATTCATTATGGTTATTCCCAAAAAACCATGGTGTTTGCTGATCGGTTGGCTGGTCTTTTGTTCTCTCTGTGGATTAACTTGTTTTTATAACCACGTGCATACATAAAGGAATTATTCAAGCCAATCAGCTTCTTCTCAGAGAAAGTTGTTTGTGACCCCTGAGGCAGGTGCTTTGGCGCCGAAACACGGAGCATGTCGGGTCCTTGATATGAATGTTCTGAATAAACTGTTTTTTGATATTATCTCCCTATTGGTTTGCGCATTTGTCAGCCTCTACTTTTGCTGTTTTGTTTTGGATTTAGAATGTACATCTTGCCAGAGTTGATTTTAAAGATGGCTGGGGTCCAGGACAGAAATCTAGGAAAGGACCCCAAAGTCCATTAGCAGGATACGCCTTCAGCTTCCAGCAGATGAGCTTTCTCTGGCCAGGAAACCAAGCACACTTGGGCCAGGAGGTTCTCTGGATGCAGAATGTGTTTGGCTTCAATACCATATGTGTATTGGAAGACCATGGCTCAATGGGGCTGACGTGCAGTCTATTGTACTTCCCTTAGCTCTCAATTGGGCAACCACTGAAGCCTACACTGCAACCCTCATTGAAGTTTTGGGGAGTGAGGTAGAGGTCGAGAATGGAGTGGGGTAGGGACAGAGCTTGGGTGCATCAGGTTGCTGTTTTTTCTCTTTCAAAAAAAGTTGTAGTGCCCACCCATCCAACCTGTTGGCCCACCCAAAAATTGCCTTCTGGCTACGCCACTGGTCAGGACCTGGGTGATTGTTTGTGTTAATGCAGTAACCCGGTCCTGGCACACAGGAACCGGAGAGAGCTAGACCCCGATGCCAGGCCCTGCTTGGAGGCTGGAGAGGAGCAAATGCACTGAAGGTAGAGGGCGATGGTGATGGTGGCAGCCTGAGCGAGAGAGGGGCAACGGAGTTAGCTGAGGCCCTAGTTGGGGGGGAGGGGATGCGAAGGCCCTGCCCCGGGCCCAGCTCTGTATCTTGGCAGCCCTGAATGGGTGGTGGTAAATGCTCACACAGTAATTTTTAAAAACTGCCGCAGTCTAATGGCAACATTAGTGCATGGCCATTAATAAAAAAAAAAAATAGAAAATCAGCTATTTTGTGGCTGCAGTAAAAATAGCTTTTAACATACAGGAAAGGCCTGCGTAACAGTGAGCTAAGTTCACTTTTTGCCACAGCTTAGTAAAAGGACACCTAGATAAATATAGTTATCGTACAAATGACCTTTTGGCCTCTGCAGTGCTTTGCAACTCCTAGCAGATGGGAAATTCTTCTGTGTGTCAGCCAGGACAGAGGAAGTTAAACTTGCCCCTTAGTTCAACCTTCCTTTTTCCAGGAGGTTGTCCTCTTACAATGTTTTGTTCAAATACCTGCATTGCTATTGGTCAGGAAGCCAGTATCCTGGGTTAGGATTGGTTCTGCCGCACCAGCTCCAGAGAGACCTACTGAAAATGTAGCAGAAATCTCAGCCCTGTCTGAAGAGCTTGACTGAGTAGACTTGTGTCAGAACTCTGTCCCACTTTTTTAAAGTAATCTGGTGGACAGACTGCTTTGCTTCCCTGGATACTGGTATTAAAGTAAGTCTCACTTACATCATGTTTATTGTACAATACCTTTTTCTTTTTCCTCTTTGTTGGTTGCAAACCATAATATTTCAATTCACTGTAATATTTTCCTAATCAACTGTTTAGAAAGCTCAAAAAGAAATTGGGACATTATGCAAACACACCCAGGTTTTTCAACACAACAATTAAGGATAGCCTATTCGAGAGATTCTAATTTAAAGGAAATCCTGAGTCCGGTGACATTACCAATATCTGATGTTCCTATTGTAAATTTTGTGATATGACTACAGAGTGTACTGACTTTACAAATCCTAGTGATGGGAAGGTTTATAAACTATGATGCATGACCACCTGCAATTCTGATCATGTTATTTATTCTCTGAAGTGTCCTTGCAATAAATTATATATTGGGAAGACCACCCGCTGTTTTTCTATCAGGTTGGGTGAACACAAGTCCTGTATTACCAACAACAAATTTGGTACACCTTTAGTGGCACATTGTAAGCAGTTTCAACATGATTTTAATTCCTTCAAATGTTGGATTATTGCTCATGTCAATCAAAACATTGGAGGAGGAGACAGGAGCAGACTTTTACTCCAGCAGGAGCAACACTGGATCTTTCGTCTTAAATCCCTAGAGCCCAGGGGTTTAGACACTGTACTTCATTGGCCTGTATTTTATTTTTAATCTGTTTTGGGGACATTTTTTTAAAGCATCGCAGGTGCCGCTGTCAAAACTTTTCTCACATGACGTCAGTACCCAATGATTGTTTTTTTCCCTTTGTCACGTCAGCATTATATGTTCAATGATTGGTTTATCACACCGCGGCATCTTTTTAAAAGAAAGTGCCATTTTGGTGGATTTGTAATGAGAATAAAGTGATTATAAGACAGCAATATGTTTTCATTTCACTTTAATATGAATATTATTTCTTTTCTTAGCACAGTACTTTTTTAGTTTGTTTTTCACAGGCATTTTCACGGCCAGGTCTCCAGAAGAAGCCGTTGCGAAACGGGTCCCTGTCAGGACCAAGGCCGATGATACATGATCCGACACATCGCGTTGTGAGTTGCAGGATTGCTCCAACGCCTAAAGACAGGATCGATTATGATGCAGTGTGAAGAGCAACATTCCCTTACCGCTCTGATGGGCAGATGATCAAAAGCCCCACGCTGTTTGCATGCTACCTGCGAAAAGAGCCCTCGAGCGCGTTGTTTCACGCGCTCAAGGGCTCTGATCATGCGGGGTTAGCAAACACTGGCGCTAGTACGGCGCTAACAGCCTCTAGCGCCGGCGTTTGCTTTTGATCATGAGGGTGTGAAAATCTGACGCTGTGGAACGAATCACCAGAAAGTACCTAAGCTAAATGTGCTTTTGAATTATGCACATTTTGATTTTTTTTTTATGTAATTAAAGAGCCAGTTTAGTTGGAGATTTTTCTGACCCATGATTACTTTTTGACAGGTTACAGCTGCAAATGGTTACACCTGACGTCTACGTCGTAGCATTGGCTGTACCAGTTCGGATGAGGTCTTTTCCTCCAGTTTTTGGATAATTGATAAATGCACATATATAAGTTTCCCTGAGTTTTTGATTTTTTCACCATTCTTTTCAAGGTATTACATGCAAATGGTAACATTAGCGCATGGCTATTAATACAAAAAAATAGAAAATCGGACATTTTATGGCTGTGGTAAAAATGACCCCAGTGCATGGGAAAAAACCCACACTGCCCACATTAACACAGCTTTTAAAAAGTATCCCTTTGATACCAGCATTTTTTAAAATTATTATTATTTTTGTGTTTGGTCTGTAGGTGTATTTCTAGGAAGTTTGTGATTCTTGGGTTTGTGTGCCTAGAAACTCCCAGGAAATAGGAGGCAGAATGGGTACTTGCCTAGAGGCAAGCAGGAGCACAATTGGAGAGGAGGGGGGATTCTATAAATGGTGCAAAACACAAACAAACCACGTAGCAATATTCTATAAACTGCAACTTAAGACCAGGGATCGTGCCTACATTTGAATGCCTCATCTAAAGAGCATCAGTTTTGTTTTATATACAGATGGGGACAGTAACATGTAATTAGAAATGAAAATCGGTCCAGGGCACATACAACTTACAATATTATACTTTCTAAAGTGAACTTTTATTGTGTGTGGATATTGGATCTTCAGAGTATACTACAACAGTACTGCTTAGTGGGTTTCCATGAGGCAGTAGAGTGCAAATCTTCTTTGATCCATTTTTTTTTTAAATAAGTGCAGCAAGTTTTAATTAAGCGTTGTTTTCCAGTATTTTGTTCTCTTTTTCAGGAGTTTCTCTGGTGAGCTGCCCCATGGTATCAACCTGACCCTACTTTTCAGATAATAAAGCATATCTGAGCTGTCAGGCTATTCTAGAATAGAAAAAGTGGAGTAATGCTTCATGAAATTCACAAAAGCAAACAGTCACAGCGAAGGAGACGAGATAGATGATGATGAAAAAACTTCTACTGGACTCACACAGTTCACAGCAAAGGTTTGCTGTGAACTGTTTTGAGTCCAGTAGACGTTTTTTGTCGTCATCTATCTCGACTCCTTCGCTGTGACTGTTTGCTTTGGTGTTATCTGTGTGGAGGTTTTTGTTCTTCTGTACTTGTGGCTTCCTTCTCATGAAATTCGCAGCAATGAGTATTTAACCATCTGAGCAGGGTGCGTTATCCTCCCTTTTATGACCAGGCCAGCTCCTCGTCAAACACAGTAATAGTGCAGGTAGGGCTTTTATGAGTGCTTGCTTGGAAAGACCGCAGCAAATGATGTTACACCTTCCAAAGTCATAGAGGGTAATGATTATTGCATAATAAGTTTTCTTTTTTTTTTAAAAATTGTGTTGAGTGTCTTGGTTTCATCCATTAGATCCTACAGAACCAGTGTGAATATGTGTTTCAGAGAGTACAGAAATGAAGCAATATAAAGACAGAAGTGTGGACTGGACTAACGATTCTAACTTCATTACACATTATTATCATCATCAATGATACTGAAACTTTCTGAACTAAATCAATCTCTGAGATCTGAAGGTACTCAATAAGACTCACTTTGCAGATACAAGAGCCTGCTCCTTTTCAACTGCAGGGCCAGAAGGATGAAATCACCTTCCTGGATATTTATTACTTCTGTTTTTATGGACAGAGGAATTAACTGGCCTAAGGGTTAGTTGTATGTATTAAACAAGCTATGCTCATCTGGGAAAGGCTAATTATGTCAATTCACTATAGCCACAGTTCATTTGACTTTTAATTAGGATGATTTAGGTTAAGTTACGTGTCTTGTATTTGTTTTATGCTTATCAGAAGCGGAGCCAGGTTGATGACACAGGGGGAGCGAAAGCGGCACGAGAGCGGACTTCCGCCTGCGCGGCGCCCCACCTAACTACACCACTGATGCTTACATATGTTCTGTTGTGCTTTCCCTGAGTATAGGCAGATTATAAATATGGTAAATAAATAAATAATCAACCAACCATAAGCCTATTCCAACTTTAAATAATGATTATTTGCATTCATTGGCTTCCCAGCTAGGTATCAATTTGTTTGCTTTCTGACCCCAATTTGACTGAATCAACCCTTATGATTGCAAGGTCACAAATTGCAGGAGATATTCGTTTTTCCCCAAATTTGAATTCTTGTTTTAAAAGAATTGGGCAGAAAAAATGAACCATTGCGGACTCAAAAAAGCTATTCATGGCACCTAAAATATTTTGCTAATGCCCTCATCGCTGCCCATAGATCAGGGGCCTCCAATCTTTTTCATCTAAAGTGCCACAAAGTGGACATAAGAAATCTCTGGGGGGCCACCAAAAGATTCTAGGCTTACACATGCAATTTTAAATACTAATTTTGATTCTACAAGGATATATATTTTTTAATAAATTCACATTATTTTGACTTAACAGTTGCAAAACCCATAAATGTGACTCCTGAGTAACACACTTAAGAGATATCATTAATGAGACACCTGTGTCTACATATTGTTCACTAGTCTAGAGGAGGCTGATTTAAAACAGTACTGAAATATCATTCAAACCAATTAAATATTAACCACAACCAGATGTATAGGAGAAAAATACTCTAGATTTGCTACATATTTTCCCAGTCCAAATCTCAGTCACTATAAAGGAATAATGCACAACAGTAAAGCATCCTTAACTCACTGCAGCCCTCAAAGCATATGTGCCCTCTGCATGGCTTTTTTTGAGGGGGTACTTGGCACCTTTTCCACTGTCTGCTAAAATTGACCCATGGACCCCAAGTTTTAATGAAAGAGCTCAGGTTCTACACACCAATTCTGACTTGTCATAGATTCTGTGACTGGTTGCAGGGGGCCTGGCTGTTGTGGGATGGGTCCCTCAGTGATCACCCCACCCCTGAAGGGTGGCCTGGCATTTCAGTACCAGCACCTTTTCCGCTAGAAAAACGCACTGGCCCTCTGTGACCTTCCTATCACGTTTTTGCAGCCCATAACAGATAGTTTTGGGGAGAAGGCCTGGCACATTATAATTCATTTCTATTTCTCATATTAGTATTCCATGCAGCCGAGGAGAGAAAGTGACCCCACTCCAGTATCCTACTATTAACAGGGCACATCCCAGCACAGTGACACCTATTAAAATTGGCCCCATAACAGATAGTTGAAAAATAAAAATTGCTCACCAGAAGGATGTGGCACCACCCATAGGCAAACAGAGAGAAAAGGCCCCAGGAAGCTCCTCTGGGTAGCATGTGCCTCATACTGTGTGCGTGCATGCATGTGCATGCATGTAAGTGTGACTGATCATGGCACGTAGGCCCTTGTGATCTAGTGGCGCTTCTCTCTATCTGCCTCTGGACTGCCACATCCTTCTTGTGAGCAAATTTACCACCCTGTTTACTAAGCTGCACTGGCGGCTGCTGTGCACTAATTAATTAATTTATTTATTTATTAGGATTTATTTACTGCCTTTTTGAAAGAATTCACTCAAGATGGTGTACAGTAGAAATAAATCAAACTTAAGCAATAGACAATTACAGCAGTAAAAACATTCAAATAACAATACAAAGTACAGTATAGTATACTACTTACAATGTCAACACAATACATAATAGAACATTTTAATAGACAGCGTAGGGATGGAACATATAGATAGGTAAGAGAGTAAGAGGAATTAGAAGATAAGGTGACTAATTTAAAGAAATGCCAACACATCCCATTCACTTTGAATGGGCTGTGTCAGCATTACCGTGTGGCTTAGTAAATAGGGTGGCTCATTTTACAACTGTTATGGGGCCGCGTATTGGAGACCACTGCCATAGATCATTTGGTAAGGATCAAGTCACAATATATTCATACCATGTGTCAATCTGAGTCCTCAAAACCAGCTACATTAACTCGTAGCTCACCAGAAGTTACATTTTTTTTTTTGGATGGCTGCTGCCACAGAGCAGTTCCGTTCATTTCTGGGGGCACTTTTCAACACTTAATGTCTTATAGGAGTCCTTTTACCAAGCTGCAGAAAGCACTAGCGCATGCTTATCACAGGGCAAGCTCAGGCATCCTGTGGTAAGATCCCAGTTAGCGCACGCACACCATGTGCTATTTTATTTTTACCATGGAGGGGGCATGTCTGAGGCGGAGACTGGGTGTTTCTACAGTAATCAGTGCAGCTACATTGTCGTGTACAGTAAGTACAAATCAGGCTTACCGTATGTTAATCTGGAGCTACTGCCGGCCCGATGCGGGCACCGGCGATAGTTCCAACCCCAGTGTGTGCCATTTCCCCACACTGGGAAGAATAGGGCTGTATTTTTTAGCGTGGTGCTAACCTGGCAGTAATTGAGCAGCACCACGTGCTACCTGGTGACTGCCGGGTTAGCACGGGAGCCGTTACCGCTACCTCAGTGGGTGGCAACATGGCCACGCAGGAAGAGCAATCTTACCACATGTCCATGGCTATTTTCAGCCTTTTTACCCGCTGCGGTAAAAAGGGACGCAGCACGTGGCAAAAATGGCCCCCCGATGCTAGCGCAGGGTCCTTTTTTATCACAGCTTGATAAAAGGACCCTTCACTGATTATTGCATGAGCCCTTACCACGTACAAGTAGTGCTAAGAGCTCACATGCTAATCTTTTTGTAATGGCCGCACACTAATGGCAACATTAGTGCGTAGCCATTAATACAAAAATTTGAAAAATGGTCATTTTACTGCTGCAGTAAAACTCACCTTAGTGCATGGGAAAGACCCGTGTAAGGACATGCTTAGCTCAATTTTTAGCGCTGCTTTTTAAAAGGGCCCTTTAGTCTTTCCTAATTTCAGCGTTTAAAAATGTTTGCAGGTTCTTTGTTTTTAAAGTCTCAAATCTCTTTCAAAGGGCTAGTGTGATTCTTACTTTCCATTCAAGGGTGCTTGAATGGGCAAACATTTTAGATTTGTTTTAGGTCTATTTGTCCTTTTTTCCTGATGTTTCAAATTTTTTGAGGTTCATTTCACACAATAATATTTTTGAAACCATTTATTTATGAATTACAATACAATTTACAAGATAAACTCGAACAAAAAACACAGAAGGCAAATAATAAAAGAAAGCATAAATACATAGAATCTTCCTTAGACCACCATAATAAAGGGGAGAAGACTAGATATTAAGGAAAAACAAAGGAATAATCAAAAAATAAGACAAGGCAATAACAGGTAGACTATCTCTATCTCCCAATTAGCCACACAATTAAAGTTAGACAATCCTCTTCACATCTAAGAATGTATGCAACTGCTCAGGAAGAAAAAAGACATATTTTGTTCCGCCAGGTCTCACAACACATTTACAGGGATATGACAGAAGGGGTGTAATTCCCAAAACTTTAACCTCCTTTCTCATCACCAAAAATTCTTTCCTCCAATCCTAAGTAATTTTGGTTACATCGGAAAAATCCAGAGTTTTTGGCCATAACATTTTTCTGGGGAATGTCTAAAGTAAAGTTTCAGTGCCAAATTTAGGTCTTGCTCAAAAACATACGACACCAGTAAAGTTGATCTATAAGGGGGTCTTTTACTAAGCCGCGATATCGTTTTTAGCTTGCGGTAGAAATCAGCTGGTGGTAAATGGCGAGACACCCATAGGAATATAATGGGCATCTCGGCGTTTACTGCCAGCTGATTTCTACTGTGAGCTAAAAATGCTACTGCGACTTAGTAAAAGACCCCCTAAGAGACTTCCATGGTAGAGTCTTCCAAAATTGCTGAGATATTCCTTAAATCCATAGAAGCTTCTTGAGCTGCATTTAAATTTAACTCCATCTCTCCCTGGGTTTTCTTAATGGCAACTGACAAATAATATATCTTATTAACAGGAAGAATATATTCAGAGGAATAATTTAATATCTCAACCGGATATTTCTTTAAAAAGTTCCATAGGTAAAACTCCAGAGGGTTTTGTAAAATTCAAAATTCGCAGATTAAGGCTTCTGTTGAAATTTTCTATTTGTTCTAATCTTCTATGCACTGTCATTTTATCACGTGCAACAACACTTTTAAATTCCCAGAAATCTTTAACATTTTTATTTATTAAATACTTCTGAACAGAGAAGTCTGTTCTAACTTCTTCCACAACTTTAGATAACTGGTCTACTTTCACAACCAAAGATGTTAACATCTGCCGAAGACTTGGAAACTGCAGCTTGGAGCTGTTGAAGAACAATCCAGATGGCGTCCAGAGTAACTGCCCTGGGGGCCTTCAGCGCAATCTGCATTGCTGCTACCTCATCCAGTGCTTGGTGGCAAACCTCCAGGCCGACACCCTCCTATGGGCTTTAAGCTCCAGCCGCTTTGGCAGGGTGAACCCCGCTGTCTGATCCTGAAACAGTCGCCGGACACAGCGGTTTATGCGGCATTGGGGGGCGACAATGATGTTTGAAGCCCAAGAGAAGCAAGCGTTTCCATGCCCGTTTCTACAGCCGGGTGTCCTTCCCCATGAAGCGGTTTATCCTCTGCTGACCAGGAGAGATCACTTGGGCCCCAGAAGGAACTGCCTTTATGGAACCCTTCCGTTTGGTATGAGTCATATCGAAGTAGGTAAAAGATTGAGCGGGATAGAACAACTAGCTCACTGTTTCAGTCCTGCCGCCATCTTGGCTCCTTTCCCACATTTATTTTAATACATTTTTTAAGGTGTGCTAAATTAACATGAGCTAATCAATTTAACATGTTCAAATGTAAGTTAATGCTTATTAAATTGATTTAGTCCACACTGAATTTTTTAGGCACATTTATACGAATCAAATGCACACTTGCTAGGCTGTATAGAGAGAGGTGTGACCAGCAGAAGCAAGGAGGTGTTGATGCCCCTGTATAAGTCGTTGGTGAGGCCCCACCTGGAGTATTGTGTTCAGTTTTGGAGGCCATATCTTGCTAAGGATGTAAAAAGAATTGAAGCGGTGCAAAGAACAGCTACAAAAATGGTATGGGATTTGTGTTATAAGACGTATGAGGAGAGACTTGCGGACCTGAACATGTATACCCTGGAGGAAAGGAGAAACAGGGGTGATATGATACAGACGTTCAAATATTTGAAAGGTATTAATCCGCAAACAAACCTTTTCCGTAGATGGGAAGGCAGTAGAACTAGAGGACATGAAATGAGATTGAAGGGGGGCAGACTCAAGAAAAATGTCAGGAAGTATTTTTTCACGGAGAGTGTGGTGGATACTTGGAATGCCCTCCCGTGGAAGGTGGTGGAGATGAAAACGGTAACAGAATTCAAACATGCGTGGGATAAACATAATGGAATCCTGTTCAGAAGGAATGGATCCTCAGAAGCTTAGCGGAGATTGGGTGGCAGAGACGGTGGTGGGAGGCAGGGCTAGTGCTGGGCAGACTTCAACGGTCTGTGCCCTGAAAATGGCAAATACAAATCAAGGTAAGGTATACACAAAAAGTAGCACATATGAGTTTATCTTGTTGGGCAGACTGGATGGACCGTGCAAGTCTTTTTCTGCCGTCATCTACTATGTTACTACTGAATGAATATCTGTAGTGTTTGCTTTATAGTAAATTATCTTCCTGTCCCCCTAAGAGTCCTAGTATGTGTCCTAGCCTTGGAATGCTTTCTCTTCTCCTTTTCTCAAGCTTTTTTGAAATACTTCTTCCCTAATAAAAATATTTATATTTGGCCCATCCTTTACCAAAGACACTTTCACCCTTCATGCTTCCTCTGATCACATTTTGAGGGTAATTTTATAAAGCTCTTTTCTGTATCAAGCCTGTTGTATAGGTGGAGAAGGGTTCTTTTAACTTTCTCTGTCCCTAGAGAGCTCATAATCTACGTTTTTGTCCTGGGGCAATAGAGGGTTCAGGGGCCCTTTTACAAAGATGCGGTAGGCTCTTCGCATGCTCCAAAACGAGACTACTGCCAGGCCAGCATGCCCTCCTGGTGGTAATTTCAGATTTGGTGCGTGCCCATAACGCTGGGACAAATTATTTTTTTGTGTCCTACAGCGTGTGCAGCATTTACGGCATTAATCGGCAGTTGGCGCGCACCGACCAGCCACCGCACATGTAGCACATAAGCCCTTATCGCTAGATCGATGGGTGGCATTAATAACTCGGGCCGTAAATAGGTGCATGCTGGCTTCAATTTTACTTCAGGCCCTTTTTCAATCCCATTGAAAAAAAGTCCTTTTTCCCAGACACAGTAAATCTAGCCTGGCGCGCGCCAAAAACAGGTGCCCACACTACCGCAGGCCACTTTTTGCTGCAGCTTAGTAAAAGGACCCCTAAGTGACTTGCCCAAGGTCACAAGGAGCTGCAGTGCGAATTGAACCTAAGTTGCCAGGATCAAAGCCCACTGCGCTAACCATTAAGCTGCTACTCCTCCACTAATTTTTTTATTTTTTTTTTATTTTGTACCCCACGCTTTCCCACTCATGGCAGGCTCAATGCGGCGGGCAATGGAGGGTTAAGTGACTTGCCCAGAGTCACAAGGAGCTACTAATAGGCTACACCGCCACTCTGTGCATGCAGTGTATCACGAATTTTGCGCAGAAATACTGGAAACTGGGCCCATCTACAAGACGGCACTCAAACATAACACAGAGCCTTCCAGGAAGAGACCACCCCAATAATTCAGAAAAAACTCTGCCCATTCACTCAGGTACTTCCTGTCTGCCGCTGCTGTGAATCGCTGGAATTCATTTAACATGCAAACAATTCTGCCTGCAATTGATATATTGGTTCCTATCTTATGCTTAATCTTTATTTGTATTCTTTCTTTCTTTTATTTCTTATTTGGGTACAGATTTCTTTGATCCTGATGAGTACTGTATACAGTGTTGACCGTTCAACTATTTATATATGTTTATATGCTTCAGTACTTGTACACAAGGTATTATTTGGTTTGGCTCTTGCCAATAAAAAGTATTGAATAAAAAAAAAACATGTGTGTAAATGGTGAGGGGGGCATGGTATGGGCATGTTTTGGGTGGGACAAGGGTGTGGCAAGTTCATATTTATTCCCCATCTCAAGAGAGGACTAAACATCTACGTCTGAACGTTTAGGATTTGGGAACCAGCTGCTACTGAGCAGCAGTGCACTAGAGGGTTTAGGGAGGAGGGGTGTGGTCTCTTAATCCCCAGTGGTTTTTGTCTCCATACCCCCCCCCCCCCTGCATCCCAACTGGTGGTCCCTGTGACCATTTCAGGATAATACCCAGTTATGTTTCTAAGGTCACAAAGATAATCAGTTATGTGCCGGTACATAACAAATTATATTTATATTCTGCCTTTGAACCCATCAATATATATACATGTATTTTTCTAAAATGGATGTTTATGCTGCACACACCTGGTGCATAAACATCCATTTCTCCTGTATTTGAGAACAGGCTCTACATTGGCAGGTTCTGTTCTAAAATACTGGTGAACCTTGAGCTGCACGTCTCTATTCCAGCTTCCACGACCTGTCTAAGATGGGTTGTATGTGTTTAAAGTTATATGATTACTGCACCACTGAATACTAATTTAAAATTTAAAACCTCTGTAATGAACAGGGTTTGCACTCTCCCCCCCCCCCCCCCGCCACTTTCTATCTATATAGTAGGAGAAGCATTCTCCAACATCACCATAAACAGTGGTGGAAAGAAGGAAGAACAATAAGTGTATTATACTTCTAGAATAACTTATTATTATTATAATCATTATTTGTATTTAGCTCCTACCATTTTGTTGCTATCTCAAGACAAAGTACATTTCAGGTAGCGTTTTTTTTTTTTCTCTAAAGTTTAATAAAGAATGTGAGCATTATGTGCACAGGCTCCCACAATACCAATAATGTGACTAAGGGGCAACAGATGGTGAGAAACTGCTTGGGCTATCCAAGTGTCACTCTAGGGATGGGGGTTCTGAGAGGATTGAATGTCCCACCAAAAATCCTTTTACCCCTTGTTCTGCTCTCTCCTGCTATCCTCTACCCATGCCTGTCACCTTGAGGTAGGGGTGGGGCTGCAGGACAGAAAGCAGCAGCTCTGCTCTGTTCCCAGAACGAGGCTGCACTTCCTGGAGAAAAAGGAGGACGAGGAAGAGGAGGGAGCCACTGACCACCACTAGGCCTGCTAAGAATGAGTCAATATGTAGCATTTGAAAGTTTATTAAGTACAGTTTCTGTGTGTGCTTAGTATGCATTGTTCATAACTGCTGGAGAAGTGTAGATTTTTTTTTTTTAAATAAAATTGTACAAGTCTAATGGGAGGTTTTGACAGATGATAAGAACTGTGTACTAAGACGCATGGGTTTAAAATAGCTGGCGCTATAAGAGACTCTATAGCCTGTTCCACATTTGTTTGATGTTTTTTTCTCCCCTGCTTTCTAATGTTGAGGTACTTTTAATGGAGTTGAGGAAATAAAGTAGGTAGGAAATGTCCTTTTGTTTTCTGTATGTTAGTTTGCTATTAGTCATTACTAATGATTTGGCTTAAATTCAGGGTAAGGTGAATGTTTTTTTCCCCTTTTCATGTTATATGAATGACGTGAGGGCAAGAGATGAATTGAATGCTAAAAATGAGTAAGGAGAGGGGAGTGAATGCAAGGGGCAGCCTGAGGAGAGGTGAATGCTGGGGGGGGAATATAAAGAGGCATGAATGCTTCAGGGCACCATGAAGGGGGAGGAAATTCAGGTGTGGGGGAATGGTGGGGAGGAAAGGAGAGGGAGGATGATGAAAGCGAAGGTGTGAAGGGGATGAATGCTAATGATAAGGAGGGGTTATGCAATGGGAAAGTAATGAGGGGTATGATACTGGGAAGCACAGAAGATTGAATAATGGAGGAAATATGAGCAGGATGTGAATACTGATGGGAAAGTAAGAGGGGGTGAATGCAGTCTCCCTGAAATTGGCAATATGAACTTGGATCCTCTGATCCTTTTCCTTCTCCAACATCCCCAGTGCTACCTGCTCTGCAGCAGCAAGTGTGAGAGGACAGAGACACAGGTGGGGAGATAAAAGGACATGAGAGAGAGTTGGGGTAGGTAGAGGGGGTGAACGGGAACTACGGGGGGGGGGGGGGGGGAGAGAGAAGTTTGGGGGATGGGGTAGGTTAATTCTGCTTAAACATCTTAAGAAGTTTGTTTTTTTGAGAACAAATGGCAGCAATACATTTTCTAGCATACCATCAAGTTAACGCAGTCATCCTACAACCCCTATATAACTGAGCACATCTTCACTTTAACCACACCTGGGACAACCTATATACTAATGTGTTTAATGATATAGCACCAATGAAAACAAAATTCAGACCCACCAATAAAATCTCACCCTGGTTCTCAGAGGACATCCTTAACGCAAAAAGAAACTGCAGACACCTAGAAAGATTATGCTCAAATTCAAAAACCATAATGAATTGTGAAAATTGGAGAGAATCATTAAGAAAGTACAAAAATAAAATAAAAAAGCCAAAACATTTCACTATGCCAAATATATTGGCCAATTCTCTCTAAATCCTAGGAACCTCTATGCCCTAGTTAACAATCTACTAAACATAAAACCCCCTAAGTATTAGCATGAATCAGCTCCTTCTACTGACCAACTAGCAAAATATTTTGAACAGAAAATTGTCAAAATCAGGAATGACCTGAAAGGTTCTACAAGTCCAGTCACAAATCTTTTCAATATACCTGACACATCTCCCAATTGCCATCCTGCAGTCAGAATATGGATTTCCTTCTCCAAACCAACATTGGACTCAGTCAAGCACTACTTACTAAAATATGCATCCGCTCAATGTATACTTGACCCATGTCTCAGCTACCTCATAAAATCAGCCCCTGAACAGTTCCTACAATGCTTGCAATCAAATATAACATTTATGCTACCTCATAGAATTTTTCCTTCAAAAAATGGAAATATAATCCCAACCCCCATTCCCAAAACCCCACAATCCAGCTTGAATGAATGAAGTTTCAAATTACAAGCCTGTAGCCTCTTATCCAACTGTTAATTAAAGTAATGGAAGGCCTGGTTACCCAACAACTCATGGACTACAGTATCTTAACTCTTTCTCGATATTGCGTGCCTGCCAATCAGGTTTCAAGTCTTACAGCACTGAAACAGTCCTAACAACGCTTATTGCAAACTTCAGAAAAGAGCTAAGTAAAGACAGAAAGATCATCATCTTACAATTTGATATGTCCAGAGTTTTTGATATAGTGGACCTTGACATTCTGCTCAGTCTGTTAGATTATATTGGTATATCTGGCATTGTTCTTCAGTGGTTCAAGGGCTTTCTCACCTCTAGATTCTACCAAGTAAAATAATCAGGCCTCATCTCAGCTCCCTGGTCCCCTAATTGTGGAGTGCTACAACGCTCTCCTCTCTCCCCCATCCTGTTTAATATAAAGATGGCACCTCTAGTTATCTACTTGAATCAAATGGTTTCAACTGTTTCATGAATGCCGATGATGTTACAATCTGTGTCACTTTTGACAAAGATATCGAATAAATCTTAACCAATATAAAATCAAGCCTAGATCTAATAGAATCATGGGCAAACAATTTCAAACTGAAACTTAACAGAGAGAAAACCAAATTCTTGATACTAACAAACCCTCACCAACCAATTACTTCTTCTACTTTTACTATTGGTAACAAAACTTATCCACTGGAGCATAATTTGGAAATCCTGGGAATAATAATTGATCAGCATCTCTCATATGAGCCACAAGTATCCAAATTAGTGTCTAATGTATTCAAATCATTATAGAAACTAAAAAGATTAAGACCTTATTTTCAAAACACAATTTTCAGATCATTATCTCAATCCTTGGCACTATAACAATTTGATTACTGTAATGTGGTCTACGCAGGACTTAAGGTATTTGTGACCTGGATTGGGCACTGTTGGAAGCAGGATGCTGGACTTGATGGACCTTTGGTCTGTCCCAGTATGGCAATACTTATGTACTTACAAACTGCTCAAAACACAGTAGCTTGTCTTGTATTTAAAGCTACCTGATACTCCAAAGTGACCCCACTTCTACTCAAACTACACTGGCTACCTATAAGTTCACACATTACCCACCAAGTAATTTATGGTTCATCCCCATCTTACATGTAGAGCTATCAGCACACAATACTAAAAAATCACCCAGAGACTTTCTTGTATTACACTTCCCTCAACGTAATAAAATCAAATATAAAACTATCCACAACGCTGGATTTTCATACCAAAGTACAACCAGATGGAACTCTTTGCCCAAAGTACTCCGTCAAACTGAAGACTATCTCATATTTCATAAACTATTGAAAACTCACTTAAAAAGATCGTCTTCTAACAATAGAAATAACTAACCCTCTAAGAAGGGCATTTTCGATAGAACGTCTAAATCAGAATTTGGACGTATTCTGAACAGGAAAGAAGGTCATTTTCGAAAAAGATAGAAGTCTATCTTTTGTGTTCCAAAATGCTATGGATGTCTTGTGATTTGGACCTTTTTTTTGGTCCATTTTCAAACAAAAGACGTCCAAATGCAAGACATCCAAAACAGAGGAGGAGTGGCTTAATGGTTAGTGCAGCGGGCTTTGATCCTGGCAACATGGGTTCAATTTCCACTGCTGCTCCTTGTGACGCTGAGCAAGTCAAATGCACAAGGGGCATTTTTGGATATGATATCTAAGTCTGAATTTAATGTTTTTTTCTAAAACATCCAAAATCAGAACGGGAAAGGTCATTTTCTAAAAAAAAAAAAAAGAAGTCTATCTTTTCCTTTTGAAAATGCTGTTTGGAAAAATGTTTTGTGATTTGGATGTTTTATTTTTTGGTCCATTTTCACAATAAAGTGAAACCATTCACATGTTCTAAGTGTGGTAAAAGCTTTGGTTGTAATGTAAATCTCAAAGTGCATCAGAAAGTCCACACGGGAGAGAAACCATTTGCATGTATAGAGTCTGGTAAAAGCCCTGGTCAGAAGGTAAACCTCACAATGCACCAGAGAATACACACAGGAGTGAAACCAATTACATGTTCTAAGTGTGGTAAAAGCTTTGGTTGTAATGTAAATCTCAAAGTGCATCAGAAAGTCCACACGGGAGAGAAACCATTTGCATGTATAGAGTCTGGTAAAAGCCCTGGTCAGAAGGTAAACCTCACAATGCACCAGAGAATACACACAGGAGTGAAACCAATTACATGTTCTGAGTGTGATAAAAGCTTTGGTTGGAAAGAAAGTCTCACATGGCATCAGCGAATCCACATAGGGATGAAACCATTTGCATGCACTGAGGAGGTAAAAGCTTCAGTTGCATTGGGACAGGTAATTAGGGAATGTACACTCTTGCTATGAAGTATGGAAAAATAGCACTCTGGTATTGAGATATATGTAATGAGACCTCCTTTTCATCTTTAGTTCTGAATTCAAAGCCCAAATCTAATGATAAACAATAGACACAAGGCTCAGATGTTATTAAAAAAATAAAAAGCTTGTCATCAGGTAAAATAGTGGAGAAGTGACATCCCAGGAATGCAATAGGGCACCCTAGGGGGCACTGCAGTGAACTTTGTCATGTCAGGACAAGGTTATACACTCTGTGCAGTCAGCACCGAAATGGCATTTGCAGTCAGATGCACAGATAGAGCTATGCAAGCATCCAGAACATCAAAATTCAATATTCAAGACAAGGAAAAGAGCAAATGCTAGAGTCAGTTCTTGTTTACTTAGAACCCTTCTAAACCCTATGTCTTAGGAGGGGGGTCACTCACAGGAGGGCAATCAGAGTCATTCTGCTGGTAATATAGTGCTTTACCCATGGAAATGGGGACTTGCATTACTGCCTGCCCTCATTCTAGACAAAATTGCTCATGCTATTTAGTAAGGGAGGTAATTTTGCCAGCATTGTTAAGAGGCATTTTCAGGGATCAGGAGCTGATCAGAGATGGAACAATACACACAGGGGTCCTTTTACAAAGGCACACTAGCGCTTTTAGCACGCTGTATAAATAAGCGTGTGCTAAACTCTAGAGATGCCCATATATTCCTATGGGTGTCTCTAATGTTTAGCGAATGCTAGTCATTACCACGTGCTAAAAATGGTACCGCGCCTTTGTAAAAGACCCCATAGTTTTGTATAACCAAAACTCTACACTGTCTCCAGCCTTCGAGAAAACAAGCAGAGTTCCTTGTGGGTATTTTTTCAGTGGGCAACACTGATAGCAAAAGAATGCACATTTTTCTTTCACTATTGCTGCAAATGCCATAGGTTAAAATTACCCACAGGATGAAAGGGGAAGCGGCAATAGACAGGTACTTTATTTACCGAACAGTATTTCTAACGGTAATGGATATGATAGATGTGTCTTCCTCTTGAAAGATGAGTAACAACAATGCAATGTGTTATAGGAGGTACAGTACAAAGCAGTAAGCAGGTTGGGCTCACTGGACTCTGTCATCGTTCAATGTCATGAAGTGCACAATTTGATCCCTAAAAGCTGTTAAAATAGCTTTATGAGGAGCTGCAGCCAGTATCAGAGGAAAGGAAGCTTGTCATCAGTATATAGGGTTGTTGGAAACACTGCTATGTCCCTCCTGTGCAGGAACTGAAGCCTCTCACCCACTTACATCAAAGCCTTTAAAATCTTTCTAGCTGTGGCATTAGGCTAAGCTGCAGTGAGCACCTGAGCGCACATACGCACACACACATGCATACACAAACACACCCACACACACATGCATGCACAAACACACGCACACACACACAATCTGCATACACAGACACATGCACAGGCAAGTGCACACACATACGTTCTGCCCCCCCCCCCCCCCCCCCCCCCACTGATGTTATCAAACAAGTGTCCAGAGCCTTTAAAATCTTGCCAGGCTCTGTGTGTAGCCGCTGCCACATTGCCAAAGGGTATCTTTGAAGGCATCATTTCCAAGTGTGTTTGTTTTGTGCACACTATGACTGTAATGAACTTCTCTTCTAAACCAGGGTATGTAGAGTATGATCTCAGTTTCTCATATTTACTTCTAATGCTTGTGGTAGTACTTTAAATTGTGCCAAATAAAGGTAGCAGAACATTATCTCATCTTTGTCTGCATGAGACCACTTAATTGTAGTTAATCCTTTCTTACCAGCTTCTGCTGTTGAATTTTATGCTGTGCTCCTTTTTAACCCCTTCTCCCTATTGACTCCTTAGGTGGTAACTTGGGGAGCAATGGGGGGGGGGGGGCTATTCCTAGCTGGTAAGAGTCAATCCAAGCTATATTCTGACAGGAATAGCCATGTGAAGCTTATGTAAATATGGGGAAGTGGAAGGGCTGAGAGAATGTCTTCTAGCTTCTTCACTGAATCAGTTTTCTGGTTCTGGAGGGCAAATAGAGGTAAATGAGTACAATATAAGTCTTGGCATGAATGCAACTAGCCCACAGGTGTCTGTGCTCTCCCTCAGCCTGAAGAGTTTCCAGTAGATCGAATCCTCTAGGGAGCTCTCTCTGGACCTAGTTCCTCATTAGCACTGGGAACACTTGACACCATTTACAGCTAAGAGTGATCCTTCTGGATTAGAATTATGGAGGGGCACGAGGTCTCTTTTGGTTCCAATATGTCAGTGGTGGAACTTCTGGCTCAATCAAAGTCACCAGTAGGTGTGTTAAGAGTCACTCTCTAGAATACTATATCTGGAATGGAAAACTCTTTGGTGCATAGGATTGACTTGGCTTTGAAGGTAGTATACAGTCTGCAAAACTGGGTGGGGGTTTTGGAGCAGAAGACAATAGATTTGGAAAGGAAACCTGAGACAACTGAAAGATCTTCAGGTCTGTCGTACAGCCTTAACTGAGATCAAATGGAATGCCATTGGCAAATGGAAGCTTTGGGCAATTATACTAAGAGGCTCAATTTGAGATTTTATGTTTCTTAGGCATTTTCAATGTGTTTGATACTATAAGACAGTTGTGAAGGTTCCACTTGAATCTATATCTCCCTTCATAAGGGCTTGTTATTTACCTTCTGAGACAACTGTGAGGTGGAAGAAAGAGGCTCTCTGAAAATAATGTAAATCTTACAGGGGTCTTTTTTGGGCAGTTCTCAGGCTACTTGTGAACAGAAGTACTTTGCTGGTAACCTTACTGTATTGAGTGCACAAAATCTGAACTCTAGTTTTTCTTCAAGGATGTCATCTTTTTTGGGATGGTCTATTTCTGTTTCCTGATATTCCCAAGGTCTCTCAAGCCATATGGAAATTGTTTCTGTTTATGAGATAACTTTTTATCTCCTGGGGGGAGGGGGTGTCTTTTCTTTCTTTCTTTCTTTTTTTAACGATCCCATAAGGCATATTTTCAAAGCAGTTAGACTTACAAAGTTCCACAGGTTACTACGCAACTTTGTAAGTCTAACTTATTTGAAAATGAGCCCCATCTGTTTGTGAAATTGCTAAATATTAATTATATTTATGCAAAACATGTATATTCCACCTATATAAAATCCTAAGCAGAGTCCAATAAAACATAATAAAAAGTATAAAAACATTGTACCTCATGGTGATATTCTAAGTTGCTTTTCAAGAAAAACTATGTGAAATGTATTGTATTCAGAATGTATTAAAACTCATGTTTAATTTAATTCTGGCATGTAACCATCAAGTTCAAGGTGGAGAATAATAATCAGGTATCTCCTCTGACCCTAGAGGGCTCACAATCTTGGTTTGTGTATCTGAAGCAATAGAGGGTTAAATGACTTACCCAAGGTCACAAGGAGCTGCAGTGAGAATTGAACCAAGGATGCTGGGATTAAAACCCATTGCACTAACCATTAGGCCACTCCTAAAATGGGCCTCTGTGTGATTTGGTGGCAGGGACCTTCCTAAAATCCCCATGTGCCAGAAGGTTTATATCACACTTTTGAGAAGCATTTTTCTTTTTAACACAGGAGGCAGTGTTTGTAATCCAGGTGTGGTGGTGAGCAACCTCTGACATATTTGGGTGAATTGAGCCCATACAGTGTGATATGCAGTACTGTCAGCACTCTGGCAACTGCAATATGAAACGCTGAAGAAAAGGGCAACGCAGAAAGGTAATGGAAGATAGAGATGAGGTAGGATTGATTTTAGTAATGACATTATTATGCACGGTAATCTAGGTATATGCAGATTAGTGATTTTAATAATCATGTATTCATGTGTACCGTATGTGCTTGAGATGAGCAATTATTATGAAGAGGAATGAGAGAAGTACTATAAAATTTCATGCAAACATATACCCAAGCTTGGTACCTGCACACAAACACACATGCATGCACAGATACACACACACCACACAAACTCACAAACACTCAAACATGCTCTGAACTACACAGAGCAGTACAGGCTTTGGTCTGGAAAGGAAACAAGAAAGTGAAATATTTCTCAATGTCTGAAAAAACATATATTAACCTGCTCATTCCTAGGCCCAGCAACCACACATCCGGCATCAGTGCATTATTTGCGGGATCTGTCCACGCCATATAGTGGAACAATGAGAAACTATTTTATGGCTGTGAACATATCTAACACACTAAATAGTGCAGACAGTAGCATAGGGTGGAAGCTCAGAAACTTAAACTCTATATGCCAAAATGGTCCAGATGAAAATACAAGGCACTATTCTAGTTGTCTGTAACTCATAGTAATGGGACTACACTTAAAGAGATGCAAGGGTTTTCTAAATTCATAAACAACATGCAGTAGGATTTAGGATAAGCATTAACACATTAAACAATGCGTTCTTTGGCTTAGCTGCCAAGCAAATAATGTAATGAGAAAGAGGAAATTAATTTTGGAGCTATTACACACTTATACTACTGGAAAATAAGTCTGTCATTAAACCATCAGAGCTTTTCTACCCAGTCCAACTGGCTGGGTGTGCCCCGAGGGCTGAGTTGAAACCCCCTGAATTAGAATATAGATGAGACCTGGAAAAGACCATTCAGTCTGCTCACTTATCCCTGTCCTGCCTGCAGAACTATATGCCAGCAGGTTACCACTTCTTATCTAAGAGGCTTTGAGGGGCATAATCGAAAGGGACGCCCAAGTTTTGTTGAGGACGTCCTCGCAAAACATCCCGATGGAGAGGCGGAGAAACCTATATTATCAAAACAAGATGGACGTCCATCTTTCATTTCGATAATAAGGACGGGGACGCCCAAATCTTGAAATTTAGGTCATCCTTAGAGATGGTCGTCCCTAGACTTGGTCGTTTCTGATTTTCGGCGATAATGGAAACCAAGGATGCCCATCTCAGAAACGACCAAATGCAAGCCCTTTGGTTGTGGGAGGAGCCAGCATTAGTAGTGCACTGGTCCCCCTGACATGCCAGGACACCAACCGGGCACCCTAGGGGGCACTTCATTGGACTTCATAAAATGCTCCCTGGAACATAGCTCCCTTACCTTGTCTGCTGAGCCCCCCAACCCCCCCATAAAACCCACTACCCACAACTGTACACCACTACCATAGCCCTTACGGATGAAGGGGGCACATAGATATGGGTACAGTGGGTTTCTGGTGGGTTTTGGAGGGCTCGCTGTTTCCTCCACAAACATAACAGGTAGGGAGGGGGATGGGCCTGGATCCGCCTGCCTGAAGTGCACTGCACCCACTAAAACTGCTCCAGGGACCTGCATACTGCGGTGATGGAGCTGAGTATGACATCTGAGGCTGGCATAGAGGCTGACACAACATATTTTGAAAGATGTTTTTTTTTAGGGTGGGAGGGGGTTAGTGACCACTGGGAGAGTAAGGGGAGGTCATCCCCGATTGTTTAATCTTCTGCCCTCCCCAACCCAATAGAATGTTCCACACACTCATACCGTTAGGGAGAGAAGAAGTGAAGGCTACGCAAAGTTGATGAGAAAATATTCCCTTTATTACTTACCAAGCAAGAAAACAAATTATAGTTCTTTTCTCATGAGAGAGAGTTACAGCAAAGCATCTATCGCGTTTTATACTCTTCTACCATTATACAGCTCAAACAGTTTGTTAGCATTAGTTTCGACCACAATGTAGATAATTATTAGTTCAGCCACACTGATCAAGATTATTAGTAAGGGCTAAAGCAACATCATTCTGATAGCATATTCCATTTCACCAGCAACCATTTATCTATGTTCCAGACATTATATCTGAAAAAGCCCCTAACCACATTCTTTAGTAAACACCTTGCATGGAAAATTGCTTCATGTTCTTCTTTCTGCAAGCCTGTCAGCAGAGCTCATGAGCCTCTGGGTCACATAGAGGCCATAATTACTAGGTCAGGCCCCCTAACCCCCCTGAACACAAAGCACCCCACAAAACACCAAAAATACCCTAGTGGTCCAGTGGGACCCTCGATAACCCCCCTCCCAATGCTAGATTTGGTGGTCTAGGGTTGGAGTACCCCTCCCTCCATTCCTTCCCAAACCCAACCCCTCCCCTCATGCCCTAGAATGGAGGAGGGAGGGACTAGCACTCCCTCCCTCCTCTAGGTGCCACCTCAAAATGACGGTGCCCTGCCCGGTGCTTTCTGGGATGCACTGGGCGAGGCTTTACTTCCATATAAGGGAGAGATTGGGGTAAATAATCAACCAGTGGCAGTCAGCGGGTTATTTGGGTTTGTGTGGCCGGCTGTTCCTTATCTGGTTAAGTGCAATATTCAGCACTTAACTGCCTAAGTGAAACTGAGTTTTATGTGGTTTGATTTGTCCAGTTAGCTTAGGTACTGGATATTGGTACTTAACCACCTGGACCACTCACAAAATTTCCAGCTATGGCTTTAGCAGTTAGTGCTGAAATTTGAAGCACTAACTAGTTATGTGCCACTGAATACCAGCGGACAGCTCCGCAGGAGCAAAAACGTTAGGCATTCAGCCCTAGTACATTTTCAAAGAGGCCAATTTATGAGAATAACTCTCAAAGGGGCCCTTTTACAAAGGTGCGGGAGGGCTAAGGGGTAGTGCGTGTGCCCAGTGGTAATTCTGATTTTGGCACTCACTGAATCCTGCAGTAGAAAATAATTTTCTATTTTCTACCACAGGGGCATTCCAACTGGAATCCAACTGATGGCAATGAGGCAAGCAAATGCAGGTAATCTATAACTTTGCATCTAATTTCTTGAAATGTCCCTGACCCACCAATGCCCCTCTCATGGCCATGCATCATTTGGAGTTATGCATTATGAAATTTAGGCACGCATGTTATAGAACAGTTCATAGGGCAGATCCACGTGTAACTCATAATTACTGCCAATTAAGTGCTTGTTCAAGCCAAAAATTATCTTCTAAGTAATTACTTTGCATGCAGATCTGTGATCCACATCGAAAACTGTGCACCCAACTTTGGGTGATGTATACAGAACCCAGTGGAATTTGCTTATCTGAATTGGCTAGATAGGATATATGAGATGTGGACGTTCTGTGACAACTACTTTGAAAGTGCCACATGGACAACATCAAGACAGCGGCAATAGGCAATCAGTTGGACAGGTCACGAATTCCTTCTCCTTTGCACATGAGAATTCATGCCTCCATCTGTTCCCTGTAATTCTTTCTAAGGTTCATTATGGAAGATTTGTGAGTATGGGGAAGGAAAAGATAGCATATGCATTAGGATTCAACCCATAGGATCCAATGTGGTAACCAAGACTAGAAGTGAAAATAATTAAATACTGGTTAGAGAAGGATGGTGGTTATAGGAAGTAATGAAGGTGGGTCTTAATGTGTTGGTCAACCATTTTCAGTTACCAAAACAAGCTACCCTCCTAAACTGCTGCCAATCACTTCATCCCTCTCATAGGCCTCCCTTCATTTACAAAGTGATCACTCAGTGCTGTATGGTCCATGAGGAATGCTATCACTGAAGTCCTTTGTAGATTTAAATGTGACTGCTCTTCACAGAACTGTATACACTTTCAGTGCTAAACAAAACTAAAAACTTGATTCACAGAAAACTGATCTGATCTTTGTACAATGCTGATATCAGATCTGAAAACTGCTTCCACTACACATTTTCAACAGACTTTTTTTTCTTAAATGAACTTGGCACTGCATGATTTTGTTTGTTTTTCCAAAGCTTAAGCGTTTAAATATACCACTGAGTCAGTTCTGAAAATACGACCTTTGGACTCCATATAGCATATGACTCTTTACAGTCTTCAGGACATATCTGGTTAGTTTTCTAGTCTATATTTCCCTTTTCCACATTTGTTATTTTGAGAAATAAATTCTTCCCCCCCCCCCCCCCCCCCCCACACACACATACACATTTCTTTTTTTTACCAACACAGTATGAGCAACTAGAGAGTTTGGAGGCAAGGCTGGAAATTGGTTTGTTTGGCACTTCCAACCAAAAATGTGTTCCCCTGCCCCTGAGCTAAGGATTCAAATGATGATATATAATGAGGATTTTTAGGGGGTAATTTTCAGCTGCCTGCATAATGAACAGACTGCAAAGATACCTTTGCACAAGGACTTTGCACGAATTTTCATACGTTTTCATATTGATGTTCATGGCAGCTACATAATACTTGCAGACATTTGCACCTGTTTCTTGCTTTTTTTCAGGGGAAATAGAGTTGAATATACAATTTACATAATTATATTCATCCCTGACCTAAACAAGCAGCCAGGAATGCTACTGCCTCAAAATGGGGCTGAAAGCAGGCACACTGTGGAACAGAAGAAATTTTCAGATAGCTGATATAGGCTTGCAAATGGCTCCGATAGTTGTTCTCCATGACATACTTGATTCCATTTATACCTGATATTTTTAGGTAATTCAATTGATGGAGCCCTCTTTTTCGTAGTAATTTAAAGTTTGTGGAGGACCTGCTGCTAGTATCTGAAATTTCAAAAAGTTCCCTTTACTTTCAGTCACATCATGTGCCACAGAGTGGAGGCCGACCGAAACTGCTTTTTTTTTTTTTCAGTTTTGGCCAAAACCGAAAAAGCTACCAAAACTGTCTAAACACTTTTAGCCAAAACTGCACTGAAACTTACTGCCTAGTTTCAGCTGAAGCCAAAACCGAAAACTAAAGATTGGTTGTGTGAATGTGAACCAATGAGGCCCACTGGGGATTATCAGAGCTAGCAGTTGGCAGCCCTCTGCTAAACCCACAGGAGATTATTACACCCCACCCCCACCCCAGTCCCAAGAACTGCAAGCAGAGGCTGACAACTGGGACAGACATTGTAACAAGGAGTTCTGGACAAGTCTAGCATGTTTAGGTGCAAAATACAGCTGCCCAGTTAATTAGTGGAAACAGAGCTTATTGCTCCAAATCTGTATCAGTTGCACTGGCCTGCTAGTTTCTAAGCGAATTGATTTTAAATAGCTGTGTCTTGTATACAAAGCATTACATTTAGGTTGTCCTATTTATCTTTCCAGTATATTAATCAAATATTCCCCTTTGCAGGCATTGGACTTCTTCAACTTCCAGGTCTTGATTCCGTCAAACTGTCATCAACCAGGAAACCTGCTTTTTCATACATCGGACCTTCTTTATGGACTCTTTGTCTGTAGACTTTCATGAAGTTCCTTCCTATTTTGCTTTTCGAAAATCCATCAAGTCGTTGTTTCAATAATTTTATAAATAGTGGAGGTCTGTTTTATTTGTAAGAATTTTATATTCATAGTTTAATTGTATGTTGTATATTTAAGAACTTATTTAGTGACTAATAAAAAAAGGCCCGTTTCTGGAGCCAATGAAACGGGCGCTAGCAAGGCTTTCCTGTGGCCCCCCGGCCCCCCCACCCGTCGTCGATGTTGGTGAATTGCTCCGCCTCCGCCCTCAACGTCATAACGTTTGACGCGAGGGCGGTGAATTGCTCCGCCTCCGCCCTCAACGTCATAATGTTTGACGCGAGGGTGGGGCCCAGAGACTGTGTTTTTCGAGGCTTCAGAGCTTCGAACATACGAACCTTGGCTTCAGCGACGTCAGAAGCCAATAGAACGTTGAGGGTGAGTTTTATATATATAGATTGTAAACTGCTTAGACACTGATGTAAATTATGGTATATTAAGCCAATATATCCAATTCAATCCAAATATCCTCTGAAACAGGAATTTTGTGAGAACGTGTAGGAAAACCAAATCGTAATTACCAGCTTTATTTGCTCACCCAGTGACAAGTAACAAGAGAAAGTAGCATTGAGATGTTTCCCATTTTGTATTTAGGTGAAAAACTGATCAAGCACAAGCATAATATAGAGTCTTACTAAAATAGGATAAAGAAGTTCAGACACTGCGGACATTATATCAACTTGATGCACAATCCAGAATACAAAAGCACACTGATATCACTGAATGTGAGGACTATAAGCTCTGGAGAATTGCAATCAAGAGCAATACATTTTTCAAATTACTTTCTAATATATAAACTTTGTTTCACTGTAATATTTCTATACTAACACTATAAGTTGGCCACTGCAGATTCCACTCTCATAGAATCTAGCTTCTGCATGCCACAAGTTTGATTAAAATGCTGCATCTTCATCATACCCAACAGAGCCTGGAAATTCTTTAAGATCACAGAAATAGTATCACAAATAAAACAAACTGACACATAAAGCCACAGAGCTTTTACAATGGCTGACTTTGCACCACATTTGGAGTAACAGCTGATATCATACCTCCATAGAGAGCTATTTCTTAAGGAATTTATTATCCCAAACTTACAGGCTTAAGTTCCTGATAAACGGTGATCTAGCAATCCCTGGTGATCTAGTGGTATATTCAAGGCAGGAGTGTTCTCCCAGTCGCTTTTGTCCATGTCAGATCTACTCTCAAAATGGCTGACTTGTCTTCTTGTGGCAATTTCATGAGATTACCAATAGAGGTCATGGAAGCCATTTTGAGATCTGAGCCAGCATAGGCAGGAGCGAATGGGGATCATGTCTGTCCTGACTACACCCCTAGACTACCAGGGATTGTAAGTTAAGCCTGAGGGGGGCACCAACAAGTGGGCAGGGGAGAGAGCAAACTCCTGTTCAGTGGGAGGGGAAGAGAGGGAGGGAGACAAGCAGTACAAAGCCTAAAGTTTTGGCTGCCATGTAAAACACACAGTGAGTTTCAGCCGAAACCAAAACCATGGCCATAATCTTTCGGCAGAAAAAGGATTTTGGGCCAATTTTTGCACAGTAATTGAAACCAAACCTAAAATCTGGTTGGCCTCTACCAGAGTTTAAGAGAACCAAGGCATTGTTCAGCTGTTTATCAGTGTCTTCTGCAGTCCCCATATAGCCCATGCTCCTAAACATTACTACTGCACAATCAACTAAAAAGGGGACTCAGGCCATGACATAGGCATAAGCAACACAGACAACTGCTTAGGTTGTCAAATTTTGAAAGTGCCAAGTGCCCACGCTAGAGAGGATCTTAGGACCGTCTACATGTGCTGCTTCAAATGGGCATCACTGTGGTGCTATGGCTTTCCTCTGTTCCTTTTAGCCAGTCTTTGAGCTTTCTGCCCTCCTCCCCTCCCCCCCCCCCCCCCCCCCCGAAGATCTAGTGCCTGGTCTTGCCTATGGGAACCAAAATCTTAAATCTGGCTCTGAAGGAATGAGAGTGTGCTCTATAGAAGACATGTACCTGTACGTCTTTTTCTTTTTTTATTTCAAAGTAACAATATATAATAAGGTAACAGAAAATCTAGGAATAACAACATAAGAGCAATTAACAGCATTCGGAAACAGAATGACTGATGCATGACCCAGTTAATAGTTCTGCATGAAGGTGTGGGAAATACTGTGGCCTGTTCCTTGGAGCAGAGAGGGAGGGGAGTCCCCAGGGGGATATGTCTATGGAATATCACTTTAAACATCAAGCCAAAATGTTGTACTGTGATGAGGAGAGTCTCATGGATGAATAATATTTGTTCTGTTTCTAAATGCCTATCTAGAGAAAGAGGAGATGTGTGAACATTTCATGATGCTTAACTTCCTTCTTTGGTACAGACACTTACACATGATTGTGACTATGTTGGTTATGTAGATTTCTCTGGTCTAAGTGCATCATTAAACATTAGAAATATTTTTCCATATAGAAAACTAGGCAAGAAATGGAGTCATATGGGGGAGCACAGGCACTATTCAATGGTAAGATGGCTCTCAAATATTCACAATCAGCCGATAGCAGTCATAAAAATGTCTGATGGGGCTCATTTTTGAAAGAGAAAACACCTAAAAATTGGCATAAAGCAGCATTTGAATGTTTTTCTCATATAAAATGTCCAAACTGGTATTTTTGAAAACTATTTTTCAGATGTTTTTCTATGTTGTTTGTCTACAGTGTGTCCAAATCTCAAGAGGGAGCGTGTTATGGATGGAATTTTGGGCGTTCCTAAGACTTGGACGCTTTTCAGCCATAATGAAATAAAACAAAACCGTCCAGGACTAAAATGAAGATGTTTTGAGCTACATTTGTTTTTATAATGAATAAGACACAAAAAGGTGCCCTAAATGACCACTGGAGGGAATCAGGGATGACCTTCACTTACTCCTCCAGTGGTCACTGATCCCCTCCCACCCCCCAAAAATGTGAATAAAAACATCACTTACCAGCCTCTATGCCGGCCTCAAACGTTATACTCAGGTCCATTAAAACAGCATGCAGGTCCCTGGAGTAGTCTAGGGGTAAGTGCAGTGCACTGCAGACAGGTGGACCCAGGCCCATACCTCCCCCTACCTGTTACACTTGTGGTGGAAACTGTGAGCCCTCCAAAACTCACCAGAAATCCACTGTACCCACATATAGGTGCACCCTTCACCCATAAGGGCTATTGTAGTGGTGTACAGTTGGGGGTAATAGGTTTTTGGTGGGTTTCAGGGATCTCAGCAGACAAGATAAGGAAGCAACAGTCAGATGTGTACCTGGAGGCATTTATTTGAAACCCACTGCAGTGCCCCTTAACATGTCCCATTGCTCTCCTGGGATGTCTGGGAAACCAGTCTATTGAAATTGCTGGCCCCTTCTACACCCCAATGGCTTGATTTTCTACATTTTTCATTTTGACTTCTTTTTTTCAAAAATGGTCCAAAAAACACAACATATAAAGCACAAAACCTTGTTTGAAATAGTATTTAAAAAAAAAAAGATAAACATTTTTCTTTTTTTTTTGAAAATGATCTTCTTTTCTTTTCGGATTTTGGACATTTTGTGCAAAAAGTCCAAAGTCGGACTTAGACGTCATATCGAAAATGCCCCTCCATGTGCTCTAACCTCTCTGAGAAGTCAACTAGACTGGTTTGTTCCACTATAGGCAAAGAGTTAAAAATGTCAAAGACATTGAACGTGTAAGAAAAATATGAGCTGGGGGAAGGGTATCACTATTTGTTGTAGAAATTTGAAAGAAACAGCATAAATGGTTCTAAAGTTCTTAGGCATGAGGGAACAGAGAGACAGACAGACATAATGATCTTATAAGGTGATTTTCCCCTATAAAAACTAAGCAAAAAATGGGGCATTCATCCTGAAAAACTATAGTATGTAATCTATAGCTGGAGAGTTATTTTGTAAGGTACTCATCTCTTCTAAATTAATACTTATTTAGTAAAGAATGGAGACAGAAGCTAAATCCAGCAATTTGGAGTCTGAAGTTTTCTGCCACTTGCCATCCAAGCTCATGTACACACATTGCTATTCACAGCAGTCTCTTCCATTGCACTTATCACTGCATAAGGATCAGCCATGCATTGTTATCGCATTCTGAGATGCTTGTTCGGACTAGTTCAAACAGTTGCAATTTGCCAGGCAGCAGCCTGTCTCCAGCAACAGAAAGCAGAAGGGTTCTGCCAATGCACAGCAATATGCCCTTGCTTTTCTGGTAGACAATTCCTTTTCAGAGACCTCATCCTGGCAGGATGAAAAGGGAAAAAAAAAGTTTGGATCTGAGTGCAGAGTCAACCTGCAGAGACAATTACCACATATTTTAGATGGGCCTATGAGCTACTTGTGGGCATACCATGTGGGTAAATTTTAAAACGGCGCCATGGGTAGGCACCTACTTTAAAAAATAAAATAGTAACACACGTGGCAGACAGTGTGCCTTGAACGTTGGTTGGCATGATCACTTATATAAAGATGGTTTAAACAAAGGCATGTACTTTATTTATTTATTAGAACTTACAACCTGCATAGGCTGTCAAGTAGAGCTCAGTGGTTTACAGACTAAAAAATGTAAACATAAAAAAAGAGAACTACAAAATTGGATAAGAAAGATAGACAGACATTCACACACTAGAGAGGGTAGATATACAAGACAATCAGGGAACACTGCGCTGACAATCCTGTTCTCACTCAGGTTCGAAACACCTGCCAGAAAAGCCAGGTCTTAATAACAGTTTTGAATCATGGGAGCAAGCTCCAAAGTGCAGGAGCAGTAAAATAAAAAGCAGAGTGCCACTTGGATTCATGCTGGGCCACACGAAGTCTGGGCAATATCATGCGATGGTCATTTAAAGATCTAAGGACTCGGATTGGAGTGTAGGATATAGTTAAAAGGGAAAGGTATGCTGGAGCCCCAATCTTAAAGACCTTAAAGGCAAGGAACAAAATGTTAAATTGGATTCGATGTTCTACGGGGAGCCAGTGGTGGCTCTTCGGTAGCGGGGCCACACGCTCTGTTTATTTATGTATTTATTAGAACTTACTATACTGCATAGAACTACTATACTCAAGGCTCAGCAGTTTACAAACTAAAAAATGTAAACATATAAGAAAAAGAACTACTTTATGCACACATACACATAGATTAAGGTAATTCATAATGTATGCGCTAATTCCATTTATTCCCCACCCCAGCTCCACCTCTGTTCTCACCTACCATGCGCCATCATGTCATGGCGCACAGTTTTACACCACTCAGAAAGGTATATTATAAGGGATCATTTATGCACACATGCAGCCATACACTTGTGGCAATATCTGTATAAAATTGCCTCAAATCCAGCTTCACTAATCTACCAAAACATTCTGCTGAACAAACTAGGGCAAAGGGTACTATATGTTTATGGACGAGTAGCCTAATGATTAGTGCAATGGGCTGAGAACCTGGGGAACTGGGTTCAATTCCTACTGCAGCTCTGTGTGACCCTGGGCAAGTCACTCAAGCCTCCATTGCCCCAGGTACAAAAGACTTACATTGTGAGCCCACTAGGGACACAAAAAGCACCTGCATATAATATATGTGAACAGCTTTGGTCGTATCACAGAAAGCAGTATAACAAATCCACACTCTTTAACTATATAAGGAGGAAAAACTTGCCAAGCCTTAAAACTGACTGGTACTGCATACAGGCATGGAACAAGTCCTCAAGAGTCATTAAAGAAAAAAAATCCTTCTTAATTTCTATTTTCTTACTATGTGTATTTTTTGTATATTTATCAAAATATTTTCTGTGTAAATATCACTTTCCATATTCATAATAAGTTGCTTAACCGAATGGTAAATGAAGAAAGAAACTAGAACCCAATGGAAGCCATCATTTTACTCTATCACTAAGGGCCCCTTTTATTAAGGCACGTAACGGATTTAGCATGTGCTAAACACTAAGACGCCTATAGGAATATAATGGGTGTCTCAGCGTTTAGCACGCACTAATATTTAGCGCACACTAATCCCCCTGTTTACTAAGCCGTGCTAGCAGCTGCCACGAGGCAATGCTGACACAGCCCATTCAAAGTAAACAGGCTGTGTCAGCAGAGCACGGCTTAGTAAACAGGGGGGTAAATCTGTTAGTAAAGGCGGCCTAAGTTTCTTGAGGGTAACTACCTCAAGAAAATCAATGTAAATACGGAAGGGGTCATGCTTATACTAGTTTGTTCAGTAGAGGTTTTTGGTTCCTTAATAATATATTTCCTCCAGTAACTAAGCATGTGCGAGAAAGCCAGCATTGGCGGCCGAAGCGTGCCTGCTGAATGAAGTGCTTGCTGCTCGTTCAGCACAGGTGGAACTGTGCAGGAGACGTCTTCAGCTGGCAGTTTTGGCATCCCAGCCAGTAAAGGTAATATTTTATTGTGGTGGTGGTGGCGACGGCGATGACAAAGGGGGGGGGGGGGGATACTGAACCCTTTCAATCCACCTTTGAGAACCCCCAAAAATGAACTTCTGGCTACATTCCTGCAAATAATCAGGAAATCACATAGCCCTATCTCTTTTCAATAGTAAGAATGCATAATGTTTATTCACTGGATACAGGCTTTATTTTCCCTGATCGGGGATAAGGGAAGATGTTTCCAGAATTTGAGATTGGTGACAAGCCACACGTTCATGAATATTGACTCCTTTCCTTCACTAGCAAATAATAAAGCCACCTAGAATCACAGATAGTGTGGGATGTAATTTTTTTTTAATAAATAAAAGTGAAACCTTTAACTAATTACCATTATATGTTCTGCTATGCCACATATTGGATAAGATTTCTTTAAAAAGTAGGTTAAATTGATCCTCCATGCTACTGTTTCAGGCTGCTATAATTTGCCTGTGAATGGTGGCGTCTTTTTCATGCCATTGACTATTGACAGCAATGAACTCTGTGACATGAATTGCATCTGACTGATCACCTCAATTTCAGGGCAACCCTTTCATTCCAACAGCAAACACAGAAGTATATATTTAGCCTTGTGGAAGTTTATTAAATGCTACAAAAATTGTTTATATTATTTTTTTAACCTTATGAATATTAAGTCTAACTATACAGTATACGGAATTATGTAAGCCACATTGAGCCTGCAAATAGGTGGGAAAATGTGGGATACAAATGTTATAAATAAATAAATACAGGATGGAAAATCTTTCTGATTGGTTAAGAACACTTACTGATCACATATGTCAATCTCTACAACTGCACAGGCCTACTTTTAAATTACCATCCCTCACATTCAGCATTGGAGGCCCTAATAGTCAAAGCAGTAACCGATTATGGTGGCCAACCTTCTATCACAGAACATCCAGCAATCATCTTGGAAACCTATCTGCCTGAGGGGTCCTTTTGCCAAGCTGCGGTAAAAAACGCCCTGCGGTAGATGTTGTTTTTTTCCTGCGCATCAGGGCCCTTTTTACCATAGTGGGTAAAAAGTCACTAAAAGTAAAATGGCAATGTGGTAAGATTACTCTTACCGCATGGCCAGGAGGCGGGGAGCACTTACCGGTTTAGCGTCGCAGTACAAATAAAAAAATATGGCGCACTGGGCAAACGGTAGTTCCAGGTTGCTGCACGGCAACCCTTTCGTAAAAGAGCCCCTCAGAGAACAGTGCAAACAAAAACGGCTCTCTTTTTTAACATTTATTTACAATGTGATTTTCAACCTGTGCAGCTTAATTTCAAGTTCCTTTTCGGAGTGTTTTTTCAATGCACTGGGTCGTCATTAATTAACAATCTCTCCAAAGTAATTTCTCATGAAACATAATTGTGTATCACTGGGAAGCTGAAGCATATAGTTTCCAAATGATATGATATGTACACCTGAATGGCAAACAAGCCCTGAGAAACTGTCTTTGAAAATATCATGGTGAGATCAGAAATTACAGATACTGAAACAGAATGCACAGAGCTATCATCCAACACAGCCATTTTTAGGGGGGGGGGGGGGGGGGGGACTGAAGTATATGAGCTCTACTTTCTGGGTTAAATGGGAGGTGGAAAACCCTCACCTGGGAAAGTTTTACTTCAGTTAATAAATGTAGATGCTGATGGGAAAAATGGCTCTGTGAAAACACAGGGCAGGATGCTGTACATCACAGTTTATCCAGCAGTCTGGAAACAAACTGTTAAGAACAGCACACAGACGGTTCAGGCTTTAAAAAAAAAATCAAAGGTAAAAAATTAAGGGGGTCTTTTACTAAAGCTTAGCTTGAGTTATCTGCAGTAGGGCCCATAGGAATAAAATGGGCCCTGCTGCAGATAACTCGAGCTAAGCTTTAGTAAAAGACCCCCTAAAAATTAAAACACCAACTCTGTTGAGCTTAGGTTCCTCTTTGCTGACATTTGTTTAGGCAAAATGGAGGTCCACCATATAGCAACAGGATAATGTAACCATGAGTGAAACTGGAGTGAAATGATGGAAAAGACCATTTTTGAGTAGTTAGGTAGAACTCATAAGAGATTCAGCTAGGAGTAGCCTAGTGGTTAGAGCATCTTGACATCCAGAGGTGGCTGGTTCAAATCCAACTGCTGCTCCTTATGATCTTGGGCAAGTCACTTAACCCCCAGGTACAAACTTAGGGGTCCTTTTACAAAGGCCCACTGAAAAATGGCTTGCGGGTTTTGGCCGCGCACCGATCTATTTTTTAGTGTGCCTACAAAAAAAGGCCCTTTTTTTGCTGAAAATGGATGTGCGGCAAAATGAAAATTGCCGTGCATCTAATTTGGGTCTGAGACCTTACCGCCAGCCATTGACCTAGTGGTAAAGACTCACACGGTAACCGGGCGGTAATGACCTACATGCGCCAAATGCCACTTGGTGCGTGTCCGTTACGCTTGCCTGAAAATAAAAAATATTTTCAGACGCGCATATCGGACGCGCACCAAAAATGAAATTACTGCAAGAGCCACGTGGTAGTCGGGTGGTAACTCCATTTTGGCACGCATTGGGTGCGCATAGACACTTACACGGCTTAGTATAAGGGCCCCTTAATTGTGAGCCCTCCAGGGACACAAAAATACCCAGTGTACCTGAATGTAACTCACCTTAAGCTACTACAGAAAAAGTGTGAGCAAAATCCAAATAAATATATAAAAATAGTTGCACAGAGGTAGGCACAATCACACATGCACCTCAGCCCTTACAGTTAGCAACATCAGGAGCCAATTTAACATCTTTTTAAGCAAAAATGTCCATCACAAAGCAAAAATGTACATCACAAAGTAAAATACACGATGCTTTCCTATAGGTTAAAGGTTTCATTTTTGCTGCTCTCAAATGATGGAAGAAATGTCCCAAACTTACATCTTTGGCATCCCTAAGCTGTAGACAAACACCCCTCCAGATTTATAATTTATGGAACCCGTGCATTAATGCTTATCACAAACCAAAACCAGCATGCTCTGAACCATGGCCCTATTGTATGTGCCACACCAGGGTCAGAAGATGTTAGCAGGTATCTGCTAAAATTAGCATGTGCCCACATGTAAATTCAGCTTTAGTTGGTGCTCTGGGTGAAACGTATGCCTTCACCTGCTAATATGTGTGTGCTTGCTAAGGCCAAACATTTAACACCTGCTTCAGACCAAGTGTTAACTTTGTGTATGTGCACACCACTGAAAGGGCACAGCTGCCAGATGGCATTATTGTGGCTGAAAAATTTAGGTCATGCAAAAGACGACACTTTACCCACAGGCCCTTGAGCTAGAACACATTTTCCTGCACTTCTCTTTGGAAAATAAAAAGAATATCCTGCCTTGGCTTTTTTAATAACTTCCTACACAAAACCACATTTATGTACACCACAAAAATGTCTTTGTGAACAAATGGTTAACACATAACAACTGACGTTCAAACATTGCTCTACACCCCACAATTTAGAAGCCACAAGGGTTTCATTGTCTGTATTAATTTCCCAAGGTCACACAAATGGTAAGACTGTTATGAGCATTGCTGTTAGCCAACCTAGTTTGTTCAAAGACCACTGTAGGCATTCTAAGGCTTGACCCGAAACAGCATCTGAACCATATCAATGACCCAACCTTTCAAAGATGTGCGCATAACTCATAAGAACATAAGAATAGCCATACTGGGTCAGACCAGTGGTCCACCTAGCCCAGTATCCTGCTTCCAACAGTGGCCAATCCAGGTTACAAGTACCTAGCAGAAACCCAAATAGTAGCAGCATTCATGCTACCAATCCCAGGGCAACCAGTGGCTTCCCCATGGCTATCTCAATAGCAGACTATGGACTTTTCCTCGAGGAACTTGTACAAACCTTTGTTAAATCCAGATACTCTAACCGCTGTTACCACATCCTCCCGCAACAAGGAAGATGGATCTACATTCCCTCGATATTCTGACTGCTGCCATAGGGCACCCTAGGACTATAGCCAGCTTCAGTAACACTACAGGGAGTATGTAGAAGCAGTAGCATAGGTAGGTGGGGCGCAGGGGGAGCAGTCGCTCCCCCAAACAGATTTTTAGAAGAGATGGCACCTAAACGCCAAATGCCTGCAGTATGGCTTTCTCTGCCTCCTCCCCTCTACCGCATGAGTTTTACACGTACACCGAGTCCCGTCTGTTCCGCCCGCTCTCGCCCATCCACGTGGTCACTCGTTTTTAAAGCCCTGAGGCATTTTCCCTCCGACACCGGCGATTCACATAACCAGCCTTCTACCAGCATCGGGGCCTCTCCCTCAGACGCATCCCACCTCTGCGGAAGACAGAAAGTTGCACTGAGGAGGCGGGATGCGCCTGAGGACAGACCCCGATGCTGGCAGAAGGCTGGCTATGTGAATCTCCGGTGTTGGAGGGAGAACGCCTCAGGGCTTTAAAAATGAGCGACCACGCGGATGGGCGAGAGCAGGATGAACAGACGGGACTCGGAGTACGTGTAAGACTCACGCGGTAGAGGGGAGGAGTCAGAGAAAGCCATTGGCACTGCAGGCATTGTAATATATATGGTACTGTCTTTTCATAGGTAGGTTAGGGCTGTTATGGTGTGGTGAGTTTTGTGTTCTAGGGCAGTGTTTCCCAAATTAGTTCTAGAGTACCCCCTTGCCAGTCAGGTTTTCAGGCTATCCACAATAAATATGCATGACATTGGTTTGCATATACTGCGTCTATTACATGCAAATCTTTTTCATGCAGATTCATTGTGGATAACCTGAAAACCTGAATGGCAAGAGGGTGCTCCAGGACCACCTAGGGAAACACTTCTCTTGGTCCCACTGTAATATTTATAGCACCGTCTTTTCATACGTAGGTAAAGGCTGTTATGGTGTGGTAAGTTTTCAGTATAGGTTTTGGGTGTCTTTTTGCAGGGGTCTGTGTTATTTCACAAAGTGGCTTGCCCTATTTGAATGTAGGCTGTGGGGCAAGGGCCACCTTTGGTGGCCTTTGTCACCCAAAATAAAAATGCTCAAGACTAGTGTTCTTCACATCCTGTACAGTCACCTCACAAACAAAAGCACATTTGATTTAAACAAGGTGTCTAGCAGTGGAAGGAATGTGTGTGCTATTCCTGAGGTGATGGTCACGATTTGAATATTTTTACTTTGTAGTTAAAAAGGCAGGTTGCCTGCTCTGGCCAGTCCAGGGACCTCTTCTGCATCCTGCCTCCTGATGCTGTTTCCTTGTAGGCAGGACACAAGGGAGACAGCCTGTATTAATCCGTGCCTGATACAGCCCCTGAGCAACAACACAGACGCTGTTGTCTAGCTGATACCAACCGACGCCTATTTTATAAAACCCGTAATCTCCGCTCTCAAGACAAATCCCTCCTTTCAGTACCCTTCTCCACCACCGCCAACTCCAGGCTCCGCCCTTTCTGCCTCGCCTCACCCCATGCTTGGAACAAACTCCCTGAGCCCATACGCCAGGCCCCCTCCCTGCCCATCTTCAAATCATTGCTCAAAGCCCACCTCTTCAATGTCGCCTTCGGCACCTAACCACTACACCTTTACTCAGGAAATTTAGACTACCCCAACTTGACATTTCGTCCTTTAGATTGTAAGCTCCTTTGAGCAGGGACCGTCCTTCTTTGTTAATTTGTACAGCACTGCGTAACCCTAGTAGCGCTCTAGAAATGTTAAGTAGTAGTAGTCTAGCTGATACCAACCGGCGCCTATTTTATAAAAGTCTGATCCCCCTGAGATCAAAACCTGGCTACGCCTCTGTGTAGAAGGTGTAGAGTTGGATGGGGTGCTTCTCCGAGTCAAACCTGATGTCAATAGAATGGATGCTCTGTTGCAGGAATGCACTAGGTTTATACATGGAGTAGATCTGACTGTAGAAATTTGAGGAGTTATTGGAGATGCAGTGGATGGACATGGAGGAAATAGCAGAAGGGGAGAAAATTACAGAGAGACAGGAGGAGCAGCAGAGGAGAAACACCAGTACACGTTTGAGAATTTAATACAAATGTCTGCCACCATGCATGTTTGGGAGCTCATCATGCCTTTCTGGAAGCTGTCTGAGCTTTCATGGGGAGCAACTAAAATGTTAGTACCTTCTCCTAAGTCTCAAATGTTATGCCTTAGTGGGCAAGCTTGATATCAAGCATGGAGGATAACATATGCTATTTCATGCATTCCTGTATACAATGCATCATAATTTATAGGCAAGTAGGCAGAGAGTTTATCATATACCCAACTAAGATTTGTGAGAATGGTTGGTATGCACACTAAGTTTTATTGAATGAGTCCCTATGGGTCTTAAAGTCCTCTTTGCCTTTAATGCCTAGCTAACCCTAATGGCCAGTCAGACCTCATGCCTGGAACATGCTCAGTGGCACCATGACATTCTTAACATCCTTGGGGAATAGAAGGAAAGTTAAAGTGGGCAGAGAAAAGTGCTACTCTGAATTCTGTGCCTCTTGCTATTTTTATTTTTACTTCTTCAATTTAGAATTATTTTCAGTGTTTTCAAACTGCATAATCATTACAGCAGGTTAGCCAAAGAAGAGACTGATTCACCAGTAAAAAATATTCTATAATGTATCAATACTGATAGAAATGTATGTTACAGAGCCAACCCAAGAGATGCTTGCACACTGGGCCTCCATTTTCCACGTCCTGAGTGATCATTCCTAGATGATATGAGGGAAATCTTTCCACATACAAAAACCAGAGACCATATTTTATAGATTCTTCTCAGTTTAAGACCAGCAGAATCACAATACTTTGGATCCTGTTTTAAAAGGAATAATGGCTCAGGCTTAAGGCTTGTGGGGACTAACTCTTCCTATTCTTGTTTTGTTCTCATACCTCCTCCAGTTTTCTGTCCTGCTGGGCCCCAATCAGGGCCGAATGCTCCACTGCCTCACCGAGAAATAATCCACTCACCCAGCTAACCTATAAATTCCCATACTTAAACCAATGCCAGGCACTCCACTATAACATCTACCCAGCCCCCACTGCCATCCATATCTGTTTCAAACATATTTAAAGTTCACCCCCCTGTAGGCCATTCCAGACATTGTCACCTGAACCCATATGGCTTGATTTGATAAGCTTTTATCATCAAAGATAAAGAATGGGAAAGAAGGCTTTGTAAAGAGGGTTCTATTTTCTAAATGGGAGCACCACAATGATACTCAACCAAAGATGAAATGAACCTGCTTCGTTCACGATCAGTTCCAAGGTACGAGCTCGTTTTGTCAAATACTCCCACCCTCATCATCACAGCAGAACAAATTAACAGCGACAACTTAAGACAGGGCAAGGATGGCAACTGGGTTGTGCTGGGGAAGGGGGAGCACACAAAGGTATAAGAAAAATGAAAGATTGCTAGATGTTTATCTACATGTTAGAAACAGGTGTCATACAAAAGAAAAAAAAAAGAAGCAGCAAGTCAAAGATAAACTTTAACTTGCTAGAGCCCATCTGTCATGTCTGAATTCATACATAATAGATTGCATGGGGCTGCTGAATTCCATCTTTCTCTAGCTTCACACAGTTTTTCTAGATGCACGCCACGCAGGTACTAAATCATCCCCAAGCGCGACTAGGCTGCAAAGACAGCAGGGGAGTACGTGAAAAAAAATCTCTGCATGGAAAGTTGGCAAGACCTGGGAATAAAGCTGACCTGTGTTTAAGGGAGACAATTTTAATCATGTGCAGATTAAATATTCATGCTATTCTATTATTGTTATTACAGGGGTTAAGCAGGCTTCTCTGTGCTTCAGGAGAGGAGTACAAGCAAGGGTGGGGAAGAGTGTGAAGAGACACAAGGTGAGATGAGAGGAAGAGATAGAGAATGTGTCAACAATAAACAAGAGGAAACGATAAAGAAGGAAAAGAAGAAGGTGGAAATTAATCTCTATGTGTCACTACAACTGCCAGGGATCACTGGCAGAGCCCTGGCATCCTTTTATTTCAGTTTTAATCATTTCTGCATTTTAATGCCCTGCTCCTTTTGTAATTCTCCTGGCATTCCTCGGATGCAGCCATCCCGGCCAAAACACCAGTGCAAATTAAATGGCACACAAGCACATTGCTACTGCTGCTGCCCTTCTCCCAAAATGAGCTGATCAGTGACCAAAAGCAGGAAAGCAAGGTCTATCCTAGGTCTTTGTGGACCCATCGCTAACCCCCCCCCCCCCCACCCCCTCATTCCACCCATCCAGTGTCAACTGGGTGAGTTGACTTAGATTTCTTCACTCAGATATGGAAAAGAAGGCAACCGGCTAGGTAATGTTGAGTATCATTTTTTTTTAATGCAAAATTTAAAACAAGCCAGTTGTAATACAATAATCAGTGACCATCAGGGCCTGGAAAAATGAGTTTGCTCTCACTGGCACTAAGGAGCATCACATGATTATTTAATTACAGCTCTAATTTTTGTCTGGTGGATGGCAACATATCAACAATTAATAGGGCAAATAGAGGAGACTGCATTTTTAAAGAGACAGACCCCTGCTGGAATAGAGCTTGGAAGTACAGGATGTCAGTGCACAATGCCTCCATAGAGAGATATTGCTTTATACTGCACAAGTAGATCTGGTGAACGAAGGAACCAGGATTCTTAGTGACCTCCAGGTCTGTAACTTTAGTAAACAACATCATGTCCAGAGTGTCTTTTCTGATGTGAATAAATTACTAGCTGGCTGCTCTTCCGACCACGGCTCCCTACACTGCACATTTATAAGAATGGGTATTAAAAATGTCACTAGTGTAGAACAAGCACGACAATGTACAGACAAAATTATTACAGGCAGCTTGCTTAGATGGAAATGACAGCAGAAACCCAGAGACCGCGTGCACATTTGGTGTCGTTTGTAATGCTGGTCTGCATCAGTTTGTAGCTGTTGTTTGATGCCATTAAGAGGTATAACACTGTACATGCCAAGGGGATGTGTGTGTGATGAAAGTTAACGCAAAGGAATTAATATCCAGGAAAGAGAAACTTCACGTGTTCTCATGCAGTCAGCTAATACATTTGTGCAAATGCTATTGAATGCCTTAAACTATCCATAAATGAGCTGCACTAACAATTGAACCTGTTAAATACACCATGCCACACTTGCAAAGAAACCTTCACATTGGGTCCAGTTTGATCTGACTAATAACTAAAAGTCTGCCCTTCTAAAATTTGGAACAAACAGCTTACAATTGCTGTAGTAAATACCTACCACTGCCCCCCCCCCCCCCCCCCCCCCCCAACCACACACCTCTTTTTTCTCTTCCTTAGATATTGCAGGTGAAAGAGCAGCTATAATTGTAGAAAGTCAAGGGCAAGCTGACAGAGCAAACCTGTCTTGGATAGAATTCTTTGCAAATTCTGGACAGAAGGGCGACATAAGCTGCATTCTTACATGACAAGATAAAAAGGCTGGCAAGCAAGAGCCTGTTTATAAGCTTATATATAATGCTTTTTCATGCACCCTTAATATACATCCCATGTAAAATGTTTCAGAAAGGACTGTAATTAAGTGTATACTATACTAATAACACTAATAAGCGTACAGTATTATTATGTAACAATGAATCCTTAGAACTGAAAACTTCTAAGATAATGTTTTTCATTGTTCTTGGTTTTTTTTTTCTGTTTAGCTCAGGAAAAGAGAAACCCACCTATGAATATAGGTAGGTTAAAGAGTCACTTCCGCAGAGTGTTCTCCAACAGAAACTGCACTTCACTTTAGCGCCATAGGATTTATTTGCGTTCAACATTCCTCGCTCACTGGTATCCAAACATAATACTTACATTTTATCTACTCAAAACTCTCCGGTTGTGGTGGACCCCGAAAGCTGCAACTGCTCTGAAGCTCTCTCACTCATGGTTCTCAAAGGGTGGAATGTCCTTCCCTGAGGGTTTTGTCAGGTCAGAAGGCAGACTCCATCACCTTCTGGAAAAGGATTACGGCTTTCCTGTTTCCAGAGGATGAAACAGAATGGGTAGATGAGGATATAGGCTGATTATTTTGGGGTGGTAGTGGGTAATGAATTTTCATAGCATCCAGCCATCCTGGTTTTGCTTCCCCTTTGGACCTAAGGAATGTTTGATATGCATTGTGTATATTAATCGCATTGTTATGTATGTTTTATCTGTGAACCACCAACAGTGGCCTAGGGACAGACAGGTATGATAAACAGAAACAGGTAAACTTAGAGCTTGTTAATTATATGATTGGGGCAAGGCCTTCACAGTTTTAAGTTTCAGAAGGCATAGCATAACTGAAGGGAAGCAGGTCTCAGATTATGAATCCACTGGTCAGGGAGAGATTCTGCAGTTCAGTCCAAACTGGTATTATTAAATCTCTCTGTGTCTAGAATTGCTTGAAAACCCTGAACTCTGACAAAAGCCTGAAACACATGAAAACTATAGCTGGCCTGACAGGGAGTGTTGATACAGTGAATGCATCCTACAGAGGCATCAAACTGACAGGCTAAAATTCAAAGTGCAACCCAAATATGCAGGAACATTACCAAAGTGGCTTCAAGATGCTGGAACTACAATAAGATCACAGCCTGCTGAGTTGTACGCAGACAGTGTTGCTGGTATTAAAGTTACAATGCTTTGGCAAATAAACTTAAAAGCTCATCTGGATGTTACACCTTGCAATGTTTGTTTTAAAGGGGCAACACTGGCACGGATATCAAAGGGAACTTTGCAGTGACAGCTCATTGCAGCTTTCTTTACAAATGCTAGCAGTTTGGGAGAAGGCAAGGGGGCAGTTCAGGAGAAGTTTGAGTAGACAAACTATTCCAGTTTGAAAGCAGTGAGAGATATGTTGAATGCAGTTATGGAGAAGGCACGGGGCAGATCAGGAGAGAAACAGAATACAGCAAATCCGCAAAGGATCCTCAAGTTTACCTAACAGGAAACCTATCTCGATATGGATTTTTTTTTCCCCATAGGAACTCCATGTCAACCCAAGCTTTCCGAGCGCATAGACAAATCTACTGACAAATGATCATCCCACATGCTGGCAGGAGTTCCCTGCATATACACATCTTAAGTGGCATGCTAGGCATGAATTGTATAAATATGACTTTTTAAAGTTGCTTTTGCCTTTTGGTTCTAAACCCATGTGTGCAATGCACAAACAGCTACTATATCTTTAGAAAAAAAAAACTGGTTTGTGCATGTCACCCAGAGAGAGTTTAAAGTTCCTCTTACACTGGAATGAGTGGAGGAGTGGCCTAGTGGTTAGAGCACAGGTCTGGTAATCCAGAGGTGGCCAGTTCAAATCCCACTACTGCTCCTTGTGATCTTAGGCAAGTCACTTAACCCTCCATTGCCTCAGGTACAAACTTAAATTGTGAGCCCTCCTAGGACAGAGAAATATCCAGTGTACCTGAATGTAACTCACCTTGAGCTACTACTGAAAAAGGTGTGAGCAAAATCTAAAAAAATGATAACATGACTTTAAAAAAAAACCCCAAGGAAGAGTCAGCTGCTTAGATATCAGCACAGGTAGATATTAAGAGGGAGACAGAGCCATCATTTAGCGGCGACAGGAATATAGATGCATGCACAAACCTATAAACTAGTATTTACTTTGGGCAAGTAAGTAATATTTTTGCTCTGTTGCTGAGCTGTCGGTTTAATGCAGTGTAAATAAAATGGAAGTGCTTGATGGTTTCAGGTAGGAAGTACTCATTCCAGGAGAAGGACAGAGATTACTGGAGCCTGAAGCATAACATGGCAACCAGGCAACTTTATATCTGCCCGAAATATCATTTCTCCCATACTGACATCTGGGCAAATATTCACAGCACTGGGTGTCTATAGAATATCCAGTTCTGTTGCTAAACAGCTGAAATTAGAACTGCAAAATCTTACTATTTTTTTTTTGTTTTACAATTGTCTTCAGGAGGATTAAGGAAAGAATTATAGAAGCAACTGCGCATCTGTAATTTTATCACCATTTCGCTCTTAATGCAAACTTCATGTAATTATCTTAATCTGTCTTCAAAAGCTCAAATGATGTAGAGTTGTCAGTTTTTAGTCATCTCATTCTTGCTAGAAGTTACTGTATAGTCTTTGCTTAAAATATGTATATATTTCCTGTCAAAAGACCAAATACAGGGAAAACACTGCAAACCCTTCCCAAGAAATTAAATTCCATTCCCACAAAGAAGTGCACTCAAAAGACCGAATAACTATTGCCTGCAAAGCAAAGCAAAGCAAAAAAAAAAACGTATTTCAAATCACTGAGAAATCTCCTAAGAGACAAGTTTGCAAATGATACCTTCTAGGAAATGGAGCCCTTTTGAAACTAGAAGTGACAGATCTCCTTTGAAGAGAATCTACAGCAAATCCACTGCAGTGATGAGAGCCCTGTGAAATACTACAGCTGCCACTACCCTACCCTACATCTGCAGTGTACATGAGCTGAGGGGCCGGTCTGGATTTAACACCTATTGCACTTCCCCTAGGACATGAGGAGAAGTAGGAACCCATGTAGTCACCATCACAGCTTGCTCTGAACATGAGACAGCATCAACAAATAAAAAACGAAAGGCTTGAAATTAATCTTACAGTTTTCTGTCCAAGCAGTACATGGACGGTCACTGTTTTTACCTGGAAAATATAGAAAGTAGACACAGTTTCTTAAAGCTGCATTTTTTTCTAGAACACACTAGATGTAAGTTCTTACACTGGCAGCCAAACTCGGATGCATTTAATTCCTTTGGAGACCAAAATTATTAAGGCAGCTGAAGCTGTGGTTATTCAAAACTGCCTACGTGGAATAACCCCTTCTGTAGTTTCAGTAGGCACACCTGCCTATGACGCCATTTGAGATTTTTATTTTCTTAGTTTACATGATGAACAATTGTGCCTCTCTGAATCTATACACAGAGTATAGCATAATGGTGTTTGTAACCCAAAAACACCACTAAGATACAAGAACACATAAACCTGTCAGCTGTCCACACAGGCCCTGATTATATAAACCATTAAAAAAAAAACGTAGCCTACAATTCATTCAAAAGCCCACCTGTCTCTAATCAAGACCACACAACACAGGCAAAATTAACAACCATTTAACCCAAGTCGCTCCTGCAGCATCAGACTTCCTGTCAGCTCCCTGTTTCTGGGTTGTAAGGGGCAGGGGCCAAAAGTTACTAAAATAAGCCAGGAGAGGAAAAGTCCTGTCTGCAGTTAGCTAGCCACAAGTATTCCATAAAGCAACAGGACTAGCTATAAAAAGGAAAGAGTGTCATATTTTAAACACACAAGTAACAGCATTCCATTCAAATACTTTGGTTCCAGTGAATTCATTTTGCATACAAAGAACTATTATTTCACACATATTTCAACTTGTGGGAAAACAGAAGGAATGTACTGCTACTAGAACCGATTAGATTTAGACTGCTGGACTGACTTTGTTTTTTCTTATTCTATGTGGGTTTTCTTTCCCAGAATATTGTCATGCAACAAAAATATGACTTCTTCAATCAATCCTTTATCGTCTATATACAAGCGAGTGGGTTAAAAAAAAAGTGGGCAAGTAATTCTTCCACATACAACCTCTCTTTCTGCATGTTTCTTTATTCTGTATATACTGGATGTAAATACACACTGATGCACTTTAAAATATTGTGTTCAAAGAGAAATCATTTAAAAAATGAAACATTCTAGTGCTAAACTGAAATGAGAATACTGGGTATGAATACATTTTTAAGTCAGTATGTAAGCTTATATATTAGAAATGCACGCACTCATTTGTACTTTGCTACACTATACATACTGATTATAGTTTCTTATCAGATGCCTAAGTAAGCTAATTTTATATGCTTAGTGATTACTAAACATTTTAAGATATAACCAGTTCCTTATTCTCACTGCTGCTGAAATTATGCAGCTACTGCAACCTTTTCTAACAAAGCAACGCAGCACAGTGCATTAATATTAAGCTTGCTTCACAACACAAGCTTAAGGATTTTTTTTTCTTCATCTTATTTGTTAATATATTTAAAGGTGGCCATTCAGGCAAACTTCATCTGAACATCTGTCACAATGGAAAACTTGAATTCTGGCATTTTGCTAGCCGACAGAAGCTGGTAGTCCCCGAATTTTGCTAATAACACAACAGTTTACAATATTAATCAAGATGTATTGCTAAATCATATATTGTGCCTAATAATGACCATCACCATAAAGGCTCGCTTGAATCAAATTGGAATCGTGTTTTTTTAAAAAATATCCTTCGAAATGAAGCGATTCACTTGTATAGAACAAGCTGTCATCTAACGCATCTGACTGTTTACCCTCTCCGTTTTCTATTTAATTCAGTTTACATACTTGTGCAAAACAGTCTAGTTATGTTCACAGTGGGATACGTGTTTCTCTGTCAATAACAGAATATTTTATAGCCTCACTGATCTACCTTCGGAAAACCTGGCGCCCTTATCTGACGTTGTACTCCGAACTTGCCTTGTCCTCAGCACACACACAAAATAGATATACCCTAATTTGTTTTCTCTAAATACTCCCAGGACCCCCTCCATCACCAACCCTAGGCACCGATATTACAAAACTATGCTGGGAGAATAATCAATCCCCTTGATGGTGTAAATGATCTGACATTTGAGGTTCGGGAGGATTAGTGTGTGACGGTATGAGCTGAGGGATTGCCCTGGAAAGTAGTGTTTTTGGGAAGCTTTGCTTTCCCTTCCCAGGAGGGCACCTCTGAACTACCAACTTTCCAGGAATGAATCTTAGATCTCCGGGTCGGGTGTGAGAATAATAGTTGCAAGCCCCGCTGGATCTTCTCTGTCACGGCTGATACACGTTCTCTGGCAGCTCTCGAAACAGGAAAAACGAGAGACAGATCTCATTCAGGTGGCGAGATTACAAGCGCTAGGGCTGCCAGCCGTGAGTGACAAGCCAAGTGCCTTGAGGCTGGAGGCTGCAAGAGCTACTGTAAGTTCCTTTCAACTATCACCCTCAGAGTCATTCAACTGCAGCTTCCCCGCACCATCAGGTGGGGTTCATATATCTAAAGTTATCAACTCTTCCTGATGCTGGAAACCGAGCTGGGAAAGAATTTACAAGACACATAGTGCTAAATGAAGAATGCTAAAACAATTTAAAAAAAGGAAATCAAACGCTATGAACTTCTGAGAGAACTTTCTGTGGCTGGCATTTGCTCGCGTACAGCACTTCAACTTTCAGCAGCTTTCACTTCTTTCCGGTGCCCTAGCGCACCTCTATGCACTTGACTTGCTCTTATATCTTAACCGGGGGGGGGGGGGGGGGGCTGACCCCCTCCATCACCTCTGAATCTCTAGACCTGACCATCTCATCTAACAAGCGAGGGAGGCAAGGTGCTTTTGAATGGGGTTAGGGCAGTGACCCATCAAGAGCGTAATGGACCTCCCCCTCCCCCGCCCTAGATACATCAGTAAAAGTAATGAACATGAAAAGGCCGAAGGCGACTCAGGAGGAAGGGCCGGGGTGCAAAGGGGTCTCCGGCCGGCCGATCGGTCACTCATCATCATACTCTACCTTCAGCGCAGCCGCCGGCGCCTGACTCACTGGCACGCAACTTCCACGCGGTTCTCTTCTCTCATCAGAAGTGCGGGCTCCAAAAAGAAACAAAGAAAGAAAGAAGGAAACAAGCAAAAAAAAAAAAAAAAAAAGGAAGAAGAGGAAGGCAAGAGGAGAGAGACCCTCGATTAGCCCTCCCCAATCTCGGCTTCTAATCCCTGCCAGTGGGCGGGGGGTCGGTCATTCAAGCCCGAGCCGCTGGGTGTCTCCTGTGACTTAGCCGGCTGTGCGCGTACAGATAGATATACGCGTGTGTGTGTGTGTTAGGGGGGGGGGGGGGGGGGGCTGCGGCTTGCACCGCCCAGGATTTGCCTCTTGGCTTTCTGTGTGTCTGCGAGAGGGAGAGAGAGACGGCAGCAGAGCCAGAACCGCCGGGCATCAAGGGGGAGCGCTCTGCTTCTTCTCCCTTCTTCCCCTTCAGTTTGTGGGGCGCAAGTAAGTCTTTTTTTTCTCTCTTTTTCTTTTTCTCTCTGTTTCCCCCACCCCTCCCTCTTTCCTTCCTTCCTTCCTTTCTCGGAAGGAGGAAGTCAGGTGAGAGGCGGCGATGCCCTCCCAGCCCCTGCTTGTTGTTGTTTATACGATGCTGTTAGCTCTCAGGCGGCGCCTTGCCCTCCCCCTCCCCTCCCGTAGCCTGTAGATCGGGGGGGAGGAGGGGGAGGCACACAGCCCCCTCCCTCCACTTTATGATAATATTTATGCGCCACATGGCTTGCTGTCAACTAACTGCACACTGTGCCTAGAGTGAAGAAACAGTGAGGAGCTTCTAAAGCAAGACACCCCCCCCCCCCCCCCCCACACACACACACACACACACACACACACACACACACCTCCGCTCACCTGCAAAGCTCTGAAATACGCTGTCGGCCCTAAATTGGTACTGACAGTCCATATCTTTGCTTGCTTTGTAACTTCGTTGTTTTGCATCCTCACCCCCCGCCCTTGAGATCAGGGTTGTGGCGAGGCGCAGCACAGACTGAGGTTGTGGCCAGTGGGTGCCAGCATGTGGCATTCGAAGGTAATATAATTTTTCAAGCTGAATATGGAAATGTGAGCAAAGCCACAGTGCTCTGCAGTTTAGGACTAGTGAAATCCGCTGTTTCTGGTACTGCTGCTAGTACTCACTTGGCGCAGGCTTTTTTTCCGTCCCTACGATGTCACAGCACGCTTTATAATATTATGGTTTTGCATTACAGGAGTAGGTGTGGTGGTGTCGCCACTTGGGTGGTCTTTTTGGATGTTTATATTCTTTCAAAGCAGGTAAGAAACAGTATTAATACCTTGCCCCATCTAGCTAGATCTCATCTGCTAGATGGGCATTCTCTTGAAAGGTAGATGACATCTGGGCCACCAAGGCTACTAATAACATAGCCTTTATATATATTTGGACAAGTTGGACAGGGCCATTAAGCATGATTTAGCTGGATAGCGCTGGGCATCTCCACCTGCCACTTCTGAAGTGAAATGGGCTTTCCCATTTAGGACCAAGGAAACAATAGGGCAGATGATTCATAAAATCCAATATGCCAAGACAAAACAGCAGATCAGAATTACTTTCTTCAAAACTTTACCAATAGGTAAAGTACAGTCCATGCTCGATATTCATTACAGTATGGTTCTGCAAAAACGTTGCAAACCATGAAATTGCAAATACTGAAAAACCGTACTTATGGGAAATAGGGGTTAGGTTTCAGCAATACCAATTTTCCTTCAAAACAGTGAAAAGTGAATTTCATATCCCTATAGGAAATATAGGGTTTGGTTCCTGCATTGGACAACACATAACAATAACCAGAGAAACATGGTGTGTTGCAAAAATTATTTTTATTTGCTGAACCATTTACAGTATATAAGTATTGCCATACTGGGACAGACCAAAGGTCCATCAAGCCCAGCATCCCGTCTCCAACAGTGGCCAATCCAGGTCACAAATACCTGGCAAGATCCTAAAAAAGTACTAAACATTTTATACTGCTTATCCCAGAAATAGTGGATTTTCCCCAATTTAATACATACTGCAGTAACATTCTTCAATTAAAGAAATTACACAGAACAGTGCTGGAAAATAAATACTGTACCATGCAATGAAGAAAATCCCTCTTGGCTGCTCTAGGATGCTTGGTGGCAGTTTCCAGAAGCATACAAGCAAACGCCAAAACCGCAAAAGCAAAAGGTGCATGTCTGCAAATACGCGAACACAATGATGGCGAATGGCGGTTGCTATTTGCATCTCTGTGGATGAGCGAAATAGCGAATGCGCGAATAGTGCGGACTGTATCACTAAACAAGCCCAAGGGGCTGATCTGCTGTTTTCTACTGCCACTTTCCTATTTAGGATCCATACTGGTCCATTGTCAGGACAGGATGCTAAGTCAACAGGGTCTGACCCAACTTGCCACATTGTATATTCTCTCCAAAGTGCAAAATCAGGCACTCCTCTCTGCAGAAACCAATGCTTTTGCAAATCTTCCTTACCATTTATTTATTAGGATTTATTTACCACCTTTTTAAAATAATTCAGCGCAACAGGACACCTGTGAGAGGGTCTAATGAGAAATCAGAACAGCAAAGTTCTCCTGAGGTTTCACATGGAAAGACACGAAAATGCTCTGAAACATGAACAAAGAGCAAAATACTGCTGTGTGGAAGCCCCACTTGCAAATCCTGGAGAACATTTGGCCCTCGCAGTAGTAGATTTTCAAGCAGAGTCTGCTACCTGCAAAAGGTCTTTGAATTCATTTAATAGCCTTCTGTGATGCAAAAACATACAAAGTAGCTTATTAATAGTGCATTTTTTGAAAACAGGTGTGCAAAAACTTCCCATGATGATTTTCTTAAAAGATAATTACACCTCAGTGAAGAGTAGTTATCATTTTTTTTCAGACTTCGCCACAAAATTTCTTGGAAAAAATGCTACAAAACTCATTTGCATTTGTAACAAATGTTTGCAAATATGGTCCTCTAGCCTGCGGAAGATCCTGCAGGTCAGTACATTAAGACCACAAGATAGGCATTTTGTGGGGGAAAGGCTGCATGGCATTCTTTACAGGCAAAACTTTACAGGATGCAAAGTTATATTAGCCTCATAGATGCTGTAATAGAATTCAAATCACATGCGAAAATCTCTCGGTTTTGTAGGGGACAGTAGTAGGGAAACTTGTGTTTGATTAATATCTTATGAAACAAAGTTGTGAGTGCGAATTACACACTTAGAATATTTGTTAAATGTGATTGTCAAAAGCTATTCAATGAATTAAGGGTGAAAGCGTTTCAATTGTGCAGTGGAAACAAGGCAAATATTTCATTGCTCATGAAGGGGTCTGGAGAAAAAACTGCAGAGTAAAGGACAGCTCTGAGTATAAAACGACATGTATTCAATTTCAAAAGCTTTTCTCTATAAGAGCAGAATAAGAGAAATCTATTCTCCTACTTATCATTTCTTTAGTGCTACTAGACATACCCAGCGTTGTACACAAAACACATAAGAGACAATCTCTGTTCGACAGAGCTTACAATCTGTTCGACAGATAAACAGAACAAAGAAGGGATTAGGGAGTTACTTATTATGGGAATGATTAAAAACAAAAACAGGTACTAGACAGGTGAATAGGGGGTTAACAGTTAAAAGCAGCTTATTCAAAGCTAGGCTAAAAGCCCACCTTTTCGAGGCTATTTTTAACTCTTAACTCCCTGTTCACCTGTTCAGTACCCCAGTTTGTTCTAATCATTTCAATAATAAATAACCCCCTAATCCCTTTTTTGTCCTGTTTCATTGTCTTTCAGATCTAGCTCCCAGATTCTTTCCTAGGTCATTTTGTCTAGATATATTAATAGAAAGTAAAGACGGCCCCAGCTAATCTCAGATCAATATATTTTCCCTATGCAGGGGCACATGGTGAGGAACAATCTTAAGTACTTTTTACATTTTATCATGAATAATTATTTAACTCCATATCCACTCTTTAGTTTGCAGTGTGTGCTGGTACACAGGAATAAAAAATAGGTAACCAGTGTCAATGAAAACTTATACTGTTAAATCATTAAAAAAACAAACAAACTTGAACTTCTCATCTGTCTCCTGTGGGAACTAATGAACCAGAAAGGAACACTTTGAATGTGACTGACCTGGGTTGACTTCGATATGACACATTCAGTCATACATCCATCCAATTAGCTAAACTCTAATCTGTGACTCTTCCAAGCTGGTCCCAGAAAAGTCATTTTCATTTTATGCACTTATGTACTGCGTAGACCTAAGCAGTTTACAGTTTCATTTTAGAGGTACTGGGTCTGTCCCTAGTGGGTTCACAGTCTAAGTGGAACATTGTACTACTGTTGTACCTGGGGTAATGGAGGGTTTAATAACTTGCCCAGGGTCACATGGCGCTGCAGAGGGAATTGAACCTGGTTCCCCAGAATCTCAGCCCACTGCTGGCCATTAGGCAGCAATGAGAATCAAATGCAGTTCCCCAGGTCCACAGCCACTCCTAGGGGGTATTTTATATAGCCACTTTCTTGCATTCATGGCCTCTTATAAAACACTAACTAGCATAGAAGCACACACTTGACATGATGGCACATTCTTTGTAATAAGCATGTATGGGAGTGGAGTATGCATATGCATGTGTAAATTATAAAATACATTAATTTACATGCATATAATAGTGGTTGGATAATCGAAAAATTGGATAATACAAAAAAAGTGGATAAGGGATAAAAGAGAGGAATGTTGAAAGCATATTTTTAAAAAAAGAAGCATTAACAAGAGTTTACAAGCTTAGAGGTGAGTTCTCTAAATTGCGCCTAAAAAGTCGGCACTGAAAAAACCTGCTTAAGTCTGGGGGGTCACGCAAATATTTAGGCACGTCCATTTCCACCAAGGAAAACACGGTGCAAATGCCCCCACCTAAATTTACGCGCATGCATAATTGCATGCATAACCCATAATCACACCCACAATCCATCCCGAACCGCCCATGACCCTCCCATTTTCATGCCCCCTTTTTTGGGGGACATGCATAAAATTTAGGCATGGATCATGCACCTAAATATACACCATGCATACATTGATTCCAGTTAGCGCCAATAATTGCTTGTTAAAAAGCTAATTATGTCACTAATTGGCTCATTCAATTTAAATTGTGCATGCAAATTTGGGCACATGCACAATTTATGGTGACTTGAATGCAATGCCTAGAAAGAGAGAGAAATGATGCTGTGATGTCAGATAATCCAGAATGTTGGATAAGGGAAGGTTAGTTAAGTGAGACACTACTGTACTTAAAAATTATGGATGCAAATATTTGATTTCATAGAGACGAGACGCTGCTCTGTTCTTTTCTGCTTGACTTTGTTTCAAGCATTGTTTTACGCGATAGCATCAGGAAAGAGACACAGATATTCCTTCTACAATTTGGATAGTATAAGAAATCATCATACGGTGAGAAGACTCCTGACGCAGGCCTGTATGGCCGAAACACAGCTGTGTCGAGTCCCTTTCTCCCTGCTATCCTTTGGTTAATAAAGTTTATTTTTTAATTCTCACAACCAAAGTGTTGTCCCCCCTTTTTATATGATTTTTATTATATTTTTAAATACAAATTTGAAGATTTCTTATATATTTTTGTGTTTTTATTTTTTATTTTTATTTTTATTTTTGTCAGTCATCTTCGCTGTTTTGTTTGTTGCAAATATTCATACCAGCTGTAGGGTACAAGATAGAGAGAAGGATGACCAAATTAATAAAGGGGATCGGATGACTTCCCTATGAGGAAAGGCTAAGGCGGCTAGAGAGATGGCGCGGGGGGGGGGGGGGGAGGATATGATAGAGGTCTATAAAATACTGAGTGGAGTGGGATGGGTAAACGTGAATCGTTTGTTTACTCTTTCCAAAAATTCAAGGATTAGGGGGCATGCAATGAAGCTACTAAGTAGTAAATTTAAAACAAATCAGAGAAAATATTTCTTCACTGAGTGTGTTATTATGCTCTGGAATTTGTGGCTAGAGAATGGTAAAAGAGGTTAGCATAGCTGCATAAAAAAAAAATGTCCATAGACCATTAGTAGGGTAGATTTGAGGAAATCCACTGTTTATTCCTGGGATAAGCAGCATAAAATCTGTTTTAGTCTTTTGAGATCTTGTCAGGTACGTGTGACCTGGATTGGCCACTGTTGAAAACAGGATACTGGACATGATAGACTGAGTCTGTTCCAGGGCTGCAGTTCTTATGCATTTATGTACTTATATAGGGCAGGCATAAATGTCTGTGCTTATAGTGTAGGCCTAGATTTCTGCCACTTACTCTCGTATTTTAGAAAGACAAGCAGGCACCTACTGGTCTATATAAAATTGACCTAATATTAGCACCTGAAAATGCACTTACACCATGCACCTCCTTATAAGATTAGCCCTGGGCAGGGCAATTCTGTAACAGGGTGCTAGCAATTATGCACACGTAAGTGCTGAGATAGAACATGTGTAATTGCACTACATGCTATTCTTTAACCCCCCCTGTTTATCAAGCTGCGTGGCAATGCCAACACAGCTCATTCAAAATGAATGGGCTGTACTGACATTGCCACACTGATAGCCGCTAGAACTGCTTAGTAAACAGGGGGATAAGGTAGGACGAAACTGCAAGGGAGCATATATATATATAGGCAGAGCATGAGAGATTCGGTGAGAGTCCGCCAAGGCGGAGGAACGCCGAGATTTCAAAATGAAGCAACAGCATTAAAAAAGGAGTGGGAAATAGGCCAGGCTAACCAGAGATAAACAAGGAGACTTAATTTAGAACCCATGTGTTTTCTACTCTAAGGTCTTTTTAAAGACCACATTGTTCCATTCTATTTTGTCTACGTATATTGACCATTTGATGTTGTTACGTATTTTATTTAAAGACTCCTGATGCAGGCTACCAGCCAAAACACGGTACTGTGTTGAGTCTTCAACAATAAACTATCTACGATTGACTGAAGTCTCTTCGTTTGTCTATGGTTAGCCTGACCTATTTTCCACTCCTTTTTTATTGCTGGAGCATGAGAGAGGCATGGGCATGGCTCTAATTTACATGTTAAAAAAAAAAAGCTGATATACCCCCTTTGCAAAAACCAACCAAGGAGAAACAACAGAACAAAAAGGAGAACGACCAAAGAAATACCAAGCAAGGGATAGTTATTAAAAATCAAAAGACATACAGTCTAAGCAGATCTATAAAATCCATAAAAAATGGAATATCAAGACTCAATGCAGTCCTGTGTTTCAGCACGCAGTGCATCTACCTCAGGAGTCTCAACTTGTAAATCCCTTGAACTGTACAGAAACAGATATATGCACAACAAAATATGTGCTGTGGTGGCAAAAGGACACCAACTGCTGAAAGTAACACAGTTCTGTGGTTGACCTGGTGGGGCATTTTCAAATGGGGCTGGCCATCTCTAAGGGCGCCCATCTCCGAGGACGGCGCCGTGAAGGGGCGGGGCCAACCATATTTTTGAAACGAGATGGGCGTCCATCTTTCATTTCAAAAATATGGTTGGGGGCACCCAAATCTCAACATTCGGTTCAAATGCTGAGATCACCGGCTGTAGAGATGAGCGCCGTCGGTTTTCAGCCATAATGGACACCGAGGGCGCCCATCTCAAAAATGAACAACTCCAAGGCATTTGGTCATGGGAGGGGCCAGGATTCATAGCGCTCTGGTTCCCCTCACATGCTAGGACACCAACCGGGCACCCTAGTGGGCACTTCTACAAATTAAAAAAAAATTGCTCCCAAGTGCATAGCTCCCTTACCTTGGGTGCTGAGCCCTCCAAAACCCACCAAAAACCCACTCCCCACAACTATACATCACTACCATAGCCCTAAGGGGTGAAGGGGGGCACCCACATGTGGGTACAGTGGGTTTCTGATGGGTTTTGAAGGGCTCCCATTTTCCACCACAAGTGTAACAGGTGGGGGGGGGGGCCTGGGTCCGCCTGCCTGAGGTGTACTGCACCCACTAAAACTGCTCCAGGGACCTGCATACTGCTGTGATGGACCGGAGTATGACATTTGAGGGTGGCATAGAGGCTGGCAAAAAAAGTTTTTGTTAGGGTGGGAGGGGGTTAGTGACCACTGGGGGAGTCAGGGGAGGTCATCCTCAATTCCCTCCGGTGGTCATCTGGGCAGTTCATGCACTTTTTTGTGAATTGGACCTTAAAAAAAAGGGACCAAATAAAGGGGACCAAATTCTCGCCAGGGACGCCCTTCTTTTTTCCATTATCGGCCGAAGCCGGCCATCTCTTAACCACGCCCGGCACGCCCCTGTCCCACCTCTGCTACCCTTCTGACACGCCCCCGGGAACTTCAGCCGTCCCGACGAAGGAAAGCAGTTGGGGACACCCAAAATCAGCTTTCGATTATGCCGATTCTGGCGCCCCTGAGATTTGTGTCGAAAGATGGGCGCCCTTCTCTTTCGAAAATGAGCTGGCTGGTGTAAATGGTCGCACCTAAATATAAGTCCACCAATTCTTGGTGCACAGGTGCTGTTATACATTTGGCGCTCAGCATGCGGCATTGGCGTGCCTAATTTAAGGCACCGAGTTATAGGATTGCCCCCTTAGGACCAGATTCTATATATGGCACCTAAAAAAAAAAATCGATGCCGAAAAAAATGTGCATAGTGCTAGTCTATAAACCTCACCTAAAGTTAGGCGCAGTTTATAGAATATGCATAGCACCTGTTCCTGTGACTAAAATTTAGGTGATTAAGTAAAACCCAGTATAAATGCCTGCACCTATCTTAGGCGCGGATTGGACACATTCTATAACATTGCGTGTAATTTTTAGGAACGCCCATGCCCCTCCCAAGGCCACACCCCTTTCGAGATCCACATATTAGAATTTATGAGCATCACTTTACAGAAGACGCTTAGAAATTCTAATTAGTGCCAATTGCTCGTTAGTAGGCAATCATCAGTCCTGATTGGCTTGTTAATTACGTTGCATACATGATTTGTCCACGTGGCCAGCTCATTAGACGTTTATAGAATCCATCCCTTAATGCCTAATCCCATGTATTTATGAAGTCGTGCACAGTACATACAGGGGCAGGTCTTCCTTTTTCCAAACTAATTCATTTAACTTGGAAAATAAATTCTTCTCTCTGATTTCCTGGTGGTGTATTATGCTGTAAGTTTCCTGAAAAGCATACCTGGCACAGGGTTACTGTACCTTTCTCCTGGAATCTAAGACAAGTTTTGTTTTTTTTGTAATTTATTTTTAAATGTAATTTTGTTTGCCTGAAGGGCAAACCTTTTCTTTAGTATCAGTCAGTGGCAGGTTTTATCACTAAAGCCCCAGCAATAAACAAACCAACACATTTCTTGTTTAAGTTCCAAGTGTTTGGAATGAGGAAGGGGAGCTGATCACAGCAGTGCAAGTCAAATCAGCTTAAATAGTGGAGTTTTCTTCTAAAGGACACAAGGTTATTGAAATCTCAATGTTTTGGACTGATTTTTGTTTTGTTCTTGAGGAGATGGAGGAATAAAGGGTGACAACTAAGGTGATGTCTCTTTATTGCAGGGATGGGCAGCCTGCGGCCTGAATGTGGTGCACCATTACATTGTATGCAGCCCATGAGACCAGGGTAAGTATACACTGAAAATGTCATTAACTAGAGTTTGGGTGATTGGGTGATTTATATTTTGTAAATATTTTCAGAGAAGCCACTCTAGCAGTTCGTTTCCATCGTTTAGTTAAATTTTTACTTATTTATCAGAGGTCTATGGAGTGCTGTGCATTTCCAGTTCCAACATTACTACTACTACTAATAGCATTTATATAGCGCTACCAAACGCACGCAGCGCTGAACATTACATATTGTTGCAGCCTGCCAGGGATAGTACTGACATTCATGCGGTTCTCTGTGTATAAAGGTTGCCCTCCTTTACCTTACTGTAATGTCATTCACGTACAGAGCTCTGCTTTTTTCATTAGGTCAGATAGGAGGTTACCTGAATACAAAAGTGAATTATAGGTCAGATGACAATGGTGGCATGATGGTATTTGTTTTCAAAAACTGGAAAGAGCTAGACAGGAAAAGGGTGATGGCTTGGAAGGTGTGAAAAGGGACAGAACAAGACAGCAGGAACTGCAGCTGCAGGAGCAGTATCCCCTAAATTCTATATATCGCATCTTGATTTCTGTGAAGGAATTGAAGCATATTCTATAAGAATGCGCATAACTTGGCTAACTAGCTAATCAGCATTGTTAATTGGATGTAAACAAGTAATTATCAGCACTAATTGGCATTAATTGAGATTTACGTGCACAACTCACTAAGCATATACTGTAACATGGTGCGCCTAAATTCTAAGTCATGTAGTTGAAAAGAGGGCGTGGCCATAGGCGGGGCATGGGCATTTCTACAATTTATGCATATTATTACGGAATACACCCGCTGCGTGCCTAATTTAGGTGCCAGGATTTACACCAAGTAAAACATGGCCTAAATGGACGTGACCATATTTGGTCACATGGAGAGGTGCTAACTGCTGTTACTACATCTTCCAGAGCTTAACTATTTGTTCAGGTGGTCTTTTACAAAGGTGCACTAATGATTAGCACACGCTAAACACCAGAGACAACCATAGCGTGCCTTTGTAAAAGGACCCCTGAGTCAGCCTCCTATTTATTTTAAAAGTGTTTCTATGTAACTTCATCGAGTGCCCCTAGTCTTTCTACTTTTTGAAAGAGTAAAAAATCAAATCACTTCTACTCATTCTACACCACTCAGGATTTTGTAGACCTCAGTTATATCTCCCCTCAGCCATCTCTTTTCCAAGCTGAAGAGCCCTAAACTCTTTAGCCTTTCCTCATATGAGAACAGTTCCATCCCCTTTATCATTTTGGTCGCTCTTCTTTGAAACTTTTCTAATTCCGCTATATATTTTTAAAAATATGGTGACCAGAACTGAATGCAGTATTCTAGGTGAGGTCGCATCATAGCGATACAGAGGAATTATAGTATTCTTGGTCTTATTTACCATCCCTTTCCTAATAATTCCTAGCATCCTGTTTGCTTTTTTGACCACTGCCGCACACTACTACTACTACTATTTAACATTTCTAGAGCGCTACTAGGGTTACGCAGTGCTGTACAAATTAACAAAGAAGGACGGTCCCTGCTCAAAGGAGCTTACAATCTAAAGGACGAAATGTCAAGTTGGGGCAGTCTAAATTTCCTGAGAAGAGGTGTAGTGGTTAGGTGCCGAAAGCGACATTGAAGAGGTGGGCTTTGAGCAAGGACTTGAAGATGGGCAGGGAGGGGGCCTGGTGTATGGGCTCAGGGAGTTTGTTCCAAACATGGGGTGAGGCGAGGCAGAAAGGGCGGAGCCTGGAGTTGGCAGTGGTGGAGAAGGGTACTGAAAGGAGGGATTTGTCTTGGGAGCAGAGGTTACGGGTAGGAACGTAGGGGGAGATGAGGTTAGAGAAGTAAGGAGGGGCTGCAGATCGAGTGCATTTGTAGGTTAGTAGGAGAAGCTTGAACTGTATGCAGTACCTGATCGGAAGCCAGTGAAGTGACTTGAGGAGAGGGTTGATATGAGTATATCGGTCGAGGCGGAAGATAAGACGTGCAGCAGAGTTCTGAACGGACTGAAGGGGGGATAGATGGCTAAGTGGGAGGCCAGTGAGGAGTAGGTTGCAGTAATCAAGGTGAGAGGTTATGAGAGAGTGGATGAGAGTTCGAGTGGTGTGCTCAGAGAGGAAAGGGGGAATTTTGCTAATGTTATAGAGGAAGAAGTGACAGGTCTTGGCTATCTGCTGGATATGCGCAGAGAAAGAGAGGGAGGACTCAAAGATGACTTCGAGGTTGCGGGCAGATGAGACGGGGATGATGAGGGTGTTATCAACTGAGATAGAGAGTGGAGGGAGAGGAGAAGTGGGTTTGGGTGGGAAGACAATAAGTTCGGTCTTGGCCATGTTCAGTTTCAGGTGGCGGTTGGACATCCAGGCAGCAATGTCGGATAAGCAGGCCGATACTTTGGCCTGGGTTTCCGCAGCGATGTCTGGTGAGGAGAGATAAAGCTGGGTGTCGTCAGCATAAAGATGATAGTGGAAACCATGCCATGAGATCAGGGAGCCCAGGGAAGAGGTGTAGATTGAAAAAAGAAGGGGTCCAAGGACAGATCCCTGAGGAACTCCAACAGAGTGCGGGATTGGGGTGGAGGACGATCCATGAGAGTGTACTCTGAAGGTACGATGGGAGAGATAAGAGGAGAACCAGGAGAGGACAGAGCCGTGGAACCCAAAAGAGGACACTGGGCAGAAGATTTCAGCCCATTGTCTACAACAACACCTAGATCTTTTTCTTGGGTGCTGACCTCAAAGCTAGACCCATAGCATCAGGTAATTATGATCCGGGTTATTCTTCCCAATGTGCATCACTTTGCATTTGTCCACATTAAATTTCATCCGCCATTTGGATGTCCAGTCTTCCAGTTTCCTAAGGTCTTCCTGCAATTTTTCACAGTCCATATGCGTTTTAACAACTTTGAATAGTTTTGTGTCATTTGCAAATTTAATCACCTCACTTGTCATTCTGGTTTCCAGATCATTGATAAATATGTTAAATAGCACCGGTCCCAGTTGAGATCTCTGCAGCACTCCATATTCACCCTCCTCCATTGAGAGAAATGGTCATTTAACCCTACCCTCTGTATCCACAATAGAACATTGCTTCCTATCTCATGACTCTTTAATTTTCTCAGGAGTCTCTCATGAGGAACGTTGTCAGAAGCTTTCTGAAAATCTAGATACAGTACATCAACCATCTCATCTTTATCCACATATGTATTTACATCTTTAAAAAAAATGAAGCAATTGGTGAGGCAAGACTTCCCTTGGCTGAAGCCATGCTGACTCTGTCCCATTAAACCATGTTTGTCTAAGTGTTCCATAATTTTATTCTTTGTAATAGTTTCCACTCATTTGAAGTTTCTCACTCTATGAACCCCTTCTCTCATTCATTAGAACCTTAGTGCCAGTGCTGTGATCTTGTGTTTTCTCATTTTTGATGCCCCCTATATGGGGTACCCCAGAGCTTCCCCTTATTCCCTATTTTATGTACTATTTTTATGTGCTCACTGAATTCTGTGGTTTTGGACGAGGGAGAGTATCTATACTCTTATGCAGATGATATTTTTATCTTATTGACGATACCTAACTGTTACAATGGGAATATTTGGGCTGATTTACCAAGATAAGTTACTGGACAAGCTAAAATACGCTAAAGCTGAATCCTGCAAAAAACTAAAATGTTATGGTTTGGAGATTATTCATTAGCTGCCCCTTTCAGTCATTTGTTTAAACAATAATGATTATTTTACTATCAATAATACAGCCAGAGTTTTGGGCTTTATTTTAAATTCATCTTTAATTTTTGAATTTCAAATGAACAATCTATGGGGCCCTTTTACAAAGGCATGGTAGGGGTACTGCGTTGGTAGCACAAGGTAAAACAGCACTACTGCCAGGCACCCTGCGGTAGTTTTCTTTTGCCGTATGCTGTTTCCTGCGTTAGAAAATCATTTAGGGCCCTGTTTACTAAGCTGGCCTAAAGGCATGCTAGCGTTTTAATCTCATGCTAAAAATTAGGACGCACTAATGCTAGAGACACCTATAGGAATATATGGATGTCTCTAGCATAAAACATTAGCACACCTTAGTAAACAGTGCCCTTATGTTTTCTAGCGTGGGGTCGGGGAGTAGGCATGCCCTGTGGTAATTGAGCAGCGCGGGCACATTGCTGGGCACTGCCCGATTGCCAAGCAAGTAGCACGTGAGCCCTTACCGCCTTCTAAATAGGAGATGGTAAGGGACCAGGTGGTGCTGGCCATGTGCTAATTTGGAAATTAGTGCGTGACCATTAATGGCAGAAATAGAAATTTGGCCATTTTAGAGCCATGGTAAGAAGTGAGTGGGAAACCCACACATTAAAACTACCGCCGGCCACTTTTTAGCACGGCTTAGTAAAAAGAGCCCGTTATATGAAGTGTTCACCCCTGTTTTCACGAAAATCGGTTTGTTTTGCCAGTTGAAGGCCATGATTTTTATCCGATTTGGATTATTTCAACTCTTTATATGCTGGGATTACGGATTTTCTTCTGAATAAAAAATTCCAAGTTTTACAAAACCCTGCAGCTAGATTAATTTTCAAAAAGAAATTCAATCATGTTTCTCTTTTGCTGATCGAACTTCACTGGCTCTGTGAATGTAATCAAGCATGGATTGCCTTTAAAATGGCCCGCTTTGTTTTAAAAATCTTAGAGGGCTTTAGACTGGTGCTCTAACCACTAGGCCACTCCTCCACTCCCACACCTTTTTCAGTAGTAGCTCAAGGTGAGTTATATTAGAATTAGAATCCTACGTTCATGAGAGGCAGGCCTAAGGGGCCCTTTTACTAATCCATTGTAGGGCTAACAAGCGGGTAGTGCTCGCCAAATTGACACTACCACCAGGGTAGTGTGGGCACCCGGTGGTAATTGCAAAGTTGGCGCACGCAGTTTCCCCCGGTAGAAAATAATTTTCTATTTTCTACCATAGGGGGCATTCCCGGTGGTAATCGGCAGCACTGCCACATTGGCGCGTGCTGCCTGATTACCGCACAAGTAGCGAGTGAGCCGTTTGCTCCAAGTAAATAGGTGGCGTTAAGGGCTCAGGCAGTAAATTGCAACACACTACTTTCCTTATTAGCGCCCAACCATTTACTGCCCCATTAAAAAAAGGCCTTTTTCCCAGCCGTGGGGAAAAATGGCACAGGTGCGAAAATTTCTCACATCCAAACTGGCGCAGGACACTTTTTACTGCAGCTTAGTAAAATGGTCCCTAAGAAAAGAAAAGCCAAGTGAGCATATCTTCCTATATACTACCTCCACCCTTTTCTGTGTACCAACAAGTACATGTGCTCTGAAACCCATGCACCTACTTTAGGGGGTCTTTTACTAAAGATTAGCTTGAGCTATCTGCAGCAGAGCCCATAGGAAGAAAATGGGCCCTGCTGTAGCTAACTCAAGCTAATCTTTAGTAAAAGACCCCCTTAATGACTGAACCATTGATCCTATATAGCGCACCTTCTACGCTGAAATCCAAGCATATTCTATAATAATGCACGTAACTTAATTGGCTTAACAAGTTAATCAGTGTTAAGCAATAATGACCACTAATTAGCAATATTTAGAATTTATGTGCATAACTCGCTAAGCCTGTTCTGTAAAGCACTGCACCTAAATTCTAATGCACACAGGCGAAAAGGGACATGGTTATGGGTGGGGAAATGGGCATTTCATTGTTGTTCCAAAATTTACATGCACTGTTATAGAATATGGCCCAGTGCGTGTAAATCTACGCACCGGGATTTATACCACAAATTCATTGGTGTAAATGGAGGCACGTAGTTGTAGGCACTGGAATATCAACTAAGCATATTCTACATACCGTGCCTAAATCTAGGCACAGCTTAGAGAATACGCTGAGTCAGAAATGTTTCCCACGTAGGGTTTTAGGCACCATCTATAGAATCTGGCTCTGAGTTGAGAAAAAATTTCAGTGCAGAGAACCAACTAATACTGATTTTACTCTGTGTCCTTTCAGTGTTTGTTGGAACTGTGGGGATTTGACATGGACATTTTTGTGTGGTTTTTTGAAGACTAAACTAGACCGTACGGCTTTTAGCTATTTTTCTCTGGGTTTTTGGTGAGCAGAGTTTTCTCCAGTTTTGGAGTGTTTTTGTTGCTCTCTTTTTTTCTGTAGATAGATAATTTAGGGGTCCTTTTACAAAGGCATGCTAGCATTTTTTATCATGCAGTAAAAATAAGCGTGCACTAAGGACCCCTTTTACCAAGCTGCGGCAAAAGGGGGCCTGTGCTGGCATTGGTGCATATTTTTCACGTGTGCTGTGGCCCCCTTTCATCGCAGCGAATAAAAGGAAAGTCTAACTTTCCTGCAGGAAATGGCCTTGCAGCAAGTAAAGCACTTGGCATGTGGCCATTTCAGTGTGGGGGAGCCCTTACTGCCACACATTGAAGTGGCAGTAAGGGCTCCCGCCCTGACCTGGTGGTAACCGGATAGTGCGCAGCACTACCCGATTACCGCTGGGTACACTCCGGCACTACAAAAATAAATACATTTTTGTAGTGCCAGAAATGATGGCTCACTAGGGATGGGAAGTACCGACGGACTGCTGCGGTAGCCCAGTGGTACTTCCTGTTTAGAGAGCAGTAAGCCCGAGTTGGGCATACCACCACTTAGTAAAAGGAGCCCTAAATGCTAGAGACGCCTATATATTCCCATAGGCATCTCTAGCATTTAGCTCGCACTAATCATTAGCACATGCTAAAAGCACTAACACGCCTTTGTAAAAGACCCCCTGTATGAGGTAATCGATAATACCTAAGAATCCCTTTGGGAAAGACTGACACGTTTGGTCAGGCCAATGCTATTTGAGCTTTGAGGCCTCGTTTATTTAGGTTTAGAGAGTTTTTATAGGCCCCCTTCCCCCCACACACAGTCTGTGTTAGCCATCTTGTTAGCAAACTGCATGTTTCATGCTTCTTTGGTGGGGGCGGGGGGGGGGGGGGGTCTTTTTTGCAGAGCAATATTACACTAGGCCTCGATTCTGTAAATGGTGTCCAAATTTGGGCACCGAAAAAATGAGCGCTGAGCACTATTCTATAAATGGTGCTCTGAGTTGGGTGCCATTTATAGAACAGCGCACAGCACCAGGATCCATGTCCAACTTTGGGCACGAAGATTTACACCAATTGACACCTGGTATAAATCATTGCACGTAAATTAGGCATGGATCCCTGAATTCTATAATAGTGCATGCATTTTTAGTGAGCGCCCCTGTCTTGCCCTTGCTCCTTCCAAGGCCATGCCCCCTTTTCAGTTGCGTGCTAAAAGATTTGCACGGGCATCTTTATAGAATATGGCTTATCAAGATGTGGACATAAATCCAAAGTGTGGCCAATTAGCGGCAATAATTGATTGTTAGTGCCCAATTATTGGCTCATTACTCAACTAAATTGTGCGTGCAATATGGTTTCTAGAAGTTTTCCTAGTTATGACTCCAGAGCTTCCATTGATGTGTGCTTGAATGTTCATATATTATATATGTTATTTTTCTTTTCTCTTGCTCTATTTAAACATATTTTCTTTGTGATTTCTTTGTTTTAAATATTTATAAGTTAAAAAAGAAATTGTGCATGCACCTAAATTTGCATGCACAATTTTGAGCACCATATATAGAATCAGGGTGATAACTCGTGGAAGATTTATACCCTGGGCACATTGTGTGAAAAATCTCTCTTTAGGGGTGGTTTACCTGTGGTATTTCTACTTTCTACATGCTTTCAGATGTATTTGGATACTTGGCTCATACCACAGAATGTACATTCCACTGGTTATGACCAGAGTCAGGTATACCTTCTACCAGCTACTGCCAGTTGGTTGCCATCACTGTATGGAAAGAGTGGCATTTGTTCTGCTTAGGTTTTAGGAATGATATTAAGGATAAGCTGGCCCATGTGGCACCTTCCCTCCTCCCTCACAAAACTTAGATATCTTCACTGATCTCTGTATTAAATTCAGCACTCAATTAACTCTGTATCATTTGAAGGAAAGAGAGGAATCAGGCTTACCCTGACCCCTGTTATGAAGCCCATTTTTAAAAGGACACATACCCCAGCTTGGAACCCATGAAGGTAGTCCTGTCTTAGCAAATGTTGTCATCTGAGGAAGAGGAGCTTATAAACAAAAAGTGGAGATGGCCAGGGGATTGATGATGTCACTAGAGCCACACTCTGGTTAGTAATTTTATTGTTGACCTGACATGGCTGTGTTTTGTCAAGTGTCTTCATCAGGGGTCCATACTCACTCGTTCATGATATGCATAAGCAAAGCATTTTTTTTGTTGTTGCTTGTGCAATATGGCATATCTGGTCAACAATAAAATGAATAACCAGAGTGTGGCTCCAAGTGACATCCTTATCCCCCCTAGCCATCTCTGCTTTTTACTATTTCTGTTCTCTGCAGAATGTTTTTGTTCCTCTCGTTTCTCTTCTGAATCTAGGCTTATGCTATCAGGTCTGGGGAATTGTGTAAAGATGAGGCCTTGGAAATGCGTAGGTAGGACTCTGTCAGGGTTGCCGAGAGACAGGGCCTGGGGCAGGGCCACAGCAGCCACCACCACCCTCCCCACTCAGGCCGCAGCTACTGCTCCCCCCCCCCCCCCCCCCCCCCCCCCCCCCCCCCCACCTTCCTGTGTCTGCTCCTCCCTTGGCCTATCACTCTCCTGCTCCTGTCTGCTGGGATCGAGTTATCGTGTTAATGCAATCACCCGGGTCCCGGCACACAGGAGCAGCAGAGAGATATACCCCAGTGCCAGGCCCCCCTTGGAGGCCCAAGGAATCTTGCCCCCTCCCCCCAGTCAGCAGCCCTCGGCTCAGGCAGGAAACATCAGGATCTGGGCTCCAACCAGGGCCTGCTGGGTCACTCCATCAGTACACAGTGCCCCTGGTTCTAGTAGGCACATAATGTCATTCACTCTGGAAGACATGAAATATGATTAACGATCAAAGAGAAATGTTAGTGATCATTAAAGCTGAGCTGACAAAAGACCAAGCTCAATGGAATAAAGAAAAATAAAAAATCCATATAATACAAGAACAAAGTGAAAGAGATTACGAGGCATTTTCAGATGATTACAGAATGAAACTGAATGAAGTGCTTGCATCAGTCCCAAAAGACTTTGAAAGACAGACAGAAGAATAACTCAATCAAAAGGAAAGAGCGGATGTGCAGAACAGTAGTTCCCAAACCTGTCTTGGGGGACTCAAGGCAATCTGGTTTTTAGATATGCAGTGCTTCCATTGCATGCAAATTTATCTCATACATATTCATTGTTGGTATCCCAAAACCTGAGGGGTCCTTTTACAAAGGCACGCTGAAAAATGGCTTGCGGTAGTGTAGGCACAGGTTTTGGGTGCACGCTGATGCATTTTTTAGCGCGCCTGTAAGAAAGGCCTGTTTTTTAAAAGAAAATGGACGTGCGACAAAATCAAAATTGCCACGCATCCATTTTGGGTCTGAGACCTTACCGCCAGTCATTGACTTTAGCGGTAAAGAATCTGGGTGGTAATGACCTACATGCATCCAATGCCACTTGGCGCACATCTGTTACATGTGCCCAAAATTAAAAGATATTTTTCAGACATGCGTATCAGATGCGCGCCAAAAATGAAATTACCGCACGAGCTACGTGGTGGTCGGGCGGTAACTCCATTTTGGCACATGTTGGGTGTGCGTAGACGCTTACGCAGCTTAGTAAAAGGGCTCCTCAGTTGGCTGTTGTAACTAGTGGTCTTGAACATAACTGAGAAGAATGGATGGTCCAGGAAACCAAAATTCTGCAAACCAAAGAAGAGCAGCATGAAAAAAAAAAATGTTAACCGACCTTAAGTGCATCTGGAATGAGCATCATGTAGATCTGGTTAAAGGAACCTAATTCATAAAGAGCTTCTTTTACCAAGATGCGGTAAAAGGGGCCCTGTGGTGACTCACTGGCTTGCCGCATACCAAGGCCCCCCTTTTACCACCACCCAGAAAAAGGAAATTCTGGGTGGGGGACACGCTTGCCGTGCGGCCATTTCCCTGTGGAACCCTTACTCCCACCTATTTAGGAGGCGGTAAGGGCTCCTGTTCTACTCCGGTGGTAGCGGGCAGTGAGTGGAACTGCTCGATTACTGCCAGGTAAGCCCACAGTGCAAACCTTTTTTTAAAACTCTGACGCACTGGAAATGGAACATATTGGGGGCAGGCATTACTGCTGGGGTCCTAGTGCCTTATTGGCATGTGGCAAAGCAGCAGTTTGGTACCATAATTTTGTAAAAGGAGCCCAAAGTGCCATAGACAAATGACCTGATACACCCTGAAAAATGAATATACATGGCCAAAACAGTTCAGTATTTTCTATGTTTATTTTTCTGAAAAGTTTTTCAAATGTTTAGTGTTTTATTTTTCTTCATTTCACGCATTCATTTTAATAAACTTTTTTTGAATGTATGTTAAAACTTCTTAGCACATACTAATTGTTTGCACATGCATTAATTTGTAGGTTTACGTGCGCAGAATCGATTTTCTATACACTAAAAGTTTTAAGGCACCTAGTATGCACTAATGAATGCACATCCCTCATGGACATTCTATATCAGAAAAGCCTAGGAGATACATTTTCAGTGTGGAACAGAGTCCCTGAATTAGAATAAGTACCAGTCTGATTTCCAGTTCCTAGGTCTGTGGCCTACTGCTGAAACCCCCTAGGAGGATTATGCCTTTAAAAAGGACTAATAAAGCCCATAGAAAGACTAGCCCTCTAATGAGCTTGACTTATCTTCTGGACATGACATTAGACATAAATGACTGAATGAGTTGAAAGCTATTATAATTGAAAAAGAGGGGAAAAAGAGATTTGTTTATCAACTCATGGCTTGCAGTATCCCCACACTGATGTCTTCATTGGTAAATTCTCTTGTAAAGATAAAGGGATCCTTTTACAAAACTGCGTTACTGATTAAGGCACGCTGAATGCGAAGAAGCCCATGGGAATAGAATGGGCTTCTCATTCAGCACGCTGCTAATCAGTAGCGCAGCTTTATAAAAGGAGCTCAAAGTCTGAGAGGAATATCTGCTGCTGTGTTAAAGTGTTGTGGATTGTACTGCCTTCACTGTGAATTCCCTGTAAAATAGCTACTCCTGTGAATGTAACAGAGCTCCATCCCTGTTTCTAGTCTGAATTGATTGCCTAGGACCCAGTGGCGTAGCAAGGGCAGGGCAGTGGGGGCGGTCTGCCCCGGGTGTCAACGGGTGGGGGGGGGGTGCTATGCTCTGTCCATCCACCCCCCCTTGGCATGGAACTGCCTCCCCCCCCCCCGACGCAGTCCCCACCTGCCAACCAGGTTCCAGCTCCGTCTACCCCCAGCGTGGCACCGCCTCCCCCCCCACGCAGTCCTCACCTGCCAACCAGGTTCCAGCTCCGTCCACCCCAGTGTGGCGCCTCACATCTGCAGCGCTGCTGTAAAAAGAAGAAAATCGCCTCGTCGTCGGCCCTTCCCTCACTGTGTCCCGCCCTCGAGGAAATAGGAAGTTATGTCAGAGGGTGGGACACAGTGAGGGAAGGGCCGACGACGAGGCGGTTTTCTTCTTTTTACAGCAGCGCTGCAGATGCGAGGTGCCACGCTGGGGTGGACGGAGCTGGAACTTGGAAGGCAAGTGGGGACTGTGGGTGGTGCCGTGTTGCCCTGTACCCGGGGGGGGGGGGGGGGAGCAGTGGCGATCCGCCCTGGGTGTCAGGCAACCACAGAACGCCACTGCTAGGACCTGATTTCTTGGTAAGAAGATTTTCTAGTGGTCCTGTTAGCAGTGAGATTAAAATCTGAACTAACAAGGGAGCTATTCCCACACAGAGGGGTCTCAAACCTACACAGTTCAGGTTTTATCTCAAGTGGTCCACTACACCATCTGTTCAGCCATAACTATATGGGAATTCAGTAACCCAGGAGGGGTTTTGAACCAGATATGAGAGAAGAGTTTCAAATAATATTGCTGATGGGTTAGTAGGGAAATCATTATCTTTTGGAAGATAATGCTAATGTAACCCTTTTATGCAATTTACTTTATTGTGCTCATGGTTAATTGTTGTTTCAGAAGTTAGGATGCTGGAGAACGGACATCAGAGTTAACCACGTTTTACCAGCAGTTGAAGACTTATCCTGAAGGTGTGAAGAATTTAGCTGCAGCTACAGGAGGTATGTAGGGTCAGTATATTTCACAAACATGCAAAGGCTTGTTTGTGTAGGCATGTATATGGGTATTGGGGAAGTGGGTTGATGGGTGGGGGAGGGGGGGTCAGCTTTTAGTATACTTTCTAATTTTTGTACAATTGGTAAGCTTTGTTTAAATCAGAAATTCTCAACCTTCTGTTGTGACACACCTGACAAACAAGGTTCATGTATATGTCACACTGAACACTAATTCACAACTGAATAAAAATCGTCTAAATATTTCATTTTTGTTAAAAGTGAATCAAGGGAAATATAAAACATTCTTAAACAGAATTTATTTATTTATTTTATAACCTGTTAAAATTTAATATTGATTTTTTTCAATCAAAAAAGTTTTAATCTACACTTGCTTTATCAGTGAGAAATCTGGGACTGATGTGTTGTATACATTTTTTCGATATGGAATTGAATGGTAGGCAAATTCATACTACACTGTCAACATCAAGAAACTTTGTACCATTCTAGAGTCTTTACAGAGCAGAGAGCTCTGCCCCTCACAGCTTGTCATACAAAACAAATATGTATTCAAATTTTGGTATCACCTCAGAAACAGTAACACAGAATCCCTCCACTGCCAGATACTGTGAAGTAACACAAAACCCTGTAAATATGCTACTCAGAAACTATGTACCAAACAGAACCTATGGACAGCAGACCTGCAAAATTTCTAGTTGGGGGCTGGCTGAAGAAACAAGTTAAAAAGCAATGAAGAAGTGCATGCGCTTAATGTGGCCTTCCTTTCCATGACATACAATTCAACCTTTTCTATAGCAGGCAACAGACTCTAGAAAAAGCTTCTAACTTTGCTTAGAACGTTGCAAGATCATCTTCCATGTAAAAGAACTTGAAGTAATGTTTGTCTACACGGCTATTTGAGGATGTGGTTTAATTATGTTCAGTTGTATTGTTTGATTTTATGTACCTGTATATTAATTGTTTTATGTTTTTAACACTTTGATCCACAGAGAACTGTTTAGGACCAAATTTGTGGAATATGAATGAATAAATGATAATGATGATGATGGTGATCACATCGGCGGGAGCTCACCAGTTTAGTGTCCTTCCTTCTTTTCTGAAAAGAATCTTGTCGGGAAACTCACATCTTAAACTCAGAAATTCTAAGAGTATCCAGTACAGGTCTACTGTGGAGTAGAGGTGACAGGCATATTGGAACACCTTTGCCTGGCCTATGCAGTAAGGAAGACTGCTTCAAATTTTCTTGTCCAGGAAAGAGAAAAAGAAGTGACTGCACAGTGAACACAGAGCACAGTGGAGGTGTGAATGTAGATATTGCACTAAGCATCAGCTGAATTAGTAGTTGGGAAAAAATAACTCCATTTCCATGTTGTACATTTTCACAGTGGCTTTTATACTTATTGATGTTTTTCTGTCCCTCCTATTATTGTATTTCCTACGGTTTAGTTAATTCAAACTTTTGTATTTCCATAAGTAAAAGTTTTGTTAACTATTACTTGACTGTACTTGATTGTTTACATATTAAGGGCTAGATTTTCTCTGGCAGTCAGAACACACAGTGCTTTATCCTTTTCGCAGCACAGCTTAGTTGAATACAAGATTCTTCAAATACATATTCAGGACCGTATAGTACCAACATACACTACCGGTACTTTGACCCTGAAGCAGGCTCACACACCGAAACACAGCTGTGTTGGGTCCTTGATGTGTTGGATTTTCTCATCAAATTAAAGGTCCTATATTGACTTTTTTGAATCCTCATTTTCCTTTCCTCACTTACTTTGCATTGCTCTACATGTTCTTGAGGTTTGGTTTTTCTCCTTCTTGTGTTTTCCAGTGCTTTCTTTATCCAGATTGTTCTTTCCTCTAAACATTTAGCTGGTAATATGCTAGATTTGATTTTTTTTTTTACCTCCAGCACTAACACAAGAGGTAAGTCAGTCCCCTATGGTAGTTTTATGGGGTGGTCTGACCATGCATTGATTATGTGTAGTTTACGTTTTAGTGAATGTGGGGGAATGTTTGGCAAGATATTGAAGATGGGTCAGGTAAGATCAGATTTTGAAGTGCAGGATTTGAAAACTGAATAGCTTCCATCTTTTCATGTAGGTGATCAGTGTTCTTTGGATGAGGCTGTTGTTAAATGGTATTCCTCTACAGAATGCACTTGATATAGTAGCACCGATGAAGGATGTTGTTTTTAGAGAGGGTTGTAAACCGTGCCTATAGAATACTCAATGGATGCTTCAACAGAGGAAAGAATTTCATAGGAGTGAGAGAATTTGGAGGAAGTCTGGGGATGTGGATGACTATGGGTATAAGTTGAAATTGAAGGAATATTTATAGAGTTATGAGGAAGAGAGGAATAACTTTTATAAAATGAAAGTTAATTCAGCCTTGAATAGGCTTAGGGAATTGTTTCATACTGTAAAGCAGCTAGTGCATGGGTATGAGGCTAAAAATAATGTGGGAGGACTTGATGCTAGTGAGTTTGCACAATTTTTGGTTCAGAAGATGGAAAGATTGGATTTTTTTGTTTGATCAAGGTTTGGTGGGGAAAGTAGAGGAAGGAGAGGATAATGTGATGGAGTGGTCTGATTTTAGGTTGGCAATAGAAGAGGAGATTAGGTCAATAATGAGTTCTCTTACTCCAATAAAATCTTTGGTTGACCCATGCACTTCCTCTGTTGTTAGATGTTTAGTGACTGATGTAGCCCGTGTTAACGTTGATTGTTACTAAGTCTTTGAGTTTGGGAACAGTGCCTGAGAAGTGTGAAGTGGCAACTGTGAAGCCCTTGTTGAAGCATCATGACACTTTGGATGTTGCAGTTTCGGGAAATTATAGGCCTATCTCAGTAATTCCTGTACTGTTGAAGATAATTGAAAAAGTGGTACTGAAGCAATTGGTGGATTTTGTTGATGATGAGGAGTGTTTGGATAACCATTAGTATGGTTTTTGGGCGGGACATGGGGTCGAAACGTTGCTATTATTCTCTTTGGATGTTATTCGACAAGGGATGGATGGATAGAGGACAGATGCTCTGTCATGTCTTTGGACATTGCATCAGCCTTTGATATAGTGGATTTGGATTTATTATTGGAGAAATTAAGAAAGTATGGTATTAAGGGGCTGGTGTGGAGTTGGTTTCAGTCATTATTGAAAGATCGCTGTATGCAGGTTTATAGTGGAGGGAACGTTTCTCCAGTTGCCTCAGTATCTAGAAGGATCATGCAGGGCTTGGCATTATCTGTCTTATTATTCAAATTCTGTATGGCTTCATTAAGGAAGGTTTTTGAGAATCTGAAAGTAGGTGAGTGAAAAACTGAAAAATTGTATGGATGTAAATTGCTGCTTAGATGGAGAGAAATCAGCTAACCTTAAATTTACAAAATAAAGTTGATGTTTATTGGGAAGGATGAAGAGTTCATCCAATTGAAGGGTATATGGTTGGGTGATGTGGTGTTGCCTTTCAAAGATAGGATCTATGTTTTGGATAACTGTTTATCAATGCAGGATCAAATTTTGAGTGTTGTAAGTTCCTCTTTTTTTCAGCTGCATTTATTATCTAAATTAAGTAGAGCGGTGTGGTAGCTGTGGTAGTCCACTTTTGATGGTAATCAATAGAAATAAAACAAAATAAAACATGGAAAAGAAGGTAAGATGAAATGTATTAAGTTATGTCCAATAAAAAAGGTATCTTATTTTCTATGTTTTATTTTTATTGATTATCTAAATTGAAACCAATGTTATCTGGATTTGATTTCTGTTCAGCAGTGCAAAGTTTAGTTTTTTTGAAGATTGATTTTTTGTTACATTTGTACCCTGTGCTTTCCCACTCATGGCAGGCTCAATGCAGTTTATATGGGCAATGGAGGGTTAAGTGACTTGCCCAGAGTCACAAGGAGCTGCCTGTGCCTGAAGTGGGAATTGAACTCAGTTCCTCAGGACCAAAGTCCACCACCCTAACCACTAGGCCACTCCTCCACTCAAATGCATTATGGGCCTTGTTTATTATGGTGCACTAGTGTTTTTAGCACATGCTAAAATTAGCGCATTCTAAATGCTAGAGACACCCATATATTCCTATGTGTGTCATTAGCATTAACATGCACTAAAAACGCTAGCACGCCTATAGCACAGCTTAGTAGACAGGGCCCTATATTGGGGAATTGCAAAATCTAGCGTTACAGACCATTCAGAATGCTGCAACTAGATTGATACCTGGCGTGTCGAGGTTTGAGCATGTATCACATTTGCTGAAATGATTACATTGGCTGCCAATAATATATTGGGTACAGTATAAGATTGTAAGGATTATTCATCTGTACTATGGGATTTTAGACAAGTGATATGGGATTTTAGACAAGTGATTTCTGTTTATCGGCCATCATGGGCTTAACGATCTAAAACATCTATGCAGATTTCAACTGAAAGATTAATGTCTGTAAAGTATGCTGAGATGTGTGCAACAGCATTCTCTATCACAGGGCCTGTGCTTTAAAAAGGTTTACCTGGCTATTTGAGAGCATGTGGAAGTGTGGAAGAGTTAAAGAAACACTTGAAAGCACATTTTTATGTTGAAGTATGGGGTTGAGTTTCCTGTCATGATATTGATTTGAAGATGAACAGTCTGTTGTGATGTTTTGCTTTATTTATGTTTTTTTAAACTGTACTCTGCTTAGTTGTATGTGGGTTATACATATTTAAATAAATACAATTAATCCATATTTGTCATCATTTTAGTCCTGTTGTGACTCTGTTATCAAATGTCTGCCAGAAAATCATCTGGTTTTCAATCCCTAAGTCACTAGGCTGCTGGATATTTGACAGACAAATATCTCCATCTATTTTGCCCTCTCTGGTTGGTATTGCAATACTGAAAGTTGATTCATTTTTCTGCCTAGGTGTTATTTAGATCAATATTTGACATTTAATTCTTAGATTACAAATGTAGTTTGTTCTTTTTGATCTTTACAACAGTTCAGATCCATACAGTCAGAGCTTGATGACTCATCGCAGGTAACTTTTGTATGAACTGAGATTGCATCAGGACTCCTCTACTAGTACTACTTACCATTTCTATAGCGCTACTAGACGCATGCAGTTCTGTACATTTGAACATGAAGAGACCGTCCCTGCTCGACAGAGCTTACAATCTAATTAGGACAGACAAACAGGACAAATAAGAGATAAGGGAATTGAACCTGTCGATGGGTGGGAATAATGTGGGATATAAATGCCATAAATAAATAAATAAGGTGGGGATGATAAAATAAGGGTTCTGAACAAGTGAATAAGGGTTAGGAGTTAAAAACAGCATCAAAAAGGTGGGCTTTTAGCTTAGATTTGAAGACGGCCAGAGATGGAGCTTGACGTACCGGCTCAGGAAGTCTATTCCAGGCATATGGTGCAGCAAGATAAAAGGAACAGAGTCTGGAGTTAGTGGTGGAGGAGAAGGGTGCAGATAAGAGAGATTTACCCAGTGAATGGAGTTCCCGGGGAGGAGTGTAAGGAGAGGTACTGAGGAGCTGCAGAGTGAATGCACTTGTAAGTCAATTAAAGGAGTTTGAACTGTATGCGGAAATGGATAAGGAGCCAATGAAGTGACTTGAGGAGAGGGCTAATATGAGCATAGTGACACACTGGCAGAATATAAGTCGTGCAGCAGAATTTTGAACAGGTTGATGGGATACCTTTGCAGTTGGGGGTCCTTAACCCCCGCCAGCCGGTCTTTGGTGCCGGTCGACTGGCGCCTTCGCTGTTGATCTGTTTCTGACTCGTGACATACTACTATTACTACTACTTGACATTTCTAAAGCATCCTCCGTGCATGTCTTGTATGTAGCCCCGTGCAGGACGTGCACGCAGGACGTTGGGAGTCAGAAACAGATTAGTGAAGGCGCCGGAGTCGACCGGCGCTGAAGAAGACTTCGGCTGGCAGGGGTTGGGGACCCCTGCCGGCAAAGGTACCTGGCGGCAGCGGGGGAGGGTCAGCAGCAGCGGGGGGGGGGGGGTCCAAAGTAGAGGGGGCCAGGGCTTAATCTGTGGGGGCCCATGGCCCCACCTAGCTACGCTCCTGGCCTAATGGTTAAAGCAATTGGGCTGAAAATCAGGGGTCTCAAGTTCAAATTTCACTTCAGCTGTTTGTGAATTATACTTTTAATTGTGAGCTCTCTCAGAAACAGAACAATACCTACTGTACTTGAATGTACACCACATCATAACCTTCAGGCTTGCAGGTGTCTTATATATTAAAGGTACAGTAAGTATTTTTCTGTCCCTGTAGGCTCATCTTTTAAAAAACTGTTTGTCAAAGTTCAACATCACTGGCTTCCTACCTATCATAGAATTCAATACAAGATTCTTGTACTTACACATAAGGCCTTACACACTGATTCTCCACTTTATGTATCCTTTATTTTCCTTTCCTCCCTACATCAACCTGGATCCTGCGCACATTCCACGGCGGACATCTCTCTGTTCCCCCAGTGCAATCTGCCCACTTAGATTCCATGTGTCACAGGGCATTTTTCTATGCTGTGCCCTCTCTTTGGAATTCACTCCCCCTACCTCTTAGAATGGAACTCTTATTTCCCAAATTCTAAGTGGCTCTAAAAATTTACTTCTTCAGTAGGCGTTACCCCTCTTATTGTTAGATCCAATGTGACATGCACTCCACTGTCAGTCTGCTCACTGATTATACATCATCTATATTATCGTTTATTTTCTAGAACTCCTCTTTCTTTAATCCTCCCTTCTTTGATTACTGACTTATGTTGTGTATTTTAATTTCGTTTGTACACGGCCTTGTTATTTTACAAGGAAAGGCGGTATAGTAAGTCAAGTAAACTATAAACGATCTCCTCATGGAGTTCTCTCTTATCATGGTGCTCCTCTCCACCCCCAGCAGCTCCTCTTCCTGCTTTCATTGGCTGAGTCTCCTTTCCTTTGCCTGCAACATCCATTCATCTTCTGCTGTAGCAATAGCAGAGACAGGGAAGCAGGAAGAGAAAGACAATAGAGAAGTGTCAGCTGCTGGCCAGGTTTACACTAGAGAAGAGGGTTCCGGAGAGCCATCACATCCAAATACCTTAAGGAGGCAACTTTGACCTGGAGAACAGACATCTCAGATTTCCAAGTACTTTTTACCCACCAATTTTACATCACAGGGAAAAATGTTCCTATGAAAATTGACTTGGAAAAAATAATGCACATATTTTTAGAAAATTTAAAAAAGTATGCATATAGTGCAAACTCCACCCATATCCATGGATACAATTTTGCACTTTATTTATTTAGATTTTGCTTACACCTTTTTCAGTAGTAGCTCAAGGTGAGTTACATTCAGGTACTTTGGATATTTTTCTGTAGCAGGAGGGCTTACACTCTAAGTTTTTACCTGAGACAACGGAGGGTTAAGTGACTTGCCCATGATCACAAGGAGCAATAGTGGGATTTGAACAGCACCTCTGGATTGCAAGACCAGTGCGCTAACCACTAGGCCACTCCTCCACTTTGGTGGGCTAGACACATAATTATATCTGGAGCGACGGTGTACCCTAGTAATTAGGGCACCATTGTGACGACCAGGGGAAGTAACAGTTCAAATTCCATGGTGCTTCTTGTGGTCTTGGGCAAGTCACTTATTCCTCCATTGCTTCAGGTACAAAATTTAATTGTGAGCCCTCCAGGGACAGGGAAATACCTAGTGTACCTGAATGTAACTCATCTCAAGTTACTACTGGAAAAGTGGTGAGCTACAATCCAAATAAATAAGTATATTTGATGATTTCTGATTGTGATAGTCTAAGCACCGATTTTGATAGGGGGACTCTTATCTTTGGTTTTACTTGTTATTTTCATCTGCTTTTGACATGTTCATCATGGGTTATTAATTAAAAGGCTGGAATTCTTGGGGATTTAAGGGAAGGTTCTGACCTGCTTCTTTTCCTTTCTTAATGACTAGTAAAAGAGGCCCGTTTCAGAGCAAATGAAACGGGCGCTAACAAGGTTTTTGTCGGCAACACCCCCCCCCCCCCTCCCTGGCCAACCCCTTCGTTGTTCTGCCATTGCTCCGCCCCCAACGTCATGACGTTTGACGTGAGGGTGGGGCCCGGAGCGATTCCCCCCCCCCCCGCCTCCCTGCCTCCCTCCCTGCCAACCCCTTCGTTGTTCTGCCATTGCCCCGCCCTCAAGGGCGGGGCCCGGAGCAATTTTGATGGCTTCACCACCACGAACCTTCGAACCTTTTTGAAGGAAGTCAGGGCTTGGCTTCACTGACGTCAGTGTCCTCAGAACGTTGAGGGTGAGTTTTATTATAGTAGATAGGTTCTATCATGTTGAGGTATAGCAAGATGTTTCCACATGAATTGAGTTTGTTTCAGGGGTTCCACAAGGGTCAGCGCTATCCCTAGTGCTTTTTAAAATCTATATGTTTTCTTCTTGTAAACGTTTGGCAGGATTGGGGTTAATGTTAATTGATGACGTTCATTTTTTTCCCCCTATCTCTATTTCTTTTGATAGAACATTGGAATTTTTGTGGTTTTGTCTATAGATATATAATACTTGGATGAATGCTAACAGATTGAAACTGAATGTCTCTAAAACACAATTGTTAGTGCTTTTGTACTTCTCCCCAGTGGAGTTTCCAGTTGATTTTAAGAAAGGTGATAATACTGTTCAGATTCAACGTGAGATTTAATATCTAGGTACTACAATAGACTCTACCTTGTCGTTTCAGTCACGTATAAAAACCTTGGTGAAAAAGATCTTTTTTAAGCTAAAAGTGGTTGAAGGACCTTCTTTCTAGTGAGAATTTTAGAACAGTCCTACAGTCTTTAGTGACCCCTTTATTTGAATATTATAATTCAGTGTTTTGGGGTTTACCTTTATATTTGTTGAGACTTTTAAAGATGGCCCAAAATAGGACAGCTCGACTTATTTCTGGGATGTCCAGGTTTGAACATATTTATCCATTATTGCAAAATCTCCACTGGTTACCTATAAAATGAAGAATACTGTTTAAGATTTTGAGTTTCATTATTGTTCACCTTGGCTGCTAAGATCTAGTGACAAAATGTTATTAAATGTTCCTTCTTACAAACAGATTAGTCTGTTTTATATAGAAGGTGCATGTTTATGGAACATCCTTCCAGATGAACTGTGAAAGATTAAGAGCTTCTTCAGTTCAGGAAACTACTCAAGGCTTATTTTTTCTCTCAGTCTTTTTGTTAGTGAGATGCCTATTTTTAGAATTGATTTTATTGTATTGCCTGTATTGTCTTGAGCTTTGAATTTTATTGTGAATGTTTTCTACTCTAAAAACAGCCTAAGACCTACAATAATGTGGTCTATAAAGTGTGTTATAAAATAAAATATCTGCAGATAAGCTATGCAATTTTCAAAAAGTCCATTTATCTGTAGGAATGTGTGGGAATGCCTTTGAAACTGTCCATAAAGGCATAAATAATGCATAAAAAATAAACCTTTTTTGGTGGAAAGGAAGTTGTAGAAGGCCAAGAATGTCACAAGGCTCAACACAGGCTAGAGTGCAACGTAATACTGGGAAGTAATTCTTCTGAGAAATGGTGGTGGATATATGTAATAGCAACAAAATTCCAGAAAGAAATGGGGAAGCACAGCAAATTCAAAAAAGTGACAGGGAAACCACTACTACTAATCATTTCTATAGTGCTACTAGATGTACGCAGTGCTGTACACATTGCTTGCAGGTACTTCTGTCCCTAGAGGGCTCACACTCTAAGTTTTTGGTAGCTGGGGAAATGGTGGATTAAGTGACTTGCCCAAAGTCATAAAGAGCTGCAGTGGGAATTGAACCCAGTGTGCCAGGATCAAAGTCTGCAACACTAACCATCCTACTGTGGCAACACATGTTCATATGTGCAGAATAATGGATAGGTGGAACTTTGCAACTATTCTAATTATCTAATTGACCCAAAACTGTGAGTGTGTACTTTATAGAATAGCTCTCCTATATGTTTCCCAGAGGAAGATGAACATGACCAAACTCTCTATAAGTTCAGAAGTAACTATTCACTGTCATTAAATCCTCTTCTGGCTACACTAATATGATTAATGAGTTACCTGAAAACAATGCAATCAGCTACCACATGCAAAGATACATTTTTCTTCTCTGCCTACTTCTTTTGTGTCTCTGTACCTATCCCTGATCTAGTTTTTACACCATAGAACCAGGACCCAAAAGCTGTAGAGTTCATTTTCCATCCACTTTTATGTATTTTATTTATTTATTTGTTACATTTGTATCCAAAAGGCTTTGGGAGCAACTCCGCTAAATTATATATGATAAGAACTAAAGAAGTAGCGGATAATCACGATAAATTGTGAGATATATATATTAATCAAGGAGGGGGAGAGGACCTCAGACTTGTGACAGCTTCTGATCAATCAGATCATATCAATATGGTCACCTCAATGTAATCACTGATCCTCTACCAACCTCCTCCCTAGATGTTTCATTCTTGCGCTTCTAATATCTGTAATTGCATAGGCGGTCGGTGGTCCAACTGTTTGGGGAGGCTAAAGGGGGCGGGGTTAGGGGTGGGGCCAGGGGTGGAGCTTAAATCCATAATTGTCTGATAACACACAGAAAAAAAAATAAAAATAAAAGTCACAATACCTTTTATTAAATTTAGATATTAGATATCTATCATATGTCAAAGCATAAAGTGGTTGCTCAAAGCATATTCTAACCACAATCGCTCAACTGCAAAACACTATGCACAACTTTGTGCAAAAACACACTCATAACCTTACTGTACCATAAATATTACACGGGGCAGAACCTAATACACCAATATACCACCCATACGGAAAATGCAGACCATCAACAATATTATACAGGATCATGTCACAATTCTCATGTACAGCCACAAAACATCCTTTTAGGGTGGATAGTATTCACAATGAGCTCCTTTTATTAACGACCAGATAGAGATAAGAGTTTTCAAATTTCAATTTTGGCACAGTATAAGTCATCTTTATGACTACTGATGCACTCAAGCTTGCAAGTAATTAATTAAAGCCACAGTCTCACACTACCTGTGTATAAAACAGGATACAGGACCAAGTTATCACCCACAGTTAAATGTGAATCTTTCAGCATATAGAGTGGAGAAAAAAAGGGGGGGTTCAGTTACGCCACCCAGCCAGCCCAAGATGATCGAACTATAAGGCGTAGGCCCGGCGCAACATCATCTAGCACCCCAAAAAACTCCACACTATCAAATGTCCAAAATATCAAAAATGGATTTGAAATGTCCTGCTGAGGGTTAATAATGGACAAATTCCTGTATCCACAAAGTTGAGATGAGATCACAGAGTCATCACAAACAAAATATAGGAAAACCAAAAGCATTAGGGGCTTATAGCCCATTTAGTTAGTTATGTTTAAACAAAAGAGATCTGCATGAAACAAAATATTTATTTTTTTGTTTTGACTTAAAACCTTCAGAGTCAGCACCTACCTCTCCTGAAATCCAACGTGCGCTGCTGCATGCCACAATTTCTGGGTCTGGGAAGGAAGTGGGAACAACTCCAAAAACATCCCTGGTGGTACATGTAGGCCACCTGGACCTCCCACCCTCCAACACCTCAAATTACCATGATAGCCCACTCCTGGCCCGGGCCCCCAGACCCCACCCGTTTTCCCACACACCTTTAAGTTGGAAGGGAGGAGTAATGCCATGCCCACTTGATCTTTCCCTGCAACATCATCTTAATTGAAAAACACCGTGACCTGCCCAGAATCAGTCAGTCTAGTGAATTTATCAATAAAGTGCTGTTCTGTTCCAAGCAAGAAGCAAGCAGCAGACAGCAGTGCAGTTTAATCTAGGAGTAGTAGAGCAGTGTGTGCAGCAAAACCAGGTCACTTTCTTACTTACCAGCCTTCAGTTCAGCTTCAGCCTTGAGTCTTCTTCTTAATCTTCCCTACAATAACGGCCCCTCCCGCATGTTCCCGCCTATGCAGAACAGGAAGTGTTGCATTGCATCACGGACGGGAGGCGGGACTCAGGAGCTCTCGTAGCAGGGAAGGCTGAGGCGCTGAGCCTAACTACTGGCTGAGCGGGCCTTAGACAATCGGTGACGTAACGTTGCAAGCCCGAACCAAACCGAAGGTGGATCGGCGGTGTACAGTGGAGGCAAAAAGAGGAGGACTGGAGGAGGAGGAGGGACACGGCGCGCCGCTGGTGACACACTGACGAGTAGCCCCGGGTGGGCGGAACTGGGCATGGGCATGGCGGCGCTCAGCGGTGACGGCGGCAGCACTGTCTGCAAAGAAGACAAGTCAGATTCAGGACCGCTCCCGACTCGGAGAAAAACAGCTGATCCAACCATCCGCCGCAGCTGGGGAGGCTTAGCCTCCCCAAGCCTCTTATACCGGGCGCCTATGTGTAATTGCCATACATCACAGCCAAAAACAGAAACCACAGCTACTTAGCTTATTGCTGCTTAATTAAGGGCCTCCCCAATGGTCCCGTTTCGCCAACTGGGGCTTCATCAGGGAAAGAGGACCCAGCAACACCAGACTGTTGGTGAAAACCCAGCGAGCTGTTCATGCCTATTTGTAGGCTCAATGTGGCTTACACAGTACTGGAGAGGCATTTGCAGACTCCGGTGAGAAGAAATACAAAGTGATGTTGTGGTAAGATGAAGTTCATGTGGCATAGCCACATTCGGGAAACATACAACGGAAGAGTTGTGTTTTGTCCATTACATACTTTAGTTTTGTTGTGTTGCAGGTGATCAGGCATTTAAGTTGGATCAGTGAGGTATGCCTTTTGAACAGGTTAGTTTTTAGTGATTTCCGGAAGTTAGGTGGTCATACGTCAATTTCAAGGCTTTTGGCAATGCGTTCCATAGTTGTGTGCTTATGTAGAAGAAGCTGGATGTGTAAGTTGATTTGTATTTAAGTCCTTTGCAGCTTGGGTAGTGCAGATTTAGATATGATCTTGTTGATTCTGATGTGTTTCTGGTTGGTAAGTCGATCAAGTCTGTCATGTATCCCGGGGCTTCACCGTAGATAACCTGGTGGACCAGGGTACAGATTTTGAAGGCAATACATTCTTTGATTGGGAGTCAGTGCAGTTTTTCGTGGAGGGGTTTTGCGCTTTCAAATCGCGTTTTTCTGAATATAAGCCTAGCTGCTGTGTTTTGAGCGGTCTGGAGTTTCTTTAAGGTTTGTTCTTTGCATCCTGCATAAATTCCATTGCAGTAGTCTACGTGGCTTAGCACCATTGATTGTATCAGGTTGCGGAATGTTTCCCTCGGGAAGAATTGTTTAAGGCGTTTGAGTTTCCACATTGAGTGAACATTTTCTTTGTTGTGGTTGCCGCTTGGCTCTCTAGTGTTAGGTTGCGGTCTATTGTAATGCCAAGGATTTTCAGGCTGTCTGATATAGGAAGGGTGTAGTCTGGGGTGTTGATACTTGTGGGATTGTCCGCGCTGCGTTGGGATGAGAGGATGAGACAATGAGTTTTTTCTTTATTGAGTTTTAGTTGAAATGCATTTGCCCATGAGTCCATGATGTTCAAGCTGAGCTTGATTTCATTGATTTCTGTCAGTTTGGTATTGTACGGAATGTATATTATGACATCGTCTGCATATATGGAAGGGTTAAGGCCTTGGTTGGATAAGGATTTTGCTAGTGGAGTCATCATTACATTGAAGAGTATCGGTGATAGCGGTGATCCTTGCAGTACTTCACAGTCTGCTTTCCACGGTGGTGATATGCTCGAGTTTGATTTTACGGTATATTCTTGTGGTTAGAAGCCCTTGATCCAGCTAAGTATGTTTCCACCAATTCTGAGTTTGTCTAGTAATCTTATTAATATATTATGGTTTACCATGTCGAATGCACTGGACATATCAAATTGGAGGAGGAGGATATTTTTGCCTGTTTGAATTTGGCAAGGAGAGTGATTAGTACTGTTTCAGTACTGTGGAGGGGGCGAAAGCCTGACTGTGATTCAAGTAGTATTGAATGTTTATGTAATTTGTAAGTTATTTGGTTACCATGCTTTTCATCAGTTTGACTGCCAACGGGATCAATGCTACTGGACGGTAGTTAGTGATTTCATTTGGGGTTTTTTTGGTATCTTTTGGTATCGGGGTGAGTAAGATATTGCCATTTTCCTTAGGGGAAGAGACCTTGCTGAAGCATGTAGTTCAGGTGGGATGTGAGGTCTCCTATGAAGTGATTAGGGGCAGATTTCATTAGGTAGCTGGGACAGATATCCAGTTTACAGTGTGTGTTGGAGAACCTGCTGATCGCCTGGGTAACTGATTCGGCGGTAAGGAGGGTGAAGTTTAACCAGGTCTGGTCAGCCGGGTATTCTCCAGTGGTTGTGTCCAGCTCATTAAGAAAGTTTCGATGTCAGTGGTGTCCTGAGGTAGGGTGTTGCATAGTTTTACAATTTTTCATTGAAAGACTTAGCAAGTTCATCTGCAGATTTGGGATATCTGTATTCATTGTAGTGACCGGGTTGGCGTCTAGGAGCTGTGTTCACCAGTTGGTATAGTTTTCTTTGTGTCTTTGTAATCTGTCCCTATTTTAGTTTTATAGAATGATCTTTTGGTCTGTCTTATTGCGTATTTGTATTTTCTTTGTATTTGTTTCCAGGTGTTAAGTGTATGTTCATCTTTTGTTTTTTCCCATGCTCATTCGAGTTTCCTGGTGTGTGTTTTAGCTTTTCAATTCATCGTTGAACCATGGTATCAATTTATGCTTGCGTGAGGGTTCTAGTTTCGTAAGGGTGCTAGTTTGTCTAGTATGCTTTTGCATCTTTTATCCCATTCTATGAGGTAGTAAATGGAGTCTGTCTGTGTTGACCATTCGTTATTGTATATTAGTTGCCAGAATGTTTTCATGTCTACTTGACCTCTTGTGCTGTAGGATGTGTGTTATTGTGTTCGTTGTGAACCCTTCTTCCGCCAATGTAGGGACAGATTTAGTTTGTAGTGGTCGGTCCATGGGGTTTCTGTCCATTTGATATCAGTTATTATTAAGTTTTGGTTTGATGAGAGTTTGTGTGAGATGAGATCGAGTGTGTGCCCTTTTTCGTGGGTTGCTTGCATTTGCGGCCATTTGAGATCCCATAAGCGGAGGAATTCCTTACATTCTCGTGCATTGGTAGAGTTTGGGTCTTCTAAGTGAAGGTTGATGTCTCCTAATACTATATATTGGAGTTGGTTACACATGTGTTTGAGATGAAGTCCATGAAGTTAGTCTGGCCTTCGTTGCAATTATCTGGAGGTCTGTAAAACAGGACACAGTTCAAGTGATCGTGCAGGGTATTGTTGTGGATTCTAATTGAGGCTATTTCTAGTTGAGGTGTTATGGACTTGGCAGTGGATTTGGTGGTAAAATGGGACCAGTGGATTAGTGCTATGCCTCCGCCTCTTTTTTTTTTTTCCTGGTCCAATGTGTGATTTTGTATCCTGGGGGGGCACAGGTCTAGGATTATAGGGTTCTTTTGGTCATGGATCCAGGTTTCAGTAATGAAGAGTAGGTTAAGGTTTTCTGACATGATCCAGTCTGTTAGTATTGCTGTTTTGTTTACCGCGGATCTGGCGTTGATGTAGCCCACTTGGATTGTTTGGAATGGATCTGCTGTGTTTGGTAATGTGTGTACTTTTAATAGTTGGTGTTTCTTTGTTAAGGTGAGTTTGTTTGGACCCTTCTTTCCCTTCTGTTGTGATTGTCTGCATGTTAGTGTTCTTCTTTTATTCATGTTGTCGGTTTGATGAGGTGGGGTGTGTCTGATTGATCTTTGATGATTGTGTAGTATGGGTATGATATTACTTTCTGCAAGTGGGGTGGTCAGTGTTAGGTGGATCAGTGTTAAGGAGTAGGTTATTAGGAGTAGTTTAGGGGTATTCATTTTGGTTTCTATTCCCTGTGGCTACTACTAGGATGTCATACCCTGTTCTGATTTTGGGCCTCTTTTATTAAACCATGCTAGCGATTCCCAGTGCAGCAAATGCGCTACAACTCATTCATTTCGAAAGGGCTGCATTGCATTTGTCATGCGGCAATTGCTAGCGTGGTTTAGTAAAAGAGGCCCTTTCTGTATTATACACCTAGTTTACTTGGGGGAAAAAACTCCCCATCATTGTAGGGGTACCACTTCCTGGTTAAAGCACTGGGTCCAAAACTCTTCTTGTCTGACTATAGAAACCATATTTTTGTCTTTTGAGAGTGGATACAAATGAGTGCTACTCTAATGACAATAATTTCTTTAACCATAGATACAGAAAACAGGATTGGCAGACTTTTTGCAGCTTAGAATCGTGCCCTCAGCACCCACACTTGATGTACAAACATGGTCTCTTGGCTGCTTACTCTCATGGCCATCTGTGTGCTTGGCATGTGGCCCGCTAACAAGTTACTTCAATCCTTTCATTATGGTATAGAATAGATGCCAAGCAAACATAGGTTTAGATAGTTTGTGTGTGTAACCTTGAAAGTGCCATCTCTTCTGCTTCATGTTGTTTTTTTTTCTGATAATACAACATGCCTTTTTGAGTGGTTCACAGAGGCTCACAGATAGGTATTCAGTGCATTCTGTATTACCACTAGTAGTCAATTCACATATTGCTCCATGAGGAAACTTTTCTCTAAATGCACTGTGATTATGTGATGGCTGTGGAAGATATAAAGACAGCTGTGAACCACAGACATTCAAGCAGACACAAGAAAATTGGCTTTCAAGTAACTTTTTTCCTCTCAGTATCACAGCTAGTTATCTTAAACCAGGGCAGGATTAATGATCAGGCATACTAGGCAGTTGCCTAGGGCAGCAGCTAGGGAGGGGGGGAAGGGCAGCAAAGGACAGCTGCATCAGAACAACACAGTAGATTATGAGACCCATACTAGCACAGGGGCCCTTTTACAAAGGCGCGGTAGGCTTTGTGCGCGTGCAGCAAAATGAGACTGCCACCAGGCTAGCACACCCCCTGGTGATAATTTTGGACTTGATGCAGGCTCATACCGCTGGGATTAATTATTTTTTTATTTCCTACTGCATGCGGCGTTTCTGACATTAATTAGCAGTTGGCGCGCACTGACTGGTCACCGCATGTGTAGCGTGTGAACCCTTACCACTAATGGGTGGCGGTAAGAGCTCAGGCTGTAAATAGGCACGCGCTGATTTCAATTTTACCGCAGATCCTTTTCCCGGCCCATTGAAAAAAAAAAGCCCTTTTTAACAGGCGCGGTAAAAACTGGCCCAGAACGTGCCAAAAACACGCCCACACTACCACAGGCCACTTTTTTTTTGCCACGGCTTAGTAAAAGGTCCCCTCAAAGAACCATTGGTCCATTTTTTTCATCTGCAGGAAAGTAGGCAGTTTTCAAAAAACCCATTTGACCAGGTATTGTACAGCGCTGCGTAACCCTAGTAGCGCTTTAGAAATGTTAAAAAGTAGTAGTAGTAGTAGTATGTGACTTTTGAAATTTTCCCTCACTATAAATTCATATATATAAAACTAAGGTTAATATTTCTATGCATAATGTCCAATTATGTGTTTATACAGGATTATTTTAGAAGGGATAATGTGGATATCGTGATTGTAGATTTAACAAAATCTCAGATGGGGGGGGGGGGGGGGGGGGCCCAAAAGTTGATAATGATATGTGCATTGTAAACATTTTGGTTTGTTTGGGATCTTTCCCAATGTTCAGGTATTTTTGTGACACTTGTTTTAATGACAAATGTTTAATATATTTTGAAACTTTTTAATGCACATTAACCCCTTAATTCTATAAATTTGTGTGCTCAAATTTAGGCTTAGCCTGCAAATTTGCACATGCAACTTATAGAATAAGGTCAGTATGTGCACAACATAATTTAATAATTGGCTCCTAATTGGAGATAGCAGCCAATTATTGGCTTTAATCTGTGTTAATTGTTGCTAATTGACACCAATTAGCAGTTGCATGCGTAACTGCCCTTAGTTGCTATTAACATAAGAACATAAATACATAAGCATTGCCATACTGGGACAGACCAAAGGTACATCGAGTCTAGTATCCTGTTTCCAACAGCGGCCAATCCAGGTCACAAGTACCTGGCAAGATCCCAAAACAGTACAATACATTTTATGCTGCTTATCCTAGAAATAAGCAGTGGATTTTCTCGAGTCCATCTTAATAATGGGGAAGGGACTTGTACATCAAGCTAACTATTATACGGGGATGGGACTTGATATACTGTCTTTCTGTGGTTACAATGGTGTGGTGTGGTAGCCGTGTTAGTCCACTTTTAAAGGTAATAAATAGAAATAAATCAACACCTAGAAAAGAACATAGGATGATTCCTTTTTTATTGGACTAACAATACATTTTTGATTAGCTTTCAAAGGTAAACCTCCTTCAGATTGGAAATAAACAAATGTTGAGAAATAACAGAAGATATAAATGAAACAAAAGTATTCAAATGACAGTCATAAGAACATAAGAGTAAACATACTGGGTTAGACCAATGGTCCATGTAGCCCAGTATCCTGTTTTCTAAACAGTGGCCAAGCCAGGTCACAAGTACCTGGCAGAAACCCAAATCATGGCAACACTCTATACTACAAATTCCAGGGCAAGCAGTTGCTTCCCATGTCTGTCTCAATAGCGGACTATGGACTTTTCCTCCAGAAATTTGTCCAAACCTTTTTTAAACTCATATACGCTAACTACTATTACCACGTCCTCTGGCAGAGAGTTCCAGAGCTTAACTATTAGTTGAGTGAAACTATATTTCCTCCTATTTGTTTTAAAAGTATTTCTATGTAACTTCCTTGAGTGTCCCCTAGTCTTTGTACTTTTGGAACGAGTCAAAATCGATTTACTTCTACTCACAGGAAGAAGGGAGGGGGTGGTTACAATCAAAGCAGTTTACATATTATATACAGGTACTTATTTTGTACCTGGGGTAATGGAGGGTTAAGTCACTTGCCCAGAGTCACAAGGAGCTACACTGTGAATTGAGCACCATTCCCAGGCCACTGCACTAACCATGAGGCTACTCCCCCACTCTCGAGCAACAGCCTCATTGTAAGGAAGGATGGTTTTGATACATTGACCTCTGGGTTATGAGCCCAGCACGCTCCCAATGTGCCACTCTGCTCTGCAGAAGCTGTGCATGTAAATTCTATCACATGCAACTTCTAGGGGTGTGTGGATGTGGGAGGAGCATAGGCAGGTCTGAGGTGTGCCTAGGAGTTAGATGTGCAGATTATAGAATACTAGTAAAAAAAGGCCCGTTTCTGTTTTAAAGGAAACGGGCGCTAGCAAGGTTTTCCTCGGAGTGTGTATGTTGAGAGTGTGAATGTGCGAGTGTGTGTGTGTGTGACAGAGAGAGAGTGAGACTGGGCGCGAGTGTGTGTGTGAGAATGAGAGTATGTGCCAGGGTCCCCCCTCTCTCCTAGTTCCAGGATCGTCCACTCCCCCCGGTATGTCTCCCATTTGCAGGGGTGTCCCCCTCCCTCCCTCCCTTCCTCTCAGTTGCAGGGTCCCCCTCCTCCCATCCTCCCTTTTTCCCAGTTGCAGGGTCCTCCCTCCCTTTTTCCCAGTTGCAGGGTCATAAGTACATAAGTAATGCCATACTGGGAAAAGACCAAGGGTCCATCGAGCCCAGCATCTTGTCCACGACAGCGGCCAATCCAGGCGAAGGGCACCTGGCAAGCTTCCCAAATGTACAAACATTCTATACATGTTATTCCTGGGATTTTGGATTTTTCCAAGTCTGTTTGGTAGCGGTTTATGGACTTGTCCTTTAGGAAACCGTCCAACCCCTTTTTAAACTCTGCTAAGCTAACCGCCTTCACCACATTTTCCGGCAATGAATTCCAGAGTTTAATTACACGTTGGGTGAAGAAACATTTTCTCCGATTTGTTTTAAATTTACTACACTGTAGTTTAATCGCATGCCCCCTAGTCCTAGTATTTTTGGAAAGCATGAACAGACGCTTCACATCCACCTGTTCCACTCCACTCATTATTTTATATACCTCTATCATGTCTCCCCTCAGCCGTCTCTTCTCTAAGCTGAATAGCCCTAGCCTCCTTAGTCTTTCTTCATAGGGAAGTCGTCCCATCCCCGCTATCATTTTAGTCGCCCTTCGCTGCACCTTTTCCAATTCTACTATATCTTTCTTGAGATGCGGCGACCAGAATTGAACACAATACTCAAGGTGCGGTCGCACCATGGAGCGATACAACGGCATTATAACATCCTCACACCTGTTTTCCATACCTTTCCTAATAATACCCAACATTCTATTTGCTTTCCTAGCCGCAGCAGCAAACTGAGCAGAAGGTTTCAGTGTGTTATCGACGACGACACCCAGATCCCTTTCTTAGTCCGTAACTCCTAACGTGGAACCTTGCATGACGTAGCTATAATTCGGGTTCTTTTTTCCCCACATGCATCACCTTGCACATGCTCACATTAAACGTCATCTGCCATTTAGCCGCCCAGTCTCCCAGTCTCGTAAGGTCCTCTTGTAATTTTTCACAATCCTGTCGCGAGTTAACGACTTTGAATAACTTTGTGTCATCAGCAAATTTAATTACCTCGCTAGTTACTCCCATCTCTAAATCATTTATAAATATATTAAAAAGCAGCGGTCCTAGCACAGACCCCTGAGGAACCCCACTAACTACCCTTCTCCATTGTGAATACTGCCCATTTAACCCACTCTCTGTTTCCTATCCTTCAACCAGTTTTAATCCACAATAGGACATTTACTCCTATCCCATGACCCTCTAATTTCCTCTGTAGCCTTTCATGAGGTACCTTGTCAAACGCCTTTTGAAAATCCAGATACATAATATCAACTGGCTCCCCTTTGTCCACATGTTTGTTTACTCCTTCAAAGAATTGAAGTAAATTGGTCAGGCAAGATTTCCCCACACAAAGCCGTGCTGACTCGGTCTCAGTAATCCATGTCCTCGGATGTGCTCTGTAATTTTGTTTTTAATAATAGCCTCTACCATTTTCCCCGGCACTGACATCAGACACACCGCTCTAAAATTTCCTGGATCTCCCTTGGAGCCTTTTTTAAAAATGGGCGTTACATTGGCCACCCTCCAATCTTCCGGTACCACGCTCGATTTTAAGGATAAGTTTCATATCACTAGCAGTAGCTCCGCAAGCTCATTTTTCAGTTCTATCAGTACTCTAGGATGAATACCATCTGGTCCAGGAGATTTGCTACTTTTCAGTTTGCCGAACTGCCCCATTACATCCTCCAGGTTTATCGTGAAGTCAGTAAGTTTCTCCGACTCGTCCGCTTGAAATACCATTTCCGACACCGGTATCCCACCCAAATCTTCCTCGGTGAAGACCGAAGCAAAGAATTCATTCAGTCTCTCCGCTACGTCTTTGTCTTCCTTGATCGCCCCTTTTACCCCCTCGGTCATCCAGCGGGCCCAACCGATTCTTTTGCCGGCTTCCTGCTTTTAATATACCGAAAAATTTTTTTACTATTTTTTTTGCCTCTAATGCTATCTTTTTTTCGTAATCCCTCTTGGCCTTCTTTATCTGCGCCTTGCATTTGCTTTGACACTCCTTATGCTGCTTCTTGTTATTTTCAGACGGTTCCTTCTTCCATTTTCTGAAGGCGTTTCTTTAGCCCCTCCCCCTCCCAGTTGCAGGGTCTGAGTGTCGTTCCCCCCCTCCTTTTGTCCAGTAGAAACAGCTGTAAAAACGGCAATGAGAAGCAGCTCCTAGGTTTTCTTTTTTTTTTTTTTTTGAGTGTATAGGAATGACGGCTGCTTTGGGGAGTGGAATCAGAGATTAACCAATGGGCTTCTTTGCTTACCGTGGACTTGTTTTGTTCACTTCCACTCCTGTCTATTGAACGTCCTGCAGCATTTCATAGCAGCCAATCAGTGGCACTTCAGGAATGACATCACTTTTATCTACTCCACTTTCCTGAGCAGCTCTGGCTGGAATCCACGGTTCCAGGCAGCCTCAGAACGTTGGAGGTGAGAATTATTATATAGGACTAGCAGCTGCATGCCTAACTGCCTTCAGTTACACAAGGATTTAAATGGCAGAAGTGCTCATAGCTAAAGTTAGGTGTGAAACTATAGCAAGTATTATATACCGTCAGTTTTGCATGGAACTACTGTTATAGAATTCACTCTTAGTGCACATGATCCCAGTTGCCTAAATTTTGGTGTTCTGTCTTGAATCTACCCCATTGACTTAATATACATAAATTCATGGAGGAGTGGCCTAGTGGTTAGGGTGGTGGACTTTGGTCCTGAGGAACTGAGTTCAATTCCCACTTCAGGAACAGGCAGCTCCTTTGTGACTCTGGGCAAGTCACTTAACCCTCCATTACCACAGGTACAAATAAGTACCTGTATACAATATATAAGCCACATTGAGCCTGCCATGAGTGGGAAAACGCAGGGTACAAATGTAACAAAAAAATCAATTTAGCACAGAGTACATTTTTTTAAGGTGCACAAAGAAACTGACTGTATATCCCAATTAACTGAGGGGAGAGTAATTAATTTGGACATTTATATTATGTTTAACCATTAATACAAAAGAGGAACCCAATTGACAATCAAGGAAATAGTCTAACAGTTCCATAAACTCCCATAAATGATATCAATGATTAACTCATACAAGTAAAGGTTCACCTAGAGCACCTAATACCTCTAGACAGAAGTATTTGAGAAGGCAGTAGAGGGGGCATCAGGTATGAGGAGGGGGGGGGCAAGCCAAAGTGACATTTCTGCACATCACACCTCACCCCTCCCCCACATTTAAATTAGCTGTAAATGATACTATAACAAAACCACGACTCAATTTCAGTAAAACTGTCATTCGGAGTGAAGCCTGGAGTCTACATAGATTGAAACTAAATCTCAGTAAAAGCCCCATAACTCTCAGTTTTGTAACATACTCTCCATGTTCCCCCAACAATGTACCTGGTACATTTCCCCTTACAACCCACCATACAACATATATATGTAGAGATTGCTAAGGTTCTACAGTCTTCAGCACTCTGCCAGAATAAACTCATTTTGACCTTTTCCTAATCCCACTCTTTCCAGAAAAGGGGTTGTGGTTTCTATCCTGACTGACAGAGAGGGAGGAGACAGCCCTTGGAGGGAAAAACTGGACTCATATTAAATACCCAGCCCAGGGGGAGGGTCTTTGTTTTTGGTATCTAATTCCCAGCCCAACAACTTCAAAGATAAGGGAGCAGGATTTGGCTTATAGCCTCAAGCCAGTCTTTTACCATCAATGCAACACGAGGCTAAAATAATTGTTAATGTGTCCCCCCCCCCACCCCCCACACATCTGCAGTATCGTCTCATCCACCAGGGAGCAGGCATTTGAGTTACCCAGTCACTGACCCTGATGAGCCTGGAGTGGGAACCTGCCTCAGAGCCTGCACAGCTGCTGGAGGGATCCTGACCTTCCACCACTGCTGGGGGGAAGCAGAACAGGAACTATGGAGAAGAAATGCAACAAGATCCAGCTGGAGTAACAAGGTACATCTTTACTCTGAGGATTAAAATTAAGAAGGAGAATCTGGAAAACAATACACATAAGGGGGAAATTATATAAATGGTGCTCAAATTTTGGCACTGGAAAAAAGTCTGCACTATGCAGGATTCTATGAAGGGCACGTGCCCTTTATAGAATTGTGTTTAGCACCAATTCCTGTGCATAACTAACTTTGCACAACGGTGAGAGCTCCAAACAAAGTTTATTGGGACCCAACACGGTCCGTGTTTCAGCAAAAAGCCTTCCTAGGAGTCGATAGATCCTCTGCAGAACGTATAATCGACTGTGCATGCTAGGACTTTTTGCACTGGCAGCGTTCATTTCCACGGACTTCAGTGGCATTATATTTGTGCTATGCTAGCACGCACAGTCGATTATACGTTCTGCAGAGGATCTATCGACCCCTAGGAAGGCTTTTTGCCGAAACACGGACCAATAAACTTTGTTTGGAGCTCTCACCGTTGTGTTTTGCTGCTCACTTGGATTTGTTTTTTCTTCCACTCTGTGTTGTTTTCTGCTTATGTGATTGTGGAAGGAGCAGACTCCCCTTTCTTGTACTTTCCATAACTAACTTTGGGCATCAGAGTACTTAAGCCTGCTGAAACCTGGTGTAAATGCTGGCGCCCGAGTTAAGCGTGCTGAGGCTGTATTCTGTAATTACATGTGTGACTTTTTGGAATGTCCCTGACAGGCCCAAGGCCCCATCTCCTTTTGAGTTACCTGCAAGTAGAGGTAGACGCCATGCCTTATAGAATAGCATGCTTCCAGATGTGCGTGCTAATTTTAATGGGTGCCAATTAACTTCAATAATTTGGTTGTTAGCACCCAATCGTTAGCCAATTAATTTGCACACACATCTTGAGAGCATGCCTAAATTTTGGCATGCAAATCTAGGTGCCATATATAGAATCTGGGGGAAACTGTGTTATCTTGTGTAGTTATTCCACCTGGGATGTACTAGCCCTCTATATAGTTGAAGGAACTGTACCCCAGTTTTGGCTATACACAAGTTAAACCTTTCACAGCTAGAAGCATTACTGAGTATAAGGTATGTTAGGAAGCCTTCTAGCTATGCTAGCCCCAGCTCTGTCCTCACACCAGTCCAATATAAATACATCTGTATAATCCATCTGATGCTCATACTCAGCATCAGGGTTACATATAAGTATTAAAAACATGGTATAGGAACAACACTTAGGAGGTATTTCTATAAACTGGCACCTAGATGTACATGCCACTTACTTGCATCATAGATGCCAACAATTGGTAGCTATGTGTGAAAGCGCATTAGGTGCTTGTGATACGATGAGTGAGGGTTGAGGGTGGGCCTGCACAATAACACAGCCGGACAAAAGTGTAATAATGAAACAAGTGCTTTATTAACAGAAATCTGAGGCCTGTTATGTCACAGGGCCGGGAACAAAAGATGAAATCTTCTTGTAGTTCAGATAATACCACCTTAACCAGGGCCTGGGGCTGACAGGGCCCAAAGCACAGTCTGTGGCTGTTGACTGCCACGCCTCAAACACAGCCTGTAAATTATTCTCTCTCTCTCTCTCTCTCTCTCTCAGTCTGGCTCCAGCCAGAGCACAGAACAGGGCTTACAATTCTCAAATCCAAAAGTTGGCTTACCTCAGCCAGGTCACGCTCGCTAGACATAGGTTGTAAAGGCGTATGCTGGGGCTTCAGTTTTTCCTTCCCTGGGCCTCCTTAGGGTTATCATATGGCTCCAGAAAAAGGAGGACAAAAAGAACCAGTCCAGGTTTGCAATGGAAGTAAAACCCGGACTGGCTCAATCTGTCCTCTTTTTTTCTGGGGCCATATGTAACCCTATCCTTAACCCCACTCTGGCCCTGCCTTTTATACTTCCTGTTTCTGACTCCACCCATCCTGTTTCACTTCTTTCCTGGGCGGGACTAGTGGTTTTATGGTTGCTCAGGCTATATGAGGGACTATTCTTAAGGGTGAGGGGCAGTGTATTCTATGTAGCCCCTCACAGTGCTGTTCTAGAACATAGTGTCTAAGTTTTATAGTGCGTAACTGCAGTGGAGCATATATGTGGGTGGTGAATGGGTTGGACATTGGCATGTCTTCAAGTGACGTGCAACTTACATCACTCAGCTCAGTGTCACTTATGTAAATCAGTTGGCACATGTAGGTATGCCCATTTACACCTGCCATTGACATAGCATAAATGATCATGCCTATACTTAGGTGCACCCATGCCGACCTATGCTAATATTCTATAATGATATCTTAGTGCACAGATGCTGTTATAGAATTGGCACCCAGCCCTTACTGTCAGCACCCCATAAACATTGCACTGGGCACTTGAATATCAACACACCTAATGGAAATCTAAACAAGCCTGATTACTACAGATCGATCTTACAGACATTCAGTGCTAACAGAATACCTGGTCTCTTCCACACACACAGAACACAGATAGACACTCACCAGATATAAGTAAGCATAAGTAAAAATAGAAATATGTTTTCAAATTAAACTGAACTCTGAAGAAGCCAGACACTGCATAGAATGCAACAACCATACAAAAAGAAGCAGTGATACATGCTCTCCCCCCCCCTCCCCCCCATCCTATGCAAAATATAAAGACAGCAGGTATAAATTTCAAAACTGACATATTCCGGTCACTACATTACAAATTAAGAAATAATAATAATTTAAAAAAAAAAGAAAATAAGGTGATACCTTTTTATTGGACTAACTTGATACACTAACTTTTGGAGCCCAAAAACCTTCCTCAGGTCAGGACAATGTGGTATACTATCTCTAGAGCCATCTTACCAAATGGAGCCACTAGGGCAGGAGAGAGTGGGGATTGCTCCTGCTTGAGCTATCCCACAAGACTACCAGGGATGTAAGGTAGGCTCTGGGGGGTTGGGAGGGGGGTCAGAACATATTTGGGGGGGTGGGAAAGAGTCTGATCTCAGGGGGGGGGGATTGGTAGAGGGGATCTGTTTGAGGGTGGGGATCACAAAAGGGGATCAGAATCAGCAGGGGGGATGAAGGAAAATGACAGATGCACTTATGCGGGTCCCAGCTGATATTTAGCTACAACTTGCACTGTATAAGTTCGGGCAGCCAGAAGCAGTCCAGGCAGACCTGGATAATCAAAGCCAATGGCCCAGCATGGCGACATTCAGTGTTTCAAAAAATAAAAAATAAAAAACACTGACCACTACAGGCTGACTGTTGACCAGAAAAATCTTTTTTTCTACTTTTGTTGTCTGGACATTTCATTTTTTTAAATTGTGTTGGTCCCAGTCTTTAGTTTCTGCTTTCTTCTGTCTTCACTTAACTATCTTGACGCGTTTCCTGTCCTTTTGTCCTTTTTTTCTTCTGTCTTCTTCACTTTTTACTTTGGATCCTGTCCAACACTAATCTTTTCCTTTTATCTTTCTTCCATTTATTTTCTGATCCTTCCTCTTATTACCCAGTCTTTCACTAACTCTATCCTACCCCCCTTTTATTTAGCATCTCACCTCTTTACTCTATCCCACTTCCATCCAGCATCTACATCCCTTTCCACCTTCCATCTAGCATGTCTTCTCTCCCCAATCACATCAGACATCTTCTGAGCCCTTTTCCCACCTTCTCCTCTTCCCATTCCATCCAGCATCTGCCCTTTCTTTAACCCCTTCCATCTAGCATTTCTCCTCTTTCATCCCTCTTCCATCCAGCATCTCCCTCCCTCTCTCTCCCCCTTCCATCTGGCATCCCCCTCTCATCACCCTTTTATCTATCATCTCTCCTCTCTATCTTGCCCTTTTGCATCCAGCATATTCTCTTTCTCTGTGCTCTTTCCATCCAGCATGTCTCCTCTCATCCCTCTTCCATCCAGTATCTGCCCTCTTTTCCCTTTTCTTGCCACATGTCCCCTCTCTACTCCCCTTTCCATCCAGCATCTCCCCTCTCTCTCCCTCTACCCCTTTCCTTCCAGCATCTCCTCCTATCTTTCTAATCTCTTCAGCCAGTACATCCCCCTCTCTCCTCTTTCCAGCCAGCATTTCTCATCTCTTCCCTCTTCCATTCAGTGTTTCATTCTCCCCCACTTTCCATGCAGCATATCCTCCTCTCTTTCCACCCTTTCCATGCATCTCCCCCTTTATTTCTACCCTTAACATTCAGCATCTCCCTGCTCTCTCTTTACCCTTTCCATTCAGCATTTCTTCCATCTTTCTTCCTCTTCCAGCCAGTATCTCCCTCCCATCTCTCGTTACCTCCTTACAGCCAGTGTCTCTTCTCTCCCCATCCTCCCCTCTGCATCCCAACTACTGCTGTTTCTCAGGAGTACCAGTGGCAACATAAAAAAAAAAGGCATGGAACCTCTGCCTCCATATGTACGGCTGCTATTGCCAGTCCGGCCTTCTCCAGAACAGGAAGTTGATGTTGGAGGGGCATAAGTGGCAGAGCCAGCAGCTACACACATAGAGGTGTGGCCCCACACCTCTTTTGTTTTGTTTTGCCACTGCTGCTGCTGGTCTTGAAAAGCAGCAGGGGCAGTAGAGGTGTCAGCGAGAGGGAGGTAGGGAAGGACATGCCTAGGGTTGCCTCCCCAAGCCTCTTATACTGGGCACCTATATCATTTTCACTGTCACTCAGCACCTTCAGAAATCCATCCCTTTCCTTTCTCATACCCCTCCTTAGGATATTCATCCCTTTTCAATTCCTCTCATCCTCTCTCCTGCCTTCCAAGTCATTCACACCAGGTCTCTCCCCACATTTTATCCTCTTTTTCTTACCTCCATTTCCCTCCCTCACTCATATTCTCAACCCATCAACCCCCCCCCCCCCACACACACTCATACCTACTAATTCTCGGATTCTCACTATCCCCTCCAAATTCTCAGTCTCTCCCATCCATAATTCCCTGTTCTGCTTCCTACCATTCTCCCAATCAATCACCATATCTCAGTCATCTTTTGCTCTGTCTCACCTAGTCCCCATGTCCCATCCACCTGCTCTGTTCCCCTCCTCCCATATCCTGTCCATCTTCTGTTCTGCCTCCCCTCTCCCGCCCTAGTCTCCAAGTTCCCAAACCCATCCTTGGCCCAGCACCTGTAAAATAATCTGTCTGAAGCTGTGGTTTTGGTGTCAGCAACAGATCACTTGGCCCCTCTTTCTATCCTTCTTAAAGGGTCCAAGCTATGCAATTTAAATCAGCTTACAGGTGCTGTCTGGTTCTCTTTGGGGTGGTAAACCATTCTGTAACTACTCCTATGGCCTTCCAGCAGCCCTGTTTTGAAATAGTGTTAATTAAGATAACTGACATCTTAGAGATGGGCTGTCAAACTGAGATTTATTATTGTGAACAAAGCTTTGCCCATATTCCCCGATATTTCTCAGTATCTGGAGTTTAGTAGATTTGCATCCTAAATCAGACTAAAGCAACTTGAAAAAATTGGAATATAAATGATTTGGTCACCAATTATATCCTTTGAACTTTGTCCAAAGGAAATATCTGGCTCTGGGAAAGAACGTAAGTGTTCTATTGTGGCACATTAATTTCTTTCTTTTTTAAAAAAAGTGTTCTTTTTATTTATTATTTCAGGTAAAAATGTCTGCTCTGTCTTCAAATAAGTATTAAATGTTTCTGAACAAAATCAAACATGAGGACTCCTGAGCAGGTGTCAAAATCTTTCAATCTTCGGAGCAATACCATGACATGTATGTTTTTACTATGAAGGTGCGATCAGAATGTGAGGTTGTTCTTTTCATTTCAAGACACTTTTTTAGATTAACATTGAAAAGTAATTGTATAGTATTTTATATAGCTGCACAATAATAGAATGAATGAGAGACTGAAACTGAAAAGCATTATGGGGCTGATCAAGAATTGAAATACCAGATCTTGCAATGATTAGAATTAGCATAATGTTGACATTTGTGTGTATAAATGGATTCTGAGGGCACCTTCTTGGTGTCTGGTCCATGCCTGGAAGTGCATGTGAGGGAGAGTAGGTGGGATGAACTGGGATGCACACGTTCCTACTTCTGCCACTGATGGTTATCATGGCCTTTGGCAGATCATTCCATGCCCCATTAACCCACTTAGGAGGGAAGTTATCAACATGGATTACTGTTAAAATGGGTTATTTTACTATTAACATGCCATTGTAGCACAGGTCCCATTTTATACAACAAGACCTAGTTACTAATAACCCATGTTAACAGTAAAACAACCCATCTTAACAGTGGCCCACATTGATAACTCCCTCCACCCTCACCTCCCAGGGTGGTAGCTTTCTGGGATAGGGACTTAGTGAGCTCTGTATAGGGTACTGGGGTTTGATATACCACCTTTCTATGGTACAACCAAAGCGGTTTACATATTATATACAGATACTTTCTCAGTCCCTAGTGAGCTTATAATGTAATGTAGACCATGGTGTGTGTTATTGCCTACAGGTAGATCTCTTCCTAGTTTCTTGTTTGGCAAAATGCATTTAATTTAACTTCTCAAAATAAGTTCATTTTTCTTGAGAGTACAATGCAGGAGAACGTGTCATGTACCACTGCCTTCTCATGAAAGCTCTGTGAGGAATTCGTGGATAAGCAGAACTTTTTTTTTTGGATGTTGCAGACAATAATAATTCTTGATCTCTGCTACCTCTTGTGGCCACAGCTAGTAGAGGAAGAAAAGAAAGCATGCTACCTTATTAATGCTGAGGTACTCCCGCCCTTACAATTCCTTGCCTCTGGCTTTGTTCAGAAGCTTGTTAAAATTCTACTAGAATTAGCAGAGTGTTACTATCATAGGATGTGACTTGCTTTCTTGTGTTTCCAAGAATGAATAAACACACTGGTAATCACAGACAATTCCAAAGATGAAATATAATTAAATATATTTAAATTTAAAATTGAATCTTTGCAAGAACTTCAAAACCTTTAAGGATGGGATAGCAGATCTGACCAGTGCCTACAACAGCTCTCTGAAACATTTTGATGCTGTCAGATGGTAACTTGAATATGCAGCTTGGAGACTATTCCCTCCGCTATATGGTTTATCCTTCTGTATTGATTCTTTTCAAACCAGTTGCATTCTAAATTCAAGGATTTTTTCCCTGTGGGCTTTGGGTAAATGAACTGTCACATACATTCCCTTTCCCCATCTTTTCCCCACCTTGTTAGGATGTAGTTGTCACTTGTGCATTAGAGATGATGATTGTATTTGGGGGGCCCCGAGATGCTTTTTTGTTTTGCTTGTCATGTACAGTATCAGCAGAGGGCAGCACATCGGGAAGCATGGAGCAGTAGAGTCCTGTCTATCACATACAAGGGCATCAGCACTGCATCAGCTACCCATCATCCCTCATAGCTGTGCAAAAATAGAGGAGTCCAGTCTACAAATTCTACTCTTGCCAGCCCCTGTTACCTTGTACACCATATCCATCACATGTACTAGAATGGGTATGGTATAACAATTGTGATTTGTGGCATATAAATACTTTAAAATAAAAAGCATTCTCTGTTGTAGAGTTCACTGCATGCTCTGTTATACATGGATGTGATTATCCTTGAGCACTCAAGTAAATACCTCACTGTTCATGCCCCTCCCCTAAAAACTGCCGTTTGCTGTGAGAAACTGAGTACAGGATTCTTTTCTTCTGTGACAGGTACATTGATACCACATTAACCGTGCATTCTCGGAACTGCAAAATAAAAGTGTCCAGTTGTAGAATTGCCTCCCTCCCCCCCCCCCTTCCATGTATAAATTTACACATACTCAGCAGTTTGTTTAAATTTACGTGCATCAAGTACAAGCATATGTATACATTGTGACTTCATCTACTTTTTTTTTTTTTAGTATCAGTCAAATACTAGATGGAGCTCCAGCGCTGGTTGCAGAGATCTGAAAAAAGTGAACCCATGGGAACACCGGAGGTTGTAGTTCGTGGGAGTCTTGAATTGACAGGAAGTGAGCTAACAGAGACAAACATGCTCAGCCCATGAGCAAGTATAACTAGGCACCTGCAGCTAAATAAGCAGCCTGCTGATGAGTACAACAGGGGAAAGGGAAATGGGACTTGATATACTGCCTTTCTGTGGTATTTTGCAACTACATTCAAGGCAGTTTACATATATATAGGTACTTATTTTGTACCTGGGACATTGAAGGGTTAAGTGACTTGCCTACAATCACAAAGAGCTGCAGTGGGAATTGAACCCAGTTCCCCAGGATCAAAGCCCACTGCATTAACCAGTAGGCTGCTCCTCCACAAAAGAAAGCCAGCTCACAAAAAGGAACACAGGCAGAGAACAGGCAAAAGGAGCTTAGCATGGACATTTCCCATAGTTGAGCCAGAAAAATGGTTTAGAAGGAAAACCATAGATGGGAAATACCTGAGGATTAGTGGTCAGAAACTAAAAGTGGTAGGAACTTAGACGCTGTTCTAGGTTTATGTTTAAAGAATCCAGAACTGTCAGTGTTCTAGAATAGCGCCAATGTGTTTGCTGTGTGATGTGTTATGACTTGAAGCCATGGCACCAATTGGCACTAATTTTCAGTTACACACATGAATTATGACCCTGTTTTATAAAACACAATAATGCGGGGTAATAAGAAAAACCCAATAGGCCACAGCTACCAAACTAAATATCCAAAAGGTACGTGGGTAGTAGCACAAATTGCACACTCTTATACTTATTTTTCATTTGCACACAAGGAGTACCAGAATTTTAAGTTCAGCCTTTAACAGGTTATTGGACCTCTAGTCACCTTATTTTCGAACTCTTACTCTCTTACCAATCTATATGTTCCATCTTGCTTATAGCCTACACTATCAATTAAAATGTTCTATTACTTATTGTGTTGACATTGTAAGTAGTATACTATCCAGCTTATTTTCGAAATAGAAAAACGCCTATAGTGCGACCTAAATCGGGAGATAGACATTTGTCTCGCAAAGGCGCCCAAATCGGTATAATCGAAAGCCGATTTTGGGCGTTTCCAACTGCACTCCGTCGCGGAAACGAATAAAGTTGACGGGGGCGTGTCAGAGGCGTGGTGGAGGCGGAACTGGGGCGTGGTTATCAGCCGAGGAGAGATGGGCGTCTTTAGCTGATAATCGAAAAAAAAGGCGTTTTTACCGTGATTTTGGGTCACTTTTTTTGGACCCTTTTATTTCACGAACAAGTCCCAAAAAAGTGCTCCAACTGCCCAGATGACCACTGGAGGGAATTGGGGATGACCTCCCCGGACTCCCCCAGTGGTCACTAACCCCCTCCCACCAAAAAAACCCCACTTTAAAAACTTTTTTCCCAGCCTGTATGCCAGCCTCAAATGCCGTACCCACCTCCATGACAGCAGAATGTGTTCTATCCTGTCACAGCCTTTCCCTGGGTCAGATGTGGCTCTCGGGTGCAGTACAGGGTCACATCAGCATTGCATTGTGGTGGGTGTAGGGTATTGGGCTGTGTGATTTCATTAGCTTGTGTTACAGTCTCATGATGTTGGTAGTTGGTAGGCTGTTCTCCCATGGTGCTTTTCCCCCTGCCTACTAGGTCAGAGTGTGCCCTGTTGTGTTTCCTGTTGTAGTCCATGCGGTAGTGGCCATTTTTGTAAGCCAGTTTTAGTTCCCTTTCCTGTGTTAGCCACGTTAGACAACTTAGTTCTTACCTTGAATGTGGCTGAAAGAGGGCATTGTACACCATTCTGCCAGCTCTGACCTACTGCTCATCTCAGTACCAGGGAGACTCATTGCCAGTGGGGCACAACCTCTGATCTGCAGTTAACTGTGAGTAAACACGGTTATTCCAATAAAGGACGTTTTCAGAGAGATTAGTCTTCAGGTGTCAACTGGTGTGCCAATGTTATATAGCAGCAACCAGTCCTAGAGTCCTGCGTGTATGCAGGTCCCTGGAGCACTTTTAGTGGGTACCGCAGTGCACTTCAGCCAGGTGGCCCCAGGCCCATGCCCCCCCCCACCTGTAACACTTGTGCTGGTAAATGGGAGGCCTCCAAAACCCACTGTACCCACATGTAAGTGCCCCCTTCACCCCTAAGAGCTATGGTAGTGTTGTACATTTGTGGGTAGTGGGTTTTGGGGGAGGGGGGTTGGGAGCTCAGCACCCGTGGTAAGGGAGCTATGCATGTGGGAGCTTTTTCTGAAGTCCACCGCACTGACCTAGGGTGCCCAGTTGGTGTCCTGGCATATCAGGGGTGCCAGTGTACTACCAATCCTGGCCCCTCCCACGACCAAATGGCTTGGATTAGGACATTTTTGAGCTGGGCGTTTTTAGTTTCCATTATCGCTAAAAAAAACAAACGCCCAGCTCCAAAACGTCCATTTTTTCGAAAATACGGTTCGGCCCACCCCTTCACAGACCCGTTCTCGGAGATAAACGCCCATGGAGATAGGCGTTTCCGTTCGATTATGCCCCTCCACGCCATACTTTCTATTGTTATTTGAATGTTTTTACTGCTGTAATTGTTAATTGCTCGTGTTTGATTTATTCATACTGTACACCACTTTCAGTGAATTCCTTCAAAAAGTCGGTAAATAAATCCTAATAAATAAATAGTGGTCATCTGATTTCAAGCTCTAACCCTAGGTCTCAACATCCTCAATCATTTACTCCTCTCAATTTGCTTATCTACTTTTCTTCAAAAACCTCAAATTTATTTCATTTTTTAAAATTCTTAATTAATTTTAATAATATACAGCTATACAAAATCACTGTCAAAACGTGAAAAGCAATCACTGTTATAATCTAAATTATCTCTCTTCAATGCCAATAGCACAAGCGATCTAACACATCAGCACTTAGCTTTGAAAACATTGCAGCCGCTGCCCAGTTCACATTGGATACCACTCAACGCCCACACATCAAGGAACCAGGCTTTACAGCCTTAATGGTGTTTTGGCATCATGCTGTGCCTGCTTCCAGAGTTCCTTTCAGATCACTAAACATCTCTGTTATTGGTCAAAAAACTGACCTCAACAAATGGCACAAAACAGCAAGGCGCCAAAATGCTATGACGGCTGTTGAGCCTAGTTCCTTGGCATATGGATGGCGAGTGCTGTCCAATGTGAAGCGGACAGTGGCTGCAATATTTACAAAGCTAAGTGCTGATTTTTTAGATCACATGGCTTTGGCATTGAAGAACGATAATTCAGATAACTGTGATTGCTTTTCATGTTTTAACATTACATTACAGGACACTTATACTCCACATGTGCCTCATAAGTTCAGTGTGGCTTACATAATGAAGAGACTGGGAATTCCCAGGAATAAGTTACATTACAAAGATCATCTCATATCAAAACACATAATAAAAACACTTACCAGAGACAGCGCTCAACAATTACTGAGACAGGTATTGTCTACATAAAAAAAAGATTTTAACATCTTCCTAAATTTAACGTAATCAGCCTGACCCTAATGTTGCAGGGAAGACTATTCCAGTGGATAGCAGCTTGATATGCAAAAGTACTAGCATGATAATTCTTGTATGTAATTAGGGAAATAAAGCAGTAAAAAATCCAGAATTGGTGTGCCTAACAGATAGATGGATAAGGGAGGCCACATAAAAGGGTGCCAAACCATGTAAGATCAGAAAACACAAGGAACATAACTTAAACATTACACATATCTGCATTGGCAACCAATGTAAATGTACTAGCAATGGGGGTGACTCTGTCAAACTTTGGTACCTTATAAATCAGATGAGCTATTGTGTTTAACAAAGTTTGCATTTTCTTAATTAGTTATCTCTACAGCCCATGTAGACTATATTTCAACTAGCCGTTAAGCCCGTAACAACGGGCTAGTGTTTTGTTTTCCTATGGCCTCCCCCATCCACCAACCCTGCTCTCTCCCCTGCCCTCCCCCCAGCGTCTGTTTCCCTCAGTTCCGCCCCCTCCTTCCCTCCCTGCTCCCTCCTCCTCCGATTTCTACGCCCATATCCAAGCCCTCCTCCCTATTGGGCTGTACAGCTGGTGGAGGCGGGGCTTGGACTTCTACACTCCCAGCGTTCCGACTCTACTGCGCATTTGCAGGTGAGTCGGTCACTTGCCGTTTATATGTTTGATAGAATACCTGGGGCAGTACCAAAGTCTGGGCTATAAATCTAAACTTTTCTGTAGAAAAATTAGATCTTATTCATCTCAACTTCCAAAGTACCTTAAAGTCTCTACCCACTAACTCCTGAGCCTGATGTTCAGATGTAAGGTATTGATCAAAAGCCATGCCTAATATTTTCAATTTAGTCTCCAGAGGAAACGTTATACCATCAACATTTAAAACATCCTCATTAATAGGATCAAAAGGAGAGCTAAACACCAAAAACTTAGTTTTCTCCTTATTTAGCTTTAACCTAAAAATTGCTGCCCAATCTTTTAATATTTCTAAACCCTTCCTAATAGGAGAGACTACACCCAAAAGCTCTCCCTCAAAAGGGATAAACATTGTCAGAGGCGTATCTGGACTCCGGCGGTAGGGGGGGCCAGCGCCAGAGGGAGGGGGCACATTTTAGCCCCCCCCCTGCTGCCATTGCCAGACCCCCCTGCCACCAATGACTTTCTCCACCCCCTCCCCCCGCCAACCCTCCCCCGCTGCCGTCACTTACCTTTGCTGGTGGGGGACCCCAACCCCCCGCCAGCCGAGGTCCTCTCTTCCATTGCAGGCTGCAAGTTGCGAAGCTTCTTGTTCTTCTGAGTCTGACGTCCTGCACATACAACGCGCAGCACGTCAGACTCAGACGGAAGAGAGGACCTCGGCTGGCGGGGGTTGGGGGTCCCCCGCCAGCAAAGATCGGCAACGGGTTGGCGGCGGTAGGGGGGGTCCAGGCCAAAATCTGCAGGGGCCCAGGCCCCTGTGGCCCCACACAAATACGCCCCTGATTGTAATGTCATCTGCATAGATTAGCAATCAAAAATTCAATCTAGAACGCCTTCAACCTAGTGGAACGATCATCAGATTGAACAAAATTGGAGATATAGGGGACCCTTGAGGGATTCCACAACTTGGGAGCCACTTATCAGATAATACCCCTTTTCTACCGCGTGTTTTCGGCGTGCATCAAATTCAGAATTAGCACCCAGGGCATGCAGTAGCTGGACAGTAATACTGATTTGGTGAGTGCTGTACGCAAGTAGGGCCTTATGTGCATTTGTAAAAGGGCCTCTGAGTGTCCCCTAGTCTTTGTACTTTTGGAACAAGTAAAAAATCGATTTACTTCTACATCACTTGGGATTTTGTAGACCTCAATCATATCTCCCCTCATCCTTCTCTTTTCCAAGCTGAAAAGCCCTAACCTCTTTAGCCTTTCCTCATATGAGAGGAGTTCTATCCCCTTTATCATTTTGGTCACTCTTCTTTGAACCTTTTCTAATTCTGCTATATCCTTTTTGAGATATGGCGACCAGAATTGAATGCAATACTCAAGGTGAGGTTGCACCATGGAGCAATACAGAGACATTATAGTATTTTCGGTCTTATTCACCATCCCTGTCCTAATAATTCCTAGACTCCTGTTTGCTTTCTTGGCTGCCACCACACACTAAGCAGAAGATTTCAGCATTTTACCTACAATGACACCTAGATCTTTTTCTTGGTTGCTGACCCCCAAGGTGGACCCTAGCATCAGGTAACTATGATTTGGATTATTCTTTCCAATGTGCATCACTTTGCATTTGTCAACATTAAATTTCATCTGGCATTTGGATGCTCAGTCTTTCAATTTCCTGAGGTCTTCCTGCAATTTTTCACAGTCCGCGTGTGTTTTAACAATCTTGAATAGTTTTGTGTCAACTCAAGTTTAATCGCATCACTTGTCATTCCAATTTCCAGATTGGGAGACTGGTTGCAAGGAAGAGTGCATCTTTCCCTCAGGCTACTGTTGCATAACCCCTTTCCCTTTCATCAACTTCTGTGATCTCTCTCTTACTGCAGTGGGTCCACGTACAAGTTCACCACAGTTTATATCTGCAGTAGAGACGTTATCTTCATCTGCAATGTATATAGTTAATTTTATAACAGGGCATCTAGGTTAAGTGAGCAGGATGGGGTCTATTTTGGCACCCCACGTATCTTTACAAAATCTAATAGCACCTAGATTGATGGTACAGACATTACCCCTGCTGAAGAACAGGTATAAACATTAGCGTGTACTTTATGCACATTCAGTATACGTGTATTTTATAAAACACACATGCAAATAGTGACTGCACCTGTGTTCCTCCATAACTCCTTCCCTGAGCACACTTATTGTAAAAGGCCATGCTGGCTTGCAACCCAATGCGCTTTTATAAGATCCTGTTTATGTGTTTGAATAGTGTTTTAGGCTTGAAGATGGTTTATAAAATGTGTGTGCTGTAAGGCGTGAACTCATGTACAGCCGATTCCTCAGAACTTCTTCAGTATCCTTTAAGAGTCTGACTGAATTGATTGCTGATGGTATCTGAATAATTGATAAGCTGTTATTGTTCTTGAAATGTTAGCTGCTAACTCGACATGTAGTGACTTAATGAAATGCTTCCCAGTTCTAATTGTTATTTTCTTAACAAGTTGCAGTCTAAGATATGCTTTTTTCACTCGTGTACTGTTTATGCTGGTACCTCCCAATTGATAAAAATTGCTCTTGTTCAGCCTTCCCAAATAGCTCTGTTACTAGACTCTGAACCTATAACGTCACAACAATTGTTGAGAGCAGAATGATTCATAGACTGAGAACAAGGCATAGCAAGATGAAAACAACCCAATACATATGCACAACCTCCCCCTTCTCTCTCTCTCTCTCTCTCTTTCTGTGGCCTAAATGTTTTGGTTCTGCACCTGCCACCATCAAATTACTTGGGCAACACTTCCTCATTTTCAGACACCTAATAGTGTGCACTTGCTTTACAGCCATCTGGAGGAACACTTTGCTGTTGAACATGCATTACTGAAGCTCTGCGCAGGATTCTAACGCATGACTTTTTACATCAACCCCCTATAAGTTACACAGTTGAAAATTTGTGACTATCCAGGAAGTCGAGTTTCTTCACAATAAAGGCTGTCATTGATTGACATTTAAATGCCAGTAGAGAGAACGAGGAAAGTGCCGTCTGCCAAACAGATCCTACTGCTAATGTTTCTGCTATCTTTATTGTTTTGCAACTGAGGATTCTCTGTGCTTATGTCCTGTCCTCTTGAACAATGGGAATAAGTATATAGTATCTATCTAATCTGTTGTTGCCATTTAAATGTTTATGGCAGCTTTTTTTTGTGTGGAGAGACAGTTAATGTTTCCTGTGCGAAGGATGTGTTAGAATGAAGCCAGTGGTTTAAAGTTTTTGTCTTGCACCCTACCCCTAAATATATAAATCGTGGTCAGCTAACAGTCTGGTTGCCTGCCTAGATTCCCATTGCCACTACTTAACCAATAGGATTTAACTTTTAGTTTGAACTCAGTAGCAGACAGGCAAAATAATACCTGGTTACCAGATATTCTGGCTTCTTCCACAGCTAGTAGAAAAATGAATTGTTAGTCCATAACACATGAACATAAGAGTAGCCATACTGGGTCAGACCAATGATCCATCTAGCCCATTATTCTGTTTCCAACAGTGGCCAAGACTGATCACAAGTACCTGACAGAAACCCAAATTGTGACAACATTCCATGCTACCAATCCTAGGGCAAGCAGTTGCTTCCTCATATCTGTCTCAACAGCAGACTATGGACTTTTTCTCCAGGAATTTGTCCAAACCTTTTTTAAACCCCGATATGCTAACCACTGTTACTATATCCTCCGGCAAAGAGTTCCAGAGCTTAACTATTCATTGAGTGAAAAAATATTTCCTCCTATTTGTTTTAAAAGTATTTCCATGTAACTTTCTCGAGTGTCCCTTAATCTTTGTACTTTTGGAACAAGTAAAAAAATCAATTTACTTCTACTCATTCTAAGCCACTCAGGCTTTTGTAGACCTCATACCTCCCCTCATCCATCTCTTTTCCAAGCTGAAGAGCCCTAACCTCTTCAGCCTTTCCCCATATGAGAGGAGTTCCATCTCCTTTATCATTTTGGTCACTCTTCTTTGAACCTTTGCTAATTCTGCTATATCTTTTTTGAGATACGGTGACCGTAACTGAATGCAATACTCAAGCTGAGGTCAAACCATGGAGTGATACAGAGGTATTATAGTATTTTCGGCCTTATTCATCATCCTTTTCCTAACAATTCCTAGTATCCTGTTTACTTTTTTTGGCTGCTGCCGCACATTGAGCAGAAGATTTCAGCGTATTATCTACAATGGCACCTACATCTTTTTCTTGGTTGCTGTCCCCAAGGTAGACCATAGCATCAGGTAACTATGATTCGGATTATTCTTCCAATGTGCATCACCTCGTATTTGTCCACATTAAATTTAATCTGCCCAGTCTTCCAATTTCCTAAGGTAACTTTCTGCAATATTTCACAGTCTGATCGTGTTTTAACAACCTTAAATAGTTTTGTGTCATCTGTAAATTTAATCACCTCACTCGTTCCGGTTTCCATGTCATTTATAAATATGTTAAATAGCACTGGTCCCAGTATTGATCCCTGCGGCACTCCACTGTTCACCCTCCTCCACTGAGAGAAATAACCATTTAACCTTTCCCTCTGTTTTCTGTCCAATAACCAATTCCTAATCCACACCAGAACATTGCCTCCTATCTTATGACTGTTTAATTTTCTCAGGAATCTCTCATGAGGAACTTTATTAAAAGCTTTCTGAAAATCTAGACACTCTACATCAACCGGCTCACCTTTATCCACATGCTTATTCATGCCTTCAAAGTAATGAAGCAAATTGGTGAAGCAGGACTTTCTCTTGGCTGAACCCATGCTGACTCTGTCCCATTAAACTATGTTTGTCTATGTGTTCTGTAATTTTAGGTTTCCACTATTTTGCATGGCACTGACATCAGGCTTACTGGTCTGTAATTTCCAGGATCAAACCTGGAACCCTTTTAAAAATTGGTGTCACATTGTCCACCTACCAATCTTCAGTACTATGGATGATTTTAATGACAGGATGCATATTACTAACAGCAGATCAGCAATTTTATGCTTGAGTTCTTTCAGTACCCTTGGATGTATGCCATCCGGTCCAGGTGATTTGTCAATTTGGCTCAGTACATCTTACAGGTTCACTGAGATTTCTTTCAGTTCTTCTGCATCATCACCCTTTAAAACCATTTCCAGACAGGCTGATCTTTTATATCTTCTTCCATAAAGACCGAAGCAAAGAATTCATTCAGTTTCTCTGCTATGGCTTCGTTCTCCCTGAATGCCCCCTTGCTCTTTCGGGATCTAATGGTTCCATGGATTCCCTCGCAGGCTTTCTGCTTCCAATGTTACCTGAAAAAGTTGTTACTGTGAGTTTCAGCCTGTGCGGCAAGTTTCTCTTCATATTCTCGTTTAGCCTTTTTTATTAATGCTTTGTATCTGACTTGCCAGGGCTTATATTGCTTCTTATTTTCTTCCTTTGCGTCCCTTTTCCATTCTTTGAATGACATTCTTTTGGCTATAATAGCCTCTTTCACTTCACCTTTTAACCATGCTGGCTGTCGTTTTCTCTTCTTTCTAACTTTGCAAATAGGTGGAATGTATCTGGTCTGGGCTTCCAAGATGGTATTTTTTAATAATGTCCACCTAACCTTTGCAGCCAATCCATGTAGCTTCTTTTTAACCATTTTCCTCATTTTATTATAGACTCCCGTTTGAAAATTAAATGCAGCTACTGTAGACTTCCTTTGTGAGTTCATCCAAGATAGTAGCTCAACCTTGATCATGATATGATCACTCTTTGCCATCTCTCACACTATGCTCTGCATGCCACCAAGGACCAGATCCAAAATGGCTACCACTCTTGTTGGTTCCTGGACCAGTTGCTCCAAGAAGTAGTCATTTATTACATCTAGAAATTTTATCTCCCTGGCTCCCTGACGTAACATTTATCCAGTCAATATTGGGATAATTGAAATAAAAAAAATCCACTCTCTTCTACTGTAATGCTGAAATAGCAAAAGAAACAAAAATTGTGGAGCGAAAAGACCTCAGATGACAGGTAGTCATGCCACAGCAACTAATAATAGTCCAAACAGGCACACTCCTTGACAATCACAGGTCAGAAACAAAATACACTTAATAGAAGAAAACAGCTTTTCAGCATTACAATAAGCTAATGTTCATGTTACTGCCAAAGGTTTATAGTATGATAATGTCCCAGCAGCCATTCAGTAACAGCAGTAGCAAATTCAGAAATGGCGATAGCAGTCAAATACAAAAACCACAGCACTCATCCAGCAGTCGCTGGAAACACTGATCCAGTGATTGTTATTGCAAGTTAAGTAGTCACTTTTTTCTTCTTTTGTTTCTTTGCTCATGATTGATAACACCTTGTAGAATTCACATGACCGCTGTTCCCTCTAAGCTGAGAGTCCTCCATCTACAGTCCTGCCAGTGGGAGGTGCTGTTTCACTATCACATTTTCAATAGTGAGGGACAGGCAAATTTTGCAGGACTTCAGGGAACCTGCCTATCCCTAGAGACTGAAAACACAATATTGAAGCACCACCCCCTACTGGTAGCAGTGTAGGACATCAGCTCAAATTAGAGGGAACAATGCCCATGACATGCTCATGCTCTGCCCACTGGTACAGACCATTTGCTGTTACGTGCCATGCAACTAGTGCGCCGGCTTTATAGAATAATGTCTAGCACGTACACATATAAGTACGACTATTCTATAAACTAGCACACACCATTGGCTCCTAAACTTCAGCACCTTTGATAGACCTGCCCTTCACATAAATAACCAAGTTGGCATTTGTCACCTCTTACCTGTATAGACCACTGCCATATTGTGTTTTACCTTGTTAAGGAGACTTAAGATCAATAAATAGTTGATTCAGAACACAGCCTTGGTCTTGCCTGGTTAATTGAAAGAATGGTGAGGTAGAGCTTGGAAACTGCTTTATCAGTCTCCTGTTTATTTACTGGGATTTATTTTATTAGGAATCTAATCCTGGCCTTGGGATCAACAAATAACTTATTTATTTATTTATTTACAATAACTTTCTATACCGCTTTAGCTGACGGGCAGAACAGAGCGGTGTACAGGCTAAAAAATAGGAAACAAGAAAAGAACTCTATTAATGTATAGGAAAGCAGGGTGTTAAGAGACATAAGTATTGCAAAAAGAGGGTAAAGCAAACACACAAAAGAAGGACAGGGTCAAAGGGTAACACTAGTAATTTCAGCAAACTTTCACCAAAAGCTAAGTGGAAAAGCCAGGTTTTCAGCTCAGTTTTAAAATCCTTAAATGAGGAATTGCTACAGAGAGAAAGAGGGAGATTGTTCCAGGTATGAGGAGCCAGGAAGAAGAATGTGCTGTGATGGGTTGATTCCAAGTGGGCACATTTTGGAGAAGGCAGAACTAAGCAGTGATCGTTTAATGAACAGAGGGTTCTGGAGGGGCAATAAGGAATAGTTAAACAAGAGAGATAGTCAGGGATACCAAGTCTAAAGGCCTTGAAAGTGAGGGTGGCAATTTTATAAGTGATCCTTTGCTCAACGGGGAGCTAATGATATTGTTTCAGTAGAGGTGAAGTATGATCATAGCGATGGGCACGGCAGAGTAAGCTGATGGCTGTGTTCTGGAGTGATTGAAGTTTCCTCAGTGTGTGATGAGTTAACTCAGCATAAACAACATTACAATAATCAGGTGGTAAAAAAGAGAGGATTAGTGCATGGAATTGTGAAGTATCAAAAAGGTGACGGATTGCATGTAGCTGGCGGAAAACTAGTTTTGGTCAAGTGAGAGATCTGTGGCAAAAAAGAAAGTGAGGAATCGAGAATAATACCTAATTAATGAAAGGTAGGTACTGATTTAATAGATGTGCCAAATAGAGTGACGGGGGATGGAGGAAGGAGGGTTGAACCAGAGAACCAACAGGCAACTGATTTATCTGGATTTAGCACTAATTGATGATTGCTTAGCCAGCTAGCAATTGAGTCAAGACAGATCTGTAAAGGAGTAAGGGAAGGAGAGGAAGAGGTGATAAGAAAGAGCAGCAGAATGCCATCAGCATAAAGATAAGCAAAGATTCTGAAGGATTGTAAGAGAGCAGCGAGGGGACTCAATAGGAGATTAAAAAGGAGAGTAAAGATCCTTGAGGTGCACCCCGATGCAGTCCTCTCTACTCAGATGTTGTGTCAGAGAGAATGATCTGAAAAGTACGATGAGATAGAAAGGAAGCGAACCAAGAAAAAACTGTACCAGTGATGCCTAAGAAGGTAAATGTGAGAGTAAGAGGGAATGGTCAACCAGATCAAAAGTGGCAGAAAGGTCTAGCGAGACTGCCAGTACCTTTCTCTGCTGGTCCAAGTGGAAATGAAGTTCACTGATAAATACTGTCATGATGGGTTCTGTACTGTGTTGAGACCTGAAGCCAGATTGATGGGGATGTATAGCAAAAACTTTCTCAGCAAAGGATGTGAGTTGGGTAAACCAGGGGCGTACCCAGACAGTAGATTTTGGGTGGGCCTAGGCAAGAAGTGGGTGGGCAACAAGTGTTCTCTCCCTCCCCCAAAAAAATATGTAAGCTGGTGGGAAAATGCTTCTCTCCACCTTGGCAGTCTGCAGCAGGCATGCGCTGAAACAGAGCATTCGCAGGTGCCAGTATCGTGGAGCACACCATTTTCATTACCATCAGGGGGAAGTCTTCAGCTGGTAGAGCTTGCAATCCCCATCAGCTACTGCTAAACATGTGCTACTGTCGGGTGGGCCTGAGCCCTAAGTGGGTGGGCCCCGGCCCACCCAGGCCCATCTGTGGCTACGCCACTGGGGTAAACACAATTTTTTTCTAGAACTTTTGACATATAACAAAGCTTTGAAACTGGGCAATAATGACTAAGAATAGTAGGATCAAGCAAGGTCTTTTTTTAACATGGGACAGACTACTGCTTGTTTCCAGAGATCAAGGACTTGGCATGAAGAGAGGCTGAGATTAATCAAGGACAGTAGAATGGGGAATAAATCTAACTCCGGTACCTTAAGCCAGGAAGAGGGAAAAGGGTCACAAGGGCAGTAGGTAGTTTTCATGGAAGACATGATTTTTGTTTTAGGGAAAAAAAGAGTTTGAATTTGATTTCAAGAGAGGACCAGGTAGAGGAGCCTGTATGTGAATCTGTTAAAGAAGGTTCAAGATAGGAAGAGGGGTCAGCAGGAGGCACAGAGAGTCCAGACAAAGATTTCATTAGGGTATCTATTTTATTAATAAAAAACAAGGAGAGGATTTCTGCTGAGGGGGGCTTAAGCACAATATTTGCAGATTTGGGTATGACAGCCTGACAGTAGATGGAGAAGAGGTCCCTAGACGGAGGAGAAGATTTCAAGAGCTTCCTAGTGATATAAGCTTTCTTTTCCTTCTTTAATTGTAAGTTGTAATCATGATGAAGGAGGTGACATTTTACAAAGCTAGATGAGGACTTTTCAGGAGCCTCAGATTTGAGGAATACCAAGGATTCCTATTAGCAGAACTATGCTGATGGAAGGATCTAGGAGCCACTTTATCAAGGCCTTCAGACAGAATAGAGTGCCAGGATTTGGATTGGTCATTCAGAGTTTTAGAGGAAAACTCTGGGGGAAAGTGGAAAAGTGAGGGCGAGAGAGATGGCACGTCAACTTTAGAACGGGCCCTAGCCAAGTGGATACTGGTTGTGTGAGAGACCGTGAGAGTAGGGAGTGTTTAAAAAGAATGAGATAATGATCAGTCCAGGGAAGGGCGGAGGAAGAAACCATTGTTAGGCAATCATGAGAGTCCTGCATAGCAAGTACCAAATCTAGAGTGTGCCCAGCTACATGAGTAGGAAAAAAGATCCATTGACTCAAAGAGAGATTGGAGAGAAAAATCACAGAAGAATTTAGCGCGAGGATTATTGAGATCATCTACCTGAATACTGAAATCTCCTAAAATAAGTAAATTAGAGAAACAGACAGTAGCTTCAGATAGGGCTTGTTAGCAAGTTTCCCAACCTTCTGCAGAAAGAGAGGGAGGACAATAAAATAAAAGAATATGTAGTGGTTTATCTGCAGCAACCTTAATCACGAGCTCTGGGTAACTGAATGGGGAGGAAATTTCAGTAACTTTCACATTAGTGAAAAATATTATTGCCAAACTGTCACCCAGTTTTGAAGACCGTGAGATCAAATAAACATCATAATGTGGGGGAGGACATGCCTAAAGATGTGATTCCTCACCCGACCTTATCCAACTTTCCGTAAGACAGAGGAGGGAAAGCTTATTCACAGTAAGCTGGTTGTTAACAAGAAAAGATTTGGAGTGTAAAGATCTGCAGTTAAGCAGGTCAAAGGAAACATCAGTTGGCAAGGGTAGGGGCGCTTGAGATGGATGCAATGGTAACTGAACCACCTGAGGAGCTCTTTGCTTACCCCAAGAGGGAATAGGGCAGTAACCCCAGAGTATTGGAATGGGTAGACAGAGGTGTCTGGAGTTGTAGGAAGGTGTGGTGTGGACACCAAGAAAGGAGCAAAAAGCTTACCAGCAGCAAGTCTCATGTGATCATCATTAGTAAAGTAGAAGTAAGAAGTAATCTGAAAAGGCAGCGTGAAGGAAAAGCGTATGCCGACCCCAAAGTGACATATGATGAAAAGAGAGCCCTTAATATATTACAGTGAGAGCTGACCCAGGAACAGGAAATCTTACAGGGTCAGGTGATCAGAATGAGGCATTCAGGAGAAGAATACAGTGTCTTGAAAACACCAGCAAGGGAGGTAAATCATTATTATTATTAGCATTTGTATAGCGCTGCCAGACGCACGCATAGCAGTGGCAGCATTAACAAGCATTCAGCAGCAAATAGTTCAAGTGACACACAATGAAAAGAGAGCCCTTAATATAGTGCAGTGTGAAGTGACCCAGGAACAGGAAATCTTACAGGGTCAGGTGATCAGAATTTTCATGTATGGAGTTAAATATGATTCTAGATACACACTATAGGTGAAACATACAATCTTAGCTACATAAATAAAGCTTTCACAGAAGAGGCATAAAGCAGGATAGAAGAGATGTAAAGGACAGGGCGAGAATGAGACAAAGAGGGGCATAATCGAACGGCGCCGGCGAAATAGATTGCTGGCGATCTATTTTGGCGGCACCGCAAACAGCTGGCTGGAACCGTATTATCGAAAAAGATGGCCGGCCATCTTTTCTTTCGATAATACGGTTTGGACCGGCCAAATGCCAGAGTTCGCCGGGTTTGAGATGGCCGCTTTTGTTTTTCAACGATAATGGAAACTAAAAGTGGCCATCTCAACCCCGGCTAAATCCAAGCCATTTGGTCATGGGAGGAGCCAGCATTTGTAGTGCACTGGTCCCCCTGACATGCCAGGGCACCAACCGGGCACCCTAGGGGGCACTTCTAAAAACTGAAAAAAAAAAAAATATATATATACAAATAGCTCCCAGGTGCATAGCTCCCTTACCTTGGGTGCTGAGCCCCCCAAATCCCACTCCCCACAACTCTACATCATTACAATAGCCCTTATGGGTGAAGGGGAGCACCTACATGTGGGTAGAGTGAGTTTGGGGGGGGGGGGTTTGGAGGACTCAACACTTACAAGTGTAACAGGTAGGGGGGGGGGGGCCTGGGTCCGCCTGTCTGAAGTCCATTGCAACCAACAAAAACTGTTCCAGGGACCTGCATACTGCTGTCAGGGAGCTGGGTATGACATTTGAGGCTGGCATACAGGCTGGCAAAAAAGGTTTTTATTTTTATTTTTTTTAGTGTGGGAGGGAGTTGGTGACCACTGGGGGAGTATGGGGCGCTCATCCCCCATTCCCTCCGGTGGTCATCTGGTGAGTTGGGGCACCTTTTTGAGGCTTGGTCATGAAAATAAAAGGACCAAGTAAAACCGGCGAAATACTCATTAACGCCGCTTTTGTTTTTTCCATTATCCGCTGAAGCCGGCCATCTGTTAGCCACGCCCATGCCCACCCATGTCCCGCCTTCGCTATACCACCGACATGCCCCTTTGAAGTTTCGCTGACTCGGCGACGGGAAAGCGGCGATGGTGTTAAAAAGGGGGGTTTTGATTATACTGATTTGGCTGCTTTTGAGAGATTGCTGGTGATCTCCCGATTTGTGTTGGAAGATTGTGGGTGATCCCTTTTGAAAATAAGCCTGTTGATATACCACTTTTCTGTGGTTACAATCAAAGCTGTTTACAAATTATATACAAATACTTATCTTCTACCTGGGGAAACAGAGGGCTCAGTGACTTGCCCAGAGTGACAAGGAGCTGCAGTAGGAATTGAACCCACTTCTTCAGGATCAAAGTCCATTGCATTAACCTCTATGCTATGCCTCCTCTCTAGTACCTACCACAACCTCAGGCAAGGGTGATCTGGGCATGTTTCAGTTGACAGTAGAAAGTAAGTCAGACTTTGTGGAGTTGGAAGGTAACAGTTGACTGTTGGTTCTCAATACATTTTTCATCATGAAGCAATTATGAAGATCCTGTTCCCCATGAGCAGCATGTGCCTGATAACTTCACCTCTTAACTATCTTTAACCAAATAATACTGAATATGGCTGCAGTGTTTAAATAGATTTTCTAGATTCTGGCCCTATTGTTTGAATTGCTTTAAATCTAATGTTTAGCTACAGAAAAGGTAATGAATCTTGAACTGCTGGTGATGTTTATTTATTGGGAAACTATTTGTATTAATATACCATTGGGTTGTTCTATTTTTGACTGTATTATTTCTTCTGGTCCTTTGTGTCTCCTCATCCTCCTTCTTGGCTTAACCTTCTCTATTCTCAGATTTTTGGGGAGGGTAGTATGATGGAGCAGGGTGCTGCAAGTGTGGGGGTAATACCTATTTCATCAGTAGAGGGACAGTGTGGCACTTTTGAACCCAGCAGGGAAGGACTTGTGTGTCTTTGGTGCAGAATCACCAGCTGCCTCCCCTCTAGTATCACTGTTGGTATAATACACACTGAATAAACTCCAGGGAATTATGTGCAAAAACATCAAAATAATGCACTAAAATGATACAACAGAATAGCATTTGCAGTATGCTAGAAATATACACAGGTACTTTAATACTTGGCTCCCAGTCAGCCTTAGCTCCCCAGTCCAGCATCTTCCAGTAGCACTGTAACAGAAACCCTGTGGTTACTGGCAACCATAAAAGAATATGCCTATCATTTTGGTTTATTGCCAAATGGCCACCAAGCTTCAGATCTGCTGATCTGCTGATCTTCAGTTTGTTGAATTACAAAAGATGTTTGGAATATGTATTATCTGCATTAGCTGTACTCAGTGGTTAGAAGAATGAGCTGAGAACTAGGGAAGCCTGGTTCAGATCCTACTGCTGCTCCTTGAGACCTTGGACAAATCATTTAACCCTCCATTGCCTCAAGTACAAACTTAGATTGTGAGTTCTCTGATGATAGGGAAATATCTACTGTACCTGAATGTAAGTTGCCTTGTTATAGTCTGCTCTGTTCTCTATGCAATTAAAAGAGCAGAATATAAGCACTGATATTAAATTAAATGACTTCATAAATAGTCTTTCTATTTCATTGCCAGTCTCAATCTTTTTCCTGTTATATAACCATATTGTAATAATTACAAAGTAGTTAGTAATAACTCGATCTATGTTGCTCAGGTTATCCAGTCTCCTAATGTAGAATGGTTTAATATTACTAGAGCTTCTGGGAAAATGATGAACTTTTTTAATTTTCAGGCTTCGCCACAATTTTTGGCATGTTCCACATTTTCTTGCATTATTTTTCTCAATGGACTTTTTGGATTGCATTAGAATTTGAGATTTAAGGTGCTCATGTTTTCCAAGTCTGAGTTTAAGGTGAGTGACAGTCCAGGCATTGTAGTTATTTCCCTGTGTATGAAGGCTTAGAAACTAAATCGTATGTGATGTGAGGGTGAAGTCACTTCCCCAAGGTCACATGAAGCATCAGTTGAAGCAAGATTTGCACCTTGGCTTCCCTAGTTTTCAGTCTCTTGTTCTAACTACTAGGCTACTCCTCCTCTTTAATTTTTTTTTTTTTTTAGCTTTTCCATTGCAATAACCTGTGGTATACTGTATCAGTCTTCAAGCCATCTGTCTTGCCTAAAGCTGAACAACTTCTAGGTAAACTAGTAGCCTGATAAACTAACCTGCAGGATTTCCTGTGGATTAACAGCCTTTTTCATGTGAAAGTTTGCTACCTATGCCAATGAACTGCGCAGAAAACTTTAGTGAGAAATTGTGATCTGGAGAGGGCGGGCGCTAGAGGGCTGATTCAAAGATGGCTGCCTAAAAGGAAAGCTCTGCCAATAATTTTACAATTATTAGTACTCTCTCCTGTCTAACTTCTTTGCCTCCTTCATTTTGTTACCTAATGTTATCATAACTCATCATGAGCAAACCTACAAAGTTAGACTACACTGGTTCCTCTACACAGCAAATTGGCTTACACCTGAACTGCCATCACCACAGAAGGAAATGGTGGAAAAGGATGGGAACATTACCCTGGGAATGCAGAGAGATGAATTAATACAGCTTAAAGAACTCCCAAATCACAGGAGAGGGAATGACCACTGCAATGAGTCAGATGAAATAATAATAAAAAAAAAGTCTTTGTGACTTTAGTGAGGCAAAAATTTATTATAATCCACATTGATTGATTCTTAGTGTAGCTATTTTCATCAGCACTTTGTGGTCTATTTCTTACTCTATGAGTTGGACTCCTGAAGAAGGCAAATGCTGAAACACGGGCTGTGTTGGGTCTATGCTCTAGTGGAGCCTGTTATTTTTCTTTGTTAGATATGCTGTCTTCAAGCAAATATTATATTTGTCACACAATAATTAGTCATTACACCTAACTGCAAATTGTAAGCCATTTTGAACTGAAACTCATTTTTGGAAATAATGGGATATAAGAATAAATAATTAAATACATAAATAAATACTTTTTTTTTGTTAAATCTCATCTGACTCATTGCAGTGGTCATTCCCACTCCTGAGCTTTGTTTTGTACTGCTTTTTGTGAGTTTGATTGGATTCCCCCTTTTTTGTCGAGCTTAAAAGAACTCCTCAAAGATGGCTGCCTAAGAGGGACGCTCTTATCTTATAGAATCACAAGAGCAGATAACTTTTCCTTCTTGGATTATGCACTTGTGCAAAACCCTTACGCTCAACCTGTAGCCAGAGAACACCCCATAGTCAGTTTCTCTGATGTAACACCATTACCATCAGAGATTTGGATCCAGCATTACCGTCCTAGTCTTTCAGGGATTTACCCTGAAAGAAATCACCAGCCATGGGCAGACAGCGTCCTACCCTTGAGCCCGGTTTCCGGTGAGACTCCCCAATCTCAGCCCGCAGCTTGGCTCCTCTGTTGGCTAAGGAGATTAACAGCAATGACCCTGATCCTGCTCTACTGCCAGAGTTGGCTCAGCAGGTACCCCCCTCTCTTTCCACTCAGTCTCTTGGCGGGGGTACATAAGTTCTGAAACACAAGCTACCAAGGACAAATTCTACAATATTGCCCTTCCTTCTATAATAATTACCAGCTCCACCCCACACTGAGATTCCACAAATCAGGGCACTATCATGTTAGATGGACTCATGACTTTTCCCTGCTGGGTTCCTCCCACCCAGGGATCCATTCATAGGTCTCAATATAGCAAGGGATTACACATTGTTCTTCCTTTGCCTAGACATGTAGGTGCAGAATTTCCCTTTTGCTCTGTGTTGTGCAAGTTCTTCAGGATGTTAAACTAAAAGCACCCTTGCTGATCAGTGGATCTTAATAATCCTGGATATTAGTATGGGAACTGTAGAGAAATGTAAAACGTTTCTGGCAATGTGCAATGCTTCAAAGAAGGTTAACCTGTATTTTGATTTATATTATGCTGCTTGTATGAGAGAAAAAATAAATAATATATCTTTGAAGATTCAAGTGCACTCAATAGGTTTTTGCAAACATGACCAACAATGGAATGGCTGAACAAAGATGAACTTTCCATGCTGAAGCATTGACTTCTGTTGTTCAGTTCCTTGGACTTTGGTCCCAGACTAAAATGTTACGAGTGAATGGTTCTTCTAGAAATGGTTTCTTAAGATGTTATTCAGGTTGAAGTGTAGCACAATTCTTGATCTGGTTGCTTATAAACTTTTTACTTATTTTGTTTGGGGCAAAGAGAGGTTTGTATTATATTTTGCCAGTTTTTTTTTCTGGCTTGGATTCTTTAATGGTGATTATTTTGGCAAGTAATCAGCGCAAATCATTTTGTTTGCTGTCTTGAATGGTGTGTGTGTATAAGTGTGTGATGGGCATTCCTATCAGTGATGTTTGACTTTTCCAAATCACGGCAGGGCATGTGGAGGGGCATAATCGACCGTCACCGGTGAAACAGATCACCGGCGATCTATGTTGGCGGCGGTGCTACAGCTGGCCGGCCATCTTTTTTTCCGATAATAAGGTTTAGCCCGGCCAAATGCCACAGTTCACCGGGTTTGAGATGGCCGGTTTTGTTTTTCACCGATAATGGAAAAAATGCCGGCCATCTCAAACCCGGCGAAATCCAAGGCATTTGGTCATGGGAGGAGCCAGCATTTGTAGTGCACTGGTTCCCCTCACATGCCAGAACACCAACTGGGCACCCTAGGGGTCAGTGCGGTGGACTTCAGAAAAAGCTCCCACATGCATAGCTCCCTTACTTTGGGTGTTGAGCCCCACAACCCCCCCCCCCCCAAAACCCACTACCTACAAATGTACAACATTACCGTAGCTCTTAGGGGTGAAGGGGGCAACTACATGTGGGTACAGTGGGTTTTGGAGGGCTCCCATTACCAGCACAAGTGTTACAGGTAGGGGGGGATGGGCCTGGGTCCACCTGCCTTAAGTGCACTGCGGTACCCACTAAAAGTGCTCCAGGGACCTGCATACACGCAGGCCTCTAGGACTTGTTGCTGCTGTATAACCTTGGCACACCAGTTGACACCTGAAGACTAATCTCTTTGAAAAAGTCCTTTATTTGAATAAGCACGTTTACTCACAGTTAACTGTAGATCAGAGGTTGTGCCCCACTGGTAAAGAGTCTCCCTGGTACTGAGATTAGGAGTAGGTCAGAGCTGGCAGAATGGTGTACAATGCCCTCTTTCAGCAACATTCAAGGTAATAACTAAGTTCTCTAACATGGGTAACACATGAAAGGGATCTAAAACTGGCTTACAAATATGGCCACTACCTCATGGACTACCGGAAACAAAACAGGGCACACTCTGACCCAGTTAGCAGGGGGAAAAGCACCATGTGAGTAGAGCCCACTACCCTCCACCCTCCACAATGCATTGCTGATGTGACTCTGCAGTACCCCTAACAGAAAAGGTGTCACACTCACCCGAGAGCCACATCACAACCAGGGAAAGGCTGTCAGAGGATACAACACATTCTGTTGTCATGGAGGTGGGTACGGCATTTGAGGCTGGCATACAAGCTGGCAAAAAAGGTTTTTAGTTGTATTTGTTTTGTATGGGAGGGGGTTGGTTACCACTGGGGGAGTATGGGGAGGTCATCCCCCATTCCCTTCAGTAGTCATCAGGTGAGTTGGGGCACCTTTTTGAGGCTTGGTCGTGAAAATAAAAGGAACAAGTAAACCCGGCGAAATACTGCTTAACGCCACTTTTTTTTCCATTATCGGCAAAAGCCAGCCATCTGGTAGCCACGCCCATGCCCGCCCATGTCCCGCCTTCGCTTCGCCGCCAACATGCCCCTTTGAACTTTCGCTGGCAAGGCGATGGGAAAGCGGCGATGCTGTCAAAAAAGCAGCTTTCGATTATACCGATTTCGCCGCTTTTCCGAGATCGCCAGCCATCTCCCGATTTATGTAGGGAAATGGCCGGTAATCATTTTCAAAAATAAGCCTGATACTTATTTAAAGATGTGTTGCCTGTGTGTGTAAGAGTAGGTGAGAGTGAGATATGGAGGATCATTTTTGATATGACATTTAAATCTGACTTTGGATGTTTTGCTCAAAGTGTCCCAAATTCAAGTGGCAAATGTAGCGATTTTCGAAACAGAAAAAGTTTATATTTTAGTTTTGAAAATGGCCATTTGCTAGATGTTTTTGTGCTCAGTGAATTTATCTTTTTGGACCATTTTTGGAGAAAAAAAAACTTCAAGTGAAAAACACACAAAATCAAGCCATTGGGATGTAGGATGCAGTGGCGTAGCCAATGGTGGGCCTGGGTGAGCCCAGGCCCACCCACTTGGGGCTCTGGCCCACCCAGTAGCAGCACACCTGTGGCTGGCAGGGCTCCCCAAGCCCCACCAGCCAAAAACTCACAACTGTCCCTCCTGCATACCTTGTAAATATCAGATCTTCGCCTGCAGCGAGCAGTGACTGATACATACTATTCACACCAGCCCCATAGCCTTCCCTCTGATGTATTCCCACCAATGCAGAAACAGGAAGTTGCATCAGAGGGAAGACTGTGGGGCCAGCATAAGCAGAGTGTATTAGTTGTTGCTCGCTGCCGGTGAACATCTGCTATTTAAAAGGTATGCGGGGGAGGGGGATGTTTAAAAGACCATATGGCATGCAGATGAGAGAGGGAGACACCAAATCACTTGTGGGACAGGGCGGAGCTCTGCCCACCCATCTTGGGCCCAGGCCCACCCAAAATTGGGTGTCTGGCTATGCCCCTGGTAGGAGGAGCCAGCGATTTGAATGTTTTAACAAGCAAAGTGTCTAAATGCTGCTTTATGCCACTTTTTAAATGTTTTTCTCTTTTGAAAATGAGCCCCGTGGAGGGGCATAATTGAAAGGTTGTCCAAGTACGCATTAGGATGTCCTTACGAAAACGTCCAAAATCAGGCATGTATAATCGAAAAATAGTATGGGCGTTTTTCGATAATCGATTATTCCTGTTGCAAAATGACCAAATGAGGAGCGCATAAACGTTACTAAATAGGGCGCCCTAACACGTTCGATTATCGCAGCTGAAAATGACCAAATCAGAAAGTGTGTAAAAGAATGTACATAGTTGTACCACAAGTACAGTGCATGCTGTTCTGGACATCCAGGTACGGGAAATATGAGGGACATTCATACGCGTCAAATACAGGAAGATCATGCTGCTCCACTGAATATTCCTCATATGTGCACTATCTGGATGTCCGGAACTGCATGCACTGTATCTACTGAACATGTAGCTATATGCATATTGTGTGTATGTGAAAAGGGTCGGATGCTTCATACTCATCTATATAAGGCAAATTCCGCACGCATCAAGGGCCCGCACGCATAACAACCAGTCATGCACGTCAGGGACGTCTATGATTACGACGGCGTCCATGTGCTGATATAGCCATATATGGGATGGTAATCTATATATGGAGCTGTGCACGGAAGGGTGTCCATATAAGGTACTTGTTTTCCAACACCTATTCTCACTTAAAAAAATGGCGCACCGACGTGAGCCAAACTTCAGCCATGCAGAGAGCCTGCTGCTGGTGCGGCTGTGCCTTAGGCACCAGCACAGGCTGTTTATCACGCACCACCACCTGCCCCCCAGGATCCAGGCCATGAGAGCCTGGCCCCGCATCAGGGACAGGCTTGAAAGGTATGTGTTTGGCCCACCCCCCCTCCTGTACCTACACATATAGCTCCGTCATCAATGTATCCAGCTATCTATTTTGCAAAAAAGGACATATGAAGATATTTTTGCATGCTGGACTTCAAAAAAGCCAGTTATAAATAATTAACTGATTTGCATGCTTTTGCATCAAAGCAGCTCGTTTCTTATGAATTTGTATAAGCTTACTCTGAGGATGCACTCAAATGTGTGAACTTTTGATGTTCTTGTGCATTCCTGGATGTGTTGTGTGCTTTTATTTTGTGCAAATATCTTTTATGTGCTGAAAAGAAGAAGAATAGAATGTTACGTTAGTCTAAAGCAAATAAATTTAAGAAAATCCTTGCAAAATTGACGCTAAATAATTCTCCATTATTTCTCCCAATAATTAAAAAAAAATAGTTCTCTCCAGGTTTAGTGACTCTTGCTATTGTTATTTTCTTCACTTTTTAGTATAAATCTTATGTCTTGTTCAGCTTGTTCCTATTTGAAGAATGTCAGCATTTACAATGGTTAAATGAAAAGTTATGCCTCCACCTTTATATCTTTTGTTTAAATGAAGATATTGTACTAAATAAAAAATGAAAATAGTGCTTGAAACTTGCTCTTTTATTACATGTATTTACTTTTCTACATAGTTTATACTGTTGTCACATATTTCTGCCAATGATGGACACATTTTTCAAAGCCTTTGCGAAAGAGCTGCGCATCTTATCTCAAGTTGCTTGCTGTCCTTTATACCTCTTCATTTGCAAAATCTGGGCTATACAGCAGATGGGTTAAGACTGTGAGACCCATCTTCACAATTGCTTCTGTGCTGTTTCATGCTGTGTGAGGCCAAGTGTTCTCATCTTGGAAAAAAAAAAAAATTTCCTTCATGTGCTTCCGAACTCTTCTAATTGTTCAGTTTTCAGGGTAGCAATGTAATGCTTTGAGGAGCAGATGATCAAAACTGCAGCCCTATTCAGAATAGTGCCATAAAAATAGCACCAGAACAGCATAGAACAATGCCCTAATGCTCAAAGCTAATGAGATGCAAATATAGATGCACTCATAGATTTGAGCACTAGGAAGTTTGGCAGGAGGATTATGTTTGGCGCATGTGCAGACGAGATCAGTGGTAAGCTCAGCTCCCGGGTGCATGTGCCAAGCAAAACCCAAACATGAAGCACACATTGGCATCTGTTTTCTGCAGCCTAGGTATAAACGTTTTAATTTCTTTTTGCTGGATGCTTATATTTATATGCAAGTAGCAAATGACAATGTGTACTTTTTTTTTAAAGCCTGACCACTTTAAATTTAAATGCCAATGTGTGCTTCAAGTCAGGCCTGCTGTTTCTCACAACCAGCGCTCAAGGGCTTGCATAGACTTCCTTCTGCTTCCAAAAGCAATCAAAACCAGTAGATTTTGTAGAAAGAATCATGAGAATCATAAGAAATCTTCTCTTCTAGCACCGCTGGAATGGAGGAGTAACCTAGTGGTCAGTGCAGCAGACTTTGATCTTGGGGAACTGGGTTCAATTCCCACTGCAGCTCCTTGTGACCCTGAGCAAGTCACTTAACCCTCCATTGTCCCAGGTACAAATAAGTACCTGTATATAACATGAAAACCACTTTGAATGTAGTTGGAAAAATCACAGAAAGCCAGCATATTAAGCCCCCTTCCCTTCCCCCAGACCTGGCATCATTCTTTACAGCAGTAAGGCACCTGTTTTGGGTGCTGTTTTCTGATTATTGGGGAAGAATACAAAATATCCTCATTTAAATGAGCTTGACTATATTTGCATGCTTTCTGCATGAAGGCCTGGTACGCTTGATGTTTGCTGTCTTAGACTCCTCTGATCATTCTGTGCTGGTGAGTGGTGCTAGTACAGTTCTAATGGCTTACAAGTCATTTACTTTTGATCATTGGCACCTCAGTGATCCTCTGTGCTTTACGAGTTCATCAGCGTTCCTCATGTGAGACTCGTTTCGTTGCTGTTATGGGCCGTCCACTTTTTTGATCACACAAATTCTGGTCCACAATCTTTACATTTTTTTGGCCCAGTGACACACAGTACTCACATCAACACAGTCATCAACACAAACAATCTGCATGTGCTGGTGAATTTCAATTGGAGGGACTCGACAGTCAGAAATTCTATCACAGCACTTTGCTTAAATCACACTGATGAGTGTTCATTGCATGCTTCAATTTTACAAATAATAGCAAGACAGCCTTTTCACACAGACACTTCTCACTAATGTGTAGAGTTTACAATCTAAGAGGTGAAGGAATGGGAACAACTGAACTCCTGTAGCGCTATCTGTTTATGAATTATAGGGGTAGAGGCATTACTTTTCATTTAAACCTCGTAGAATTCTAGAAATGCATAAATTTGATTTGCTAAACCACACATCAGAAGTAGCTCTCTGAGGCCTCTCATTATCCCTCATCTTCCTCAATGGGTCAATTTTTTTTTTTTAGAGTACTCTATTATATCTAGAAAATGATGCAATGTTTTAAAATAATATATTGTTATTAATACTTATACTACCGTATATAAAAATGATTTATCAATAATTCAGAAATTCAAAAGTAGTAATCTTTTGTGATAAACAGTATCAAACAATTAGATATGAACATCAGCACAAAACGCCTCTCCCAGGTAAAGGTCCAGAGCATTGTAAACATCTAAAATGCTAATCATGCCACATGGTGCACATGCAAATGGTAAAATTAAATGCTTTATAGACAAAAGAGAATTAAAAAGTTAAGCTAACAATACTATTTTAGCCTGGGAAAGTAAAAGCTCCAATGCTCATTTCACTTTCATGGTTTCTCAAGGGGATTTACTGTTCCCTAGAGGAAGGATAAGAAATAAAATAGGCACCCCACAGTCCTTTATGGAAGCACTGAAGGAAGGTGTGTCTGTATGTGTGGGGGCTGTTTCCCCCAGAATGAATTAAAATCAACAAGAGGATCCTATATCCCCTCCCCCCCGGGGAATAATTAGAGACAGGAAGAATTAAATACAGAAAGGGAATCCTGTATCCTCCCCAGAATTAAAGACAAAAAGATTTCTTCATATCCCCTTAAGGAGAATTGATATATAAGAGGGGTATTACTGTATCCTCCCCCAAGGAAGAATTAAGGCTGGAGGAGAGACCCTGTATCCCGCTGAGGAAAAATAAAAGTGAAACATAAACTGAGGATTTTATTCTCCCTGCCAGAGCAGTATTGTCAGCCTGTTTTTCAAAATTCCATCTTGCCTATAAAACATTTGATTTTACCATCTTGCATGTGCAATCTGCCCTTCTTTGAATGTCAACTTATTATATCATATTATCATAAAAAATAAAATATACATTAATTTGTATCAAATTATTGTCATTCAAGTACTATTTCTGCTCAAATCACCTTTCATGCAAACTGCAACATCACCTCAGCATTCATTTCTGATGACTTTTTATTCATTCAGTATTTTCATTTCAATTGGCAATCAGCACTCAAATTTCCTGGTGTAGAGTAATTTTTAGAATATCATTGGCCATTATACAGGAAAGTATAGTTTGATTTGAACCTCCTGCCCCTTCCTTATCCACTGCTTAGAAATAAATAGGCGCAGTTACCAAACTCCTGCCAATACATGTAACTTGTCTGTACCAACATGATTATCCTACAACAATAACAATCTCTGCTCAGTTGCTGCATGCCACTAAAGCGATAACAAATTAAGAAATGGTAATGAGAATAAACATATTAGAAATAGGCCAATTGCTCTGAATTTTTTTTGTACATTACAAACTGTAATCATATGGAGCACAGCCGAGCCTTCTTTCCACTCCTCTCGAAATGAGAGCTCTCTTCATGGGCTTCGGAAGTACAATAGCAGCAAGAAGCACCCAAGAGGAAGTGGCCTGGTGGTTAAAGCAGTGGGCTAAAACCCATGGAAGCCAGAATTTAAATCCTACTCCTGCCACTGCCATTCCTAGTAACTTTGGGCAAGTCACTTTGGGGTCCTTTTACTAATCTGCATTAAGAAATGGCCTTAGTGCTCTCTTACACAGATGTTTCCCATGTGCTTAGGCCATTTTGTTTCTGCAAAATCATATATTTGTGTTCTCCATTCATGCTTCACCCAAACTCCACCTACCGGTATGCACATGCCCGCCAGCAAAGAACTCTTCATCAAAAACATGGCATGTACAGTGCTTTTCCATTAGACCTCTATAAAAGGTCATTTACCAGATGGCTTGTTATAAAATTATCCCTTGGTCCCTTCAAAATCTGTCATCCTAGGCAGGTGCCTAAGTTACCTACATCTAAAGCTGGGCCTGTTTAGGGCTAAGTATGACCTTACATCATCTTCCAGAAATTTATATTGGCTGCTGCTCTTTCCCTAACATATATTTGTTTTCAACTTTTCAATGCATTGAGAATACACCTGCAAGAATTTGGAAACACTGTACCTCTGATCGTTTACTCATCAATAATCACAGTAGCAAATCCTTGTGATCATTCAGATATGTGTTCCCCTTATTATATAAATAACAGAGATTCTTTATAGTTATCCCAGCAATCTTGTATTTATTTATATAGTAATCTCTTGTAACTCATTGGATCGCTGAAAGAAAAGATAGTCAACTTTCTGCAATCCAGAGAGTTAAAAGATCTGAGGCAACATGACTTCACCAAAGGAAAATCATATCAAACAAATCTGATTGGCGTCTTTGGGTGACAGAAGAACTGGATTGAAGGTATGTACTGGATGTAGTCTACTTATATTTCAGCAAGAACTTTCATACTCTGAGGTGGGCCTTACTAAAAGAGACACTTCTTCTCTTTAAGTATGTATATGTAATCCCTTAAGAAGTTGGGGATTACTGAGAAGCAGAATCCCTGTTGAGTCACTGGGGGGAGTGACTGAGAGGTCCCTGGGTGGGAGGAGGCCCAGCCCATGGGAGGGACTTTGAAATAAGCTACTGGGGAAAAGTACCCTGTACTGAAGAGTGACAGGGGAGGAGGAGCTGAGAGAAAATAAAAGTTAGTGTATGCCCATTTAGGGGACAGAGTTCAGTTTGGAGTTTTAGTCGTGAGGTTTGAGTCATGAGTTGGTTGGTAACCCCAGCCAAATCCTGATAGAGAAAAAAAAAAGGATGAGAACCCAAGAACTAGGAGACTGGGGCTAGGGACAGCCTGTCCCCAGGTAGAGTGGATCCAGGAGGGAGATCACTCCAGGAAAGGGGCTGGGCCAGGGGTTTACAAAATTCCAAAATCCTGAAGTAAGAACATGAAAGGCACTACAATTCTGGTAGGAAAGAAAAGACAAAAAACAATGCACAAAAAAACCCCATACACTAAAACACTAAATAATAATTGTAGATCATTTGATGATAGGTCAATTCCCTCAAAGTTTGGGCGATATTGTATTGTGGCTGCTTTAAAGCTCCAGCCTTGGATCTTGGACAAAGGTGTAATTATCACCCTATAGCAAAGATTCCTATGTTTGCTAAAATTATGGAATCTCTAGTGGCAAAACAGTTGGAAAATTATTTAGAGCAACATAGTTTACTCTTGAGGACTCAGTGAGGTTTCAGACAACGTTTCAGTGCTGAGACCTTATGTCATTTCTTTACTAGTGCAAATTAAGCTAGCACTGTCTTAAGGTAACCAGGTCATTTTAATGCAATTTGACCTATCATCGGCCTTTGACCTGGTGAACCATTCTATTTTACTGAATATACTAGATAGTTTTAGTTTGACTGGACCAGTATTCCAATGGTTTTGAAGGTTTTCTTAAGAAGAGAAAGTACAGAATCCAAAAGGGACAGGTCATGTCAAGATCATGCGCTGTATACTGGTTGTAAAGAACATATCATCAAGAAACTTCAGACAGCCCAGAATACAGCAGCTAGACTCATTTTTGGAAAGTCAAAATATGAAAGTGCAAAACCTCTAAGAGAGAAGCTCCATTGGCTACCAGTTAAAGAACGTTCTATGTTCAAAGTTTGCACATTGTTCCATAAAATCATACATGGAAATGCTCCGGCATACATGTCAGACCTTATTGATTTACCTCCCAGGAACGCTAAAAACTCAGCACATACATTCTTGGGACTCCACTTCCCTAGTTGTAAAGATTTAAAATACAAACTAGTACATGCATCCTGCTTTTCTTACATTGGCACACAACTGTGGAATACACTACCGCTTAACGTAAAAAAATATTCATGACCTTACCAACTTTCAAAAACCACTAAAGACCTACCTTTTCAACAAGACTTACCATAATAATCAATAACAGGAACTCCAACATATAATAATCAATAACAGGAACTCCAACACATCATTACTTACTTGAGAATCTATCTGTTTTTTGATTTATTGAATTGTTTAATCAGTCTGTTTCTGATTTATTGAATTGATTATATCCATTATGTTACACTTGCTCTTTATGTAACCAATTGTTTTATCTACTCTTGATTGGCGATTGTCAGGATGTATTTTTTAAGTCACATTGAGTCTGCAAATAGGTGGGAAAATGTGGGATACAAATGCAACAAATCAATCAATCAATCAATCATGGGACTCTACGGTGGGAGTCCTTCAGGGTTCCTTACTATCCTTTTTAATGTTTTAATGACCACTTTTGGGTAGGTTTTTCAACTTGTCTCTAGACAATATATATTTATATGTAGACGTATAACAATTTTTCATTGGTTGTCCAGTTCTAATGAGGATAGTGCTGCAATTATAACCACCTATTTTACTAGGATAGAACAATGGGTGTCTAGCTATAAGCTTTTGTACCTTACCCCTCCAAGTTAAACATTTCTGAGCTCATCTTTAATTATTGCAGGTACTTCTTTTGTTTTGGAAACCTCACTGAGGGTACTCAGGATAATCGTGGATAGTCATCTAATTATGAAATCTCAGATTAAACAGTTATCAAGGAGAGCTTTTATCAAGCTGAGACAGCTACAGCATATAAAATAAATTGTAGATCAAGACTGATTTCTATTGGTCGTTCAGGCATTGGTGTTGTCTCAGTTGACTACTGTAACTCCATATATATGTGTTGTTCAAAGACTTTCTTGAGGTATTTACAAGTACTATAAAATACAGCAGCAAAGCTGATTTTTGGCAAACTATGATTAGATTTTGCTAGTCCATTGTTGAAGAGCCTGGAGGCTCGATGTATGGGTAAGATGTGTATTTTAATTCATAGGATTCTTTATGGTAATGCTCCAGAACATCTTGCATTTTAAAGTTGTAATTTTCCTTAGCATTGGTCTACTTCTTTTTTAGACTGTTGTAATCTGCACCGATCCAGTAATGGTTTGTAGCAGAATATAAATTTTATTGCAATTGTAATTGTATTGTAATTGAAATAAGCAATCTGCCAGTCTTGTCAGGTCCTGGCCTCCTCAGAAAATACCTGTGTAAAAAGTTAGGCTTTCACCATTGCCCTAAATATACTATAAGATTGTTCTGGCTGAATTTCTGGGCGCATAGAATTTCAAAGTGTTGGAGCAATGGAAAAGAAGGAAGAGTGACGGGTCAATTGCAGCTTGGTACATTGAACAACTGGGGTTGCCAAACAATGGGCAGCTAAAGACCATAATGTTTGGGCAGAGACATAGGATATAATAAAAGAAGCAAGATAGGAAGGAATGTCTGCATAGAGAACCTTATGTGCAAGAGTCAAGATCTTATGCTTAATATGATAGTTGATAACCAGTGGTGTTGCTTAAGAAGGGGTAACACGATCATATTTTTGTGCATGAGTAAGTAACCATATTGCTGTATTTTGAACTGTCTGAAGCCTTTTTAAAGAATGTAAAGGAAGACCCACACAAACATTACAGTAGTCCAATTTAGATGCTACTAATGAATACAGTAGAGTAGCATAGGATTTTTCATCAAGGTATGGATGCAACGAACGAATCAAGTGAAAGAGACATAAAACATGATCTAGTGATTTTACTAATTTGAGGCTCAAATGTTAATGATGTACCAAGAATTACTTCAATATATCTAAAGGAATTCATCAATGTTATAGGAGAACCCAAAATAACAGGTGACACTTCAGGTGAAATTGAATGGCCTATAATCCAAAGTGCTATAGTTTTTTCCACATTTAAGATGAGGTGATTATCTGCTAACCAGGTGGCTACTGAATCTAAACATGATTGCAGAGTCTGCAAATTGAGATTAAGAGGATCCTGTTCTGAAACCCCACATTTCATGTTTTGTTATTCACTGATAATAGTGCGCACTCTTTGGACAGAGTGCGCACTATATGAAAAAAGGAGACACTGTTTTGGAAAGAGGGCAAGGGTACGTCCTAGCATGCACCAACTATTGCAGTGTGCAGGCACAAACTTGTGTGTTCATGTGTGCCGTAGCGGGAAAAGAGTCTACCATTTTCAAATACTGAACACTATTATCAGCAACTGACAAAACAGCCAACAAAAATGAATAAAATGAAAATTCCCATAAACCACACAAAATGAAATATTTCCTGGCTGGCCATCCCTACCCTGTATGTCTGTAAATCAGTTATTAATCTATTTTACACAGCTGGAGGTTGGGCAGGACCAGCATTATGGTGGTGCAAAGAGAAGGTGCCTCAGGCCTACCCAAACCTGAAAGCAGCACAGCCTGTTGGCCCTTTGCAAATATCTGTCTTGGGCCCCAGCATGTCTCACTGGCCTTGAAGCTGGAGGCTGCTTCTGTATTCCTAAGGAAATATTTACTAAACAATACACTGTAGGTTAGGCACCTCTACCAGTGTTTTACCCTGTCACTTTCTGCAAATAAATTAACTGCTCCTTAATCTACTTCCCTTTATCTAGGTTTGAGTGTGCTTTGTCTACATTTAGCTTCTTGGTCTTTATGTCCAAAGAAACATGATGTGCTTCTTGTAGAATGTGTGATTGTTTCAGTAAATTCTGAGTCTGATTTTTTTGGACAAATTTCATTTGCTTAGATGAACAATGCCAGGCACATATGTTATTGCCTATCTATTAATGAAATTTGTTTCCCTGTGTAAATCCGAAATGCATGGGTTGCTGGCTCCTTTATATTGTACATTAGGAATGGAAATTTAGATGGTAATTGGAACCCAGGGCCACAGATGAGTGGCTAAGCTGACACTTGTTAAAATATTAATAGTTGCATCACATGCAAATACATGCAGATGCATGTGAAGCAGCTCATTATCATGCAAAATAGGTAATACAGTGTGCATTAAATTTCACAAGATGCATTATTCATAGACAGCTATTTATTTTTTTTATACTTTGCTCACACCTTTTTCAGCAGTAGCTCAAGGTGAGTTACATTCAGGTACACTGGATATTTTCTCTGTCCCAGGAGGGCTCACAATCTAAGTTTGTACCTGAGGCAATGGAAGGTTAAATGACTTGCCCAAGATCACAAGGAGAAGCAGTGGGATTTGAACTAACCACCTCTGGATATCAAGAGCAGTGCTCTAACTACTAGGCCACTCCGCCATGCCACTAGCCCACTCCTCCCCTCCTAAGAAGTATTAACTTTTTCCTGGAAGCATAAGTACATAAGTACATAAGTACATAAGTAGTGCCATACTGGGAAAGACCAAAGGTCCATCTAGCCCAGCATCCTGTCACCGACAGTGGCCAATCCAGGTCAAGGGCACCTGGCACGCTCCCCAAACGTAAAAACATTCCAGACAAGTTATACCTAAAAATGAGGAATTTTTCCAGTCCATTTAATAGCGGTCTATGGACTTGTCCTTTAGGAATCTATCTAACCCCTTTTTAAACTCCGTCAAGCTAACCGCCCGTAACCACGTTCTCCGGCAATGAATTCCAGAGTCTAATTACACGTTGGGTGAAGAAAAATTTTCTCCGATTCGTTTTAAATTTACCACACTGTAGCTTCAACTCATGCCCTCTAGTCCTAGTATTTTTGGATAGCGTGAACAGTCGCTTCACATCCACCCGATCCATTCCACTCATTATTTTATACACTTCTATCATATCTCCCCTCAGCCGTCTCTTCTCCAAGCTGAAAAGCCCTAGCCTTCTCAGCCTCTCTTCATAGGAAAGTCGTCCCATCCCCACTATCATTTTCGTCGCCCTTCGCTGTACCTTTTCCAATTCTACTATATCTTTTTTGAGATACGGAGACCAGTACTGAACACAATACTCCAGGTGCGGTCGCACCATGGAGCGATACAACGGCATTATAACATCCGCACACCTGGACTCCATACCCTTCCTAATAACACCCAACATTCTATTCGCTTTCCTAGCCGCAGCAGCACACTGAGCAGAAGGTTTCAGCGTATCATCGACGACGACACCCAGATCCCTTTCTTGATCCGTAACTCCTAACGCGGAACCTTGCAAGACGTAGCTATAATTCGGGTTCCTCTTACCCACATGCATCACTTTGCACTTGTCAACATTGAACTTCATCTGCCACTTGCACGCCCATTCTCCCAGTCTCGCAAGGTCCTCCTGTAATCGTTCACATTCCTCCTGCGACTTGACGACCCTGAATAATTTTGTGTCATCGGCGAATTTAATTACCTCACTAGTTATTCCCATCTCTAGGTCATTTATAAATACATTAAAAAGCAACGGACCCAGCACAGACCCCTGCGGGACCCCACTAACTACCCTCCTCCACTGAGAATACTGGCCACGCAATCCTACTCTCTGCTTCCTATCTTTCAACCAGTTCTTAATCCATAATAATACCCTACCTCCGATTCCATGACTCTGCAATTTCTTCAGGAGTCTTTCGTGCGGCACTTTGTCAAACGCCTTCTGAAAATCCAGATATACAATATCAACCGGCTCCCCATTGTCCACATGTTTGCTTACCCCCTCAAAAAAATGCATTAGATTGGTGAGGCAAGACTTCCCTTCACTAAATCCGTGCTGACTTTGTCTCATCAGTCCATGTTTTTGTATATGCTCTGCAATTTTATTCTTAATAATAGCCTCCACCATCTTGCCCGGCACCGACGTCAGACTCACCGGTCTATAATTTCCCGGATCTCCTCTGGAACCTTTCTTAAAATCGGAGTAACATTGGCTACCCTCCAGTCTTCCGGTATTACACTCGATTTTAGGGACAGATTGCATATTTCTAACAGTAGCTCCGCAAGTTCATTTTTAGTTCTATTAATACTCTGGGATGAATACCATCAGGTCCCGGTGATTTACTACTCTTCAGCTTGCTGAACTGACCCATTACATCCTCCAAGGTTACAGAGAATTTGTTTAGTTTCTCCGACTCCCCCGCTTCAAATATTCTTTCCGGCACCGGTGTCCCCCCCAAATCCTCCTCGGTGAAGACCGAAGCAAAGAATTCATTTAATTTCTCCGCTACGGCTTTGTCCTCCTTGATCGCCCCTTTAACACCATTTTCGTCCAGCGGCCCAACCGACTCTTTGGCCGGTTTCCTGCTTTTAATGTATCTAAAAAGTTTTTACTATGTATTTTTGCTTCCAACGCTAATTTCTTCTCAAAGTCCTTTTTTGCCCTCCTTATCTCCGCTTTGCATTTGGCTTGGCATTCCTTATGATCTATCCTGTTACTTTCAGTTGGTTCTCTTCTCCACTTTCTGAAGGATTGTTTTTTGGCTCTAATGATTTCCTTTATCTTACTGTTTAGCCACGCCGGCTGACGTTTAGTCTTTTTTCCCTTTTTTCTAATACGTGGAATATATTGTCCTGAACCTCCAGGATGGTGTTTTTAAACAGCATCCACGCCTGATGCAAGTTTTTTACTCTGCGAGCTGCTCCTTTCAGTCTTTTTTTCACCATTTTTCTCATTTTGTCGTAATCACCTTTTCTATAGTTAAACGCTAGCGTACTTGATTTCCTAGTTTCACTTCCTTCAATGCCAATATCAAAACCGATCATATTATGATTATCTTGCTGCCTGGTGCCTGGTGCCTCTAGGGAGAAATTTAAAGGGGTTAGCCACTGGCTTGAAATATTTATCATCCCATGCAGGCTGAAGTAGGTGGTGAGGGTGTGTTCCCCCCACAGTTCCTATTCTCAGGCTACACACTGCTAAATCTAGATCCAAATAAGGGCTGGCAAACCCTACCCCTTAGATATAAAGTCAGTAGTCCTATTATTTGAAAATATCACTTATTGACTATAATGTGTGTTTGCTGTTAACACAGGATTTTTTTTCCATAATGCATATTAACTAATAATGAAATATAAAGCATGCAAATGTATGCAAAGCAGCTAATTCTTATAGTGTGGAGTAGCCTAATGGTTAGAGCAGCAGGCTGAAAACTGAGAAAGTCTGGTTCAAATCCCACTATAGTTTTTTTGTGACCTTGGGCCAGTCACTTAACCTTCCATTGTTGTAGGTACAAACTTAGATTTTGAGCCCTTCAGGGACGGGGAAATAGAGGCCGACCAAAACCAGTGGATTTAGTTCTGGCCGAAACTGAATCTGTGACCAAAATCCGCCAGTTGGTTTCAGCTGGAACCAGACCTGAAACCATGGCCTCGTCGTTGCCACAAGCCCATAACCTCGAGCCTGTATCCCTCCCTGACAGAAAACTTGTTCCCTCCCAGGGTCACACACCAACTCCATCGTCCCCCATCCATAGGCCCTCCCAGGGCCTACCTTTTAAAAGCCCTGGTAGTCTAGTGTTCTCTTTGGGGCAGGAGCATTTTGAGTTGCTCTTGCCCCCACTGATTTCTTTGTGAAAATGGCAGCCACAATTTCCTGCAGCAACCTTGCAAGACTTCCGTGAGAGGTTGCAGCTGCCATTTTGGAATTGGGAATGGCAAGAACAGGAATTCACTCCTGCTCATGCCATTCCTAATTCCAAAATGGTGGCCGCAACTTTGCCATGGGAAGTCGCTGCCACCAAATGTGGCCAAGGCCTCCTGCAGCAGTTCCATGAGGCTGGTGTAGAAAGTCACGGGTGCCATCTGAAGAAGTCCTGCTCTTCCAGCTCATAGCTGGAAGCTTCTTGAGGCTTTTTCCTCCTTATTATTACATTTTTTCTAATTGTTTACAGTACTGATTATATGAGAATCTTCCTTTTTTAGTTGATTTGATTTATATTTTTGATTCTCTTCCTCAATTATGTTGTAGCTCAATCTTAGTTCATGACCATTAATACAAAAAAATATAAAGGACCTGATATTCATCTGTCGACGATCAGCAATTTGCTGACCGCCACTGGCGTTAAACCCAGAAATTCAATGCTGGGCCATGTCTTGGCATCATCACTAAATTGCTGACTAATGCATAGCTGGTTAAGTGCAATATTCAGCATTTAACTGGCTATGGGTTACAGCATAAAAACTGACTTTTTTGTGGTCTTTTTTATGTGGTTAACTTGACTAGATAAGTGCTGAATGTCAGCACTTTAATTTATTTAAAATTGAATATACCTGATATCATGATACCATGATACCTTTTTGAAGTGAGATAATGATAATCATGCATTTTATAAAGAACCTAATTATGTATTAGGCAACAAAAAAGGGGAGGGGCTTAAACCATTTTATGAGCTGCATGGGTGCTTAAGCAATAATTTCCAAAGTAGTAAATAACTTTCAGGCATAAATGTTTCTAACTCCTGAGGGAGGGTTACTTGAGCTCCTATGAAGTATCTATTGCCATCCTCTTCCACTCCGCAACTGAAATAAATTAAGGATGTGCTTTCATTTGAAGCAAAATAGGAAAATTTAACTAAATGTCCTATTTTGGGTTCATTTTATATGGAAAAAGTAAATAATTGTTTTAAATGTTATTTTCAGATTGTAAGAGCAGCCATCCCCAACCCTGGTGACCCCACTCCTGAGAGAAAAAAATCTCTGCCATCAATAAACAAAATACCCCCCCCCCAAGCCTTCTGCCATCCCCCTGGGACCCCCCACCGGCCCCTGTATCTCTTACCCTATTCATGGATGTTTAGAGGCAGAAGCAATCTCCAATTCCTCTTGTTCTGACTGAACTACGCTTCAAAATAGCACCAGCCAACTGACACCATTTTTCAGTACAAACTGTGCTCCAAAATGGCACAGCCTTTGGTTAGCTTGCACTGTTTTGAAATATCACTTCACAATGACCAGAGAACAAATAGTCACAGAGGGGCTCTTTTACGAAAGCACAGCAAGCCTAGCGTTTTCTTGCCACATGGCAGTTCAAGTCTAGTGCCGGTAGTTCTCACCCCCACTGTCCACCATTCCTGGCGCTAGAAAATATTTTTGTATTAAAGATCTCAATATATATATTTTGGAAGAAAGGTGGGAGAGAGGAAATATGATAGAGACATTTAAATACCTATGCGGCACAAATGCACGGAGGTGAGTCTTTTTCAGTTGAAAGGAAGCTCTGGAATGAGGGGGCATAGGATGAAGGTGAAAGCGGATAGACTCAGAAGTAACCTGAGGAAATGTTTCATCACTGATAGGGTGGTGAATGTGTGAAATGGCCTCCTGGTGAAAACAGTATCTGAATTCAAGTGAGCTTCAGACAAGTACATAGGATCTCTAAGGGAGTGAAAAGGAGAGTAGATGGCATGGATGGGCAGACTAGATAGGCCACATGGTCTTTATCTACCTCTATTTTTCTATATTTCTCTGTTTCCGGGTCAATATTTAGCAGGTAGTAGTGAGCGTTTCTATAAATGCTTTCTACCACCATCTAAGTTAGACCTGGATATTCAATGCTGGATATTCAGTGCTGAACATTTGAGCACTGACAACCAGATGTTTTGCAGGTATAACTGATATCCATGGCTGTACCCACATAGCTGGCCTAGCAAAATCAGAACTTCCATTTAAGCGCGGTCCTCCTTGCCTATTTAGCTATGCAGGCATCGGTATTGAATATTGCAAGTGTCTGCATAACTTCTGGAACCACCACATCTCTGCCCCTGGATCGCCCTGGATTTGCCTGGACAGTACTGCAGGGGTCAGAGGGGACATTCGACAGCACTACAAAAAGAGCAAGACAGTGAAATTTTCAGTGCATGCTTATAGAATAAATATCTGCAGGCTAGTTTTAGCTGGTTCCTAGTTAGCCCTAATATCTTATTGCAGCATTAGTAAAAGGTTGTATGGAACTGATATTGGTTCATATTGGGTCATTTGCCTGGGTTATGAACATTGAAGAGCATACATCCATGTTACTGCACTGCGATATTGTAGTGTTAAAGACTCTATTAGGAGCTGCAGGCGTTCTTTACTTGAATTTCCTTCAGTTAGAAAAGTATGATTTCAATAGGTCTTTGATTCATCTTTTAAGTTTCAGGTGACTAAACTTTGGAATGATTTTCCTCTGGAATTTACACTAGTTCTTTCAAATTTAGGGCCCCTTTTACTAAGCCACGTAGGCGCCTATGCATGCAGAACACTCACCAAATTGAAGTTACTGCCCGGTTACCACATGGCCTTTGCGGTAATTTCAATTTTGGCGCGCATCCGCTATACAGGTCTGAAAAATATTTTTATTTTCGTGCACACGTAATGGACGCACGCCAAGTAGCATCTGATGCGTGTGTAATGGAAGATTTTGAAGATTGTTGTTCAACTCTGCCTTGACCAACAGTGCACTCTGGGACTGTATTTTTGATTAGAAGTAATTCTGTTTGTGTGAAATGTGGAAGAAGATAAGACACAGCTCTAACTAATTTGGTATGTGAAGGGAGAGGTGGAGCCTGTTTTGAGTTCAGACTGGCCAACTGGACTGAGAAACATGTGACTACATTCCCACATGTCTCAAGCATTCTGTAATTTTCCTTAGCTTTGAACATGAGTTCTAAGCCTAATAAAAAGGTGAATTTTTGCCAGTAAAATTGGGAGCTCGTCTGTGAGTAACGTACATACTGTGCAGAGAACTATATTTCCTGGTCAAAGAAACTCCTGAATTTTGCTATGAGCAGGGCCCCCAGCTGATGATAAGAGCTTGGAGGAGAAGGCTAATGGATAGCACAGTGGTCCGATAATTGGGGAACTGGGTTCAATCCTCACTGCAGCTTCTTATGACCCTGGGTAAGTCATGTGACCCTCTATTGCCCCAGGTACAAAACTTAGGGCCTTTTTTACTAAAGGGCTTAAGCCTTTAACATGTGGCTGATAGCCTACCACAGAATGCATTAAAGTGATTTGTATTAATTTGCCTGTGTGTGTTAACCAGTGTGTTATCTATTTTTTAAAAATATGTTTGTGAAGGGGTGTGTCATGGATAGAGAGTGAGTGTTCGCATGTTACCCAGCTAGCATGATTTGATTAGCGCACATTAACTGAATAATGCAGAGTTAGCATGGGAACACCTAGCACCTTTTAAATAGGAGGTGGTTGGTGCTCCTGTCACATTAGCGCACAACTTGCATCTAAATATTTAACCCCCTCCATAAGTGTTGCATTAAATATGGGCTTAGCATGTGGGGAAGTCCTGTGTTCAAATGCATTAAGCCCAGATTTCACTGCACATTAATTAAAGGGCCCCTTACATTGTGAATCCACTTGGGACAGAGAAAGAAACTGTATGTAATATGTAAACCTCTTTGAATTATACTATAGAAAAACAGTATGTCAAGAATCTGTTTATAAGTACTATTACTTGATTATTCTATGGATAATTCAATAAAAATAAAATAAAAAAATGTATAAAGGTACTTGTGAAGGGACTTATAGAACACTGCCCCTTGCCCTTAAGAAAAGTCCCTCCTGCCCCGGGAAGAAGTAGGTAGAGTCAGTACCTGAGAGATTAAAAGACAGAGCTAGGCTAAGGAGAGCCAGGGAAGGAAGAACTGAAACTCAAGTCTTTTGTCTTTACTGAATACTGCTTTTCTACAGTTCTTGCAACCACATCCAAAGTGGTTTACCTGGGGCAACAGAGAGTTAAGTAACTTTACCCAGAGTCACAAGGAGCTGCAGCAGAATCGATCCCAGTTCTCCAGGACCAAAGTCCATTGCACTAACCACTAGGCTACACCTCCACTCTATTTAGCTACTGTGATCTGGCTGAGGTAAGCCAACTTTGCTTTTTGTTGAGACTTGCAAGCCTTGCTGAGGTCTAACTGGGGCCAGACCTGAGTCTCAGAAGACCAGAGAACTTGCAGGCTGTATTTGGGGTGGGGCAGCCCCACCAGCCACAGACTGCTTGGCCTGCTAGCCAGAGGTCTATTCAAGACTGTTACTAATTAAGGAAAACTGATGCCCCTGATGTTCCTGGTCTTTGAAGCAACAGGGCTCAGGTGAATAAAACATTTATTTTCATATTTATATTCCTTCTGTCTAGCTGAGTTATTCACAGGACTACCCCTTAATCCCCCGCCTGGGGTATCACATACTGAAAAAACAGGATGGAAAAACTTGAAAAACAGATGACACTGATCTTGGCCAAACAACCTTTCAGCTTGTGTTGATCATCCACAATCATCCTGCCTTCCAAACCAATGTTTTGGCTTGGTATTGGTGATACCCAGAAGGAAACAGCACAACAGGCTTATCTTTATCTGGCTGTTCTAAGTTTTCTGTATGTGATAGTGAAATCTGCAGTGCCTTTCTCCAGGTAGTTAAGATAAAATTGACACACAGTGATGAGGTGCAAATATTTTTTAATGTAATCTTACATTATGGAATCATGCCAGGCTTTGCTAAGAAAATTAGAGGCTGCTTAGATAAATCCTGTTCAAACATGTCTTGGTTTAGTCAGACATTTCCAGAGACACTGCAGCCTGTTTTGTGTGTGCCTTTGTGTGTTTATTTGTAGTTTTTACCTTGCTTTCAATTAGCACATTTTTGGTATTGTACCATCAAGATTTCCTCAAAGCAGTTGCAATTTTTCTGATTTTAGATTCATGGTCTTTTGCATCTTTGTCGACTTAGCTTGTTGTGATCAGTGCAGATTAGGATTCTCACATTAACTGATTTTGCTGTGCTGTTATCATAATTCATAATTTATATATTTAGTTCTTCTCTGGGTGATGTGGATAGCCCTATGTAGAAAGAAATCATCTGCTGAAAAAAATACTCAATTAGTAACATTAGAAATAAATACCTCGGAGTTCATTATATTAAACTCCCTCTACACTGCCCACAGACATCTATTCAGCATAAGACATATCCATCTATTATTCACCTTTGGGATGCATCAGAGCCAAAATATATTTACAGGGTTGGAAAAATATTAGCAAATCCTAGGTGCCTGCTGTAATTATTCGAAACTAGGCAGGGATGATGAACTTGAGTGCAGCAAAGAAGTCCAGTTTCTAGAACTACATGCATATCTCCATAGCATGGAGTGTGCGGGTGGGCATTCCCATGATCAGAGTCTATGTGGATTGTGTGTGGGAGCACCCTTATGCATGTAATTTATAGAACACTCTATTTGACATATATATTTCTCTGGAACATAGGCACACATTTACACCAGTTCCATGACTGGCATATGTGCTTGTGACTAAGCACATTCATCCATATTTATTTATTGGGATGTATTAACCCTGGGTGGTGTACAGTAGGTACAGTTTAACATAAAACTTACAATTTTGTGAACAGCATAATAATAGTAAAATGAACAAATGTAAGCATAAATGCAATGAATGAGAAAAACGTGAAAAACAGCAAACTGAAATCTAGTAATAGTACTACCATGAAACAGGATTAAAAATATACACATTTAACAGCACTGAAATTCAAATACCAGAGATATAATACGATGCCAGCATAATAGTGATGGAATATCTAATAAGCACACAATTAGAACATTCAAATAACATTGCTATGATACTAATGCATATATACTCAGTTAGGCTAATATTCTATATAAGAAAGTAGACACCTTCAGGCTGATAGTCAGTCAGTGGTGAACAATGTATTTTTGTCTGCTGCCGGCGCTAAAACCAGAAATTCAATGCTGGGCCCTGTGCTGTCTTTGACATTAAATTTCCGTTTTTTTAAAAAGCCGGCTTGGGCATGCTTGGTTAAGTCAATATTTAGACTTAACGAGCAAGGGACTAGCGCATAAAGATAGGACAGCTTTTTATGCGGTCCTATTTATGCGTTAAACATTGCCAGTTAGCTCTGAATGTTGGGGGCTAACTGGACTCTGCCCCTGAAATGTCCACGGAACACTCCCAACATAGCCGGCTTCCACTTTGGCGTTAACCAGTCACTTTCAGCACCTCTAACTGGCTAAGTGTTGCTGAAAATGACAGGATAGCCGCATACAAGGGAGTTAACTCACTTTGAATATTGGTCGGCTGCCTTTCTTTATACAATATACACCACTCAGGTGCACTCTGGGCACCTACATATAGATGCTGTTATATAATTATCCCTTATAAGGGCAATACTATAACAGAGTGCCTAAAATTAGATGCTTAGAGGGTGCCTGATAGGAGTCTATTCTAGGGAACATGGGCATTTACGTTAATTTATAGAATACTAGCCTAACTACCTATACACACACTTACCATTTAGGGGTATATTTATAAGTAGCATCTAAAAATCGGTACCGAGAATGTAACATGCTTAGTTCAATTCTATAAAGAGTATGCACCCTTTATAGAATCACGTTTAGGCATAAACTACGCCTAACTGTAGGCGCCTGCAATTAGGTATGCCATGAGCAGGTTTAAATGCCGGCGCCTACAGTTAGGTGCATTTTGGCCATATTTTATATCAATGAACATAACATTTAGGAATCCCCTAGAAATGCGCCTATCCATGCCCCCCAAAATATGTATACGTGTTAGAATTAATGCACATATTGTTATAGAATATGATTTGGGTGTAAATCCCAATTATTGCCAATTGGTTCTGATAATTAGTTGTTATCACCAATTAGCGCTGATTGGGTTGTTACTCAATTAAGTTATGCACATTAAATTGGATGTGCGCCCAATTTAACGCACGCAACTCTTAGTGCCATAGACAGAATTTGGCTCTGTCATGAGCGCTTACCCCAGCCAATAGAGCTGCTATTTATTTATTTTCACGACTTGTATACCGCCTACACCTAAGTGGTTCACACACAGGTATTTATACAGGTAGGCTCACAATCTAAGTGTTATTTGTACCTGGGGCAATGCAAGGTTAAGTGACTTGCCCAGGGTCACAAGGAGCTGTGGTGGGACTGAAACCAGTTCCCCAGGATCTCAAGTATGTCAAAACAGCAATCAACAGCTCAGGTTAAGAAAACTCCCACATATAGTCCAAAACCAGTATAAAGAGTAAGGGTGGACCAAAGAATCTCGTCAGCCGATGGTAGATTGGAGTAATAGATGAATAAAGTTACTTCAACCTACCATTGGCTGACAAGATTCTTTAGTCCACCCCTACTCTTTTATACTGATTTCCCTCGGGATCTCAACCCATAGCATTTTACCATGATGAGGCTGCAGTGGGTTCAGTATAACTGCTAGCACCTAATTGCTGCAGGATACACGTACCCAACAGCATGCTATAAATTACCCACATAGGTTGGATCCCCACCCATGCTTCACCTATGTATAGAGCCCCTTGCAAATATGTGCTATGCATGTTAAATGGGTACTTGCAGAATAGGGCTTAGGTAGAATTTTGGTATTTATGCATGTATGTCACAAATGCCATTATTTTGAACATTCATGCGTATAATGGACATGTAATTGTTGGTGCTGATATTACAGAATTGCCCTTAAATGTTTTAAGGCATGCTAAAGTACTGAATGCATGCTAATAGATGCACAACCCTAGTGGAAATCCAGAAAGCCAGCCCTCTGTGTGGGACTTGAGAAACAGAATTTACCATCTCTGAATCAGGTGTGCACAAACTGACAACCTCTCTCTTCTGTGTGAAGGAGTAGCCTAGTGGTTAGTGCAGTGGAATTTTGATCCTGGGGAACTGAGTTTAATTCTCACTGCAGCTCCTTGTGACTCTGGGCAAGTCACTTAACCCTCCATTGACCCTGGTACAAAATAAGTACCTGTATATAATATGTAAACCGCTTTGAATGTAGTTGCAAAGACCTCAGAAAGGCGGTATAACAAGTCCCATTTCCCTTTCCCTTTCTATATTTCTTCTCCCCCTCCCCTCAACCACTACATATCTCTCTTTGATACTTATCATTTATCCATTTTACTTATTGCGAACACATCAGAATGGTTTACATACAAACTGTAAATGACATAAAACAAAGACCATGACATCCTTACAAAATTACTGGACAAACTAGGGATCGGTGGAAAAAGCTTTATCACCACCAGATCCTATCAGGTCAAATCAACCTCATCAATATCGCCCACATGGTGCTCAAAATGCGGAGTCCCCCAAGGATCACCCCTATCTCCGATCCTCTTCAACCTCATGATGATCCCTCTCGCCAAATCCCTATCCAAATCAGGCCTAAATCCCTTCATCTATGCTGATGACGTCACAATATTCATCCCTTTCAAATCCACTCTTACAGAAATCTCGGAGAAAATATTCACTGTCATGAATACTCTAGCATCCTGGGCCAACGCTTTCAAGATGAAACTGAATAAAGAAAAAACTCAGTGCCTCATCCTTTCATCACAACACACTACTCAGCTCCCAACCACCCTGACCACCCCCGATGTTACAATCCCAATATCTGATAATCTAAAAATCCTAGGAGTAACATTAGACAAACACCTAACTTTAGAAACTCATGCAAAAGCCATGACGAAAAAGATGTTCAACATGATGTGGATACTGAAAAGAGTGAAGCCATACCTTCCACAGAAAACTTTCCGCAATCTAGTACAATCCATAGTGCTCACCCATGCCAACTACTGCAACAGCATCTTCATCGGATGCCAAGCCCAAATCATGAAAAAACTCCAAACCCCCCAAAACACAGCAGCTAGACTCAATTTTGGCAAATCACGATTCGAAAGCGCAACACCACTTCGTGAAAAACTTTACTGGCTCCCAACCAAGGAACGAATACACTTCAAAGCCCACACAATGATCCACAAGATCCTCAATGGCGAATCCCCAAGCTACATGTCCAACCTGATCGATCTTCCAGCCAGAAACTGGACCAGTACTTCTAGAACATATCTCAATCTTCATCTCCCTAACTGCAAAGGCCTTAAATACAAAACCTACTACGCATCCAACTTCTCTGTAATAGGCAGCCAACTCTGGAACGCCATACCTCGACACATCCGAAAAACCACTGAGCATCTACCCTTCCGAAAACTGCTGAAGACGTACCTCTTCAAACAAGCCTACGACCCGTCCTAATTCTCAAACATAACTCCACACCACTATATCACCCACACACCAATCTTTTCAACACATCTCTTACTACTGTCCCACTCTATGTAATTATCCCACTCTATGAAATTATGCCGTCCCTGCGACACTTTGTTCCATACGTTGCATCATCTCTGTGATACATAGTACCATACTGAACCTAATCTAAGTAATTATGTCATCTCTTTGATACATTGTTTACATCCCTGTATTATCTCTGTGATACTTTGTACCATATTTTGTAAGCCGCACTGAACCTACTATTGAGCCGGAAAGAGCGGGGTATAAATGCCACAAATAAATAAATAAATAAATAAAGTAATTATCCTAAATTTTTTAAATAGGAACACCATAAAACACAGGAAAGAACAAAAGGTTCTTACATTCTGAAGAGCATCACATACTTCCATACAAATCTCAGTCTTACAATATATAATATAATTTCTCTCTGTTTGAACCAAAACCTGTGTAGCCCTTCTAATGAGCAGTATGAGATCAGAGTCTCAAAAGCTTCTCCCTCCACTATTTCCAATTGGAATATTGGGAATCTAATCATGAATGAGATACATAATATGCCCCCACTGGACCACCAGAGAGGAGTGGTAGGTCTGGGTGGAGGGGGCTACCTGGAACACAGGGGGTTGGGGGGGTCAGTGATGGGGGAGGGTGGGTGGCTGGGACAGGTTTCTGATTTGCAGGCTGGGGGAAGGGGGAGGAGTGGGACTTTTTTTTTGGGGGGGGGGGGTCGGGGCAAAAAAAAAATGTTATGCAGGTTCTGGCTAATGTTCAGCACCAGGGTCTGCATAGCTTAGCAGGTTATTTTAGGACAGCTTTGAACTGTCCTAAATTAACCTGCTTAGCTATGCGGGTCCCAGCACTGATATATTGCCAGTACCTGCTTAACTCCTGGCACCTTCCTAATGCTGCCCCTGTCCTTCCCTGCCCACATTTTCTGGGTCTGGTGAGAGGCAATATTCGGCGGCACTGCCCACTTGAGTGCCATTGAATATCAGGGGTTAGGCAGTGGTAAGTGGTTTAAGTGGGCAGGAGACAGGCTCCTGCCTGCTTAAATTACTTTAAATATTTGTCAGATAGAAACAGAGAAAAAACTGAAGGCAGATAAAGACCATATGGCCTATCCAATCTGCCCTTCCATGCCATCTACTATCTCTTCCTCTCCCTTAGAGATGGTATGTACTTGTCCCAAGCTTTCTTGAATTCAGATAGCCTTCTTCTCCATCACCTCCACCGGGAGGCCATTCTATGAATTCACCACTCTTTCCATGAAGAAGTATTTCCTTAGGTTACTCTTGAGTCTGTCCCCTTTCAGCTTCATCCTGTGCCCCCTCATTCCAGTGCTTCCTTTCAGTTGAGACTCACCTCTTATATATTTATTCCACGGAGGTACTTAAATGTCTCTATCATGTCTCTCCACTCCTACCTTTCTTCCAAAATATACCTTTTGAGATCTTTAAATTAGTCCTCATATGCTCTATGATGAAGACCACTGACCATTTTAGTAGTTGTCCTCTGGACCAACTCCACCTTGTTTATAGCTTTTTGAGGGTGCGTTCTCCAGAATTGTACACAGTATTCTAAAAGAGGTCTTACCAGGGTCTTATACAAAGGCATTATCTCCTCCTTTTTCCTGCTGGCCATTCCTCTCCCTTTGCAACCAAGCATCCTTCTAGCTTTCATCATCATCTTTTCTAAGTGTTAGAAAAGGTGGTTGACCACCTTAAGATCATTATATACCATCACACCTAAGTCCTGTTCCTCTTTCATGCACAGAAGTACTTCACCCTCTATTCTCTGCCTCTCCTTCAGGTTTTTGTAGCCCAAATGCATGACCCTGCATTTTTTAGCATTAAATCTTAGCTGCCAAATTCTAGACCATCCTTCAAACTTTGCTAGGTCCATCCTCGTGTTATTTATACCTTCAGGGGTGTCTACCCTATTGCAGATTTTGGTATCATCTGCATGAGGAAAACCTTACCAGACAGCCCTTCTGCATTATCACTTACAAGTATATTGAAAAGAACCAGACCAATAACAGATTCTTGTGGCATACCACTGGTAACATCCCTTTCCTCAGAGTGGATTCCATTTACCACTTCCCTTTGTTGCCTTCCACTCAAACAGTTAAGCCCTTGTATAGCTAGTGAGGCTAGTATTCTGTAAAGAAAAGTAGGGACCTATGTTCCTTTATAGATTAGGCTCTACCAGGTGCCCTGTTATAGATTTGCCCTCCACCCATTGTAGAAAAAGACTTTTTTCATTTAAAAATTAGGTGACTAATATGTGCGTAGACTTACTTCTATAATTTTAATTGTGTTGGGGGTCCTTTTACTAAGATGCAGTAAAATAGGGGGGTCTGTGTTAGCATGTTTTTGATGCATTTTGGGGCCCCCTTTTAACGCAGCTGGCAAAAGGCTATCTCTTTTGATGAAAAGAAATGGCCATACGGTAAGTGAACCACTTAATGCATGGGGGGAGGGAGCACTTACTACCACCCATTGAGGTAGCAGTAAAGGCTCCCTCACTAACCCTGCGGTAACCAGGCAGTGATTACCGCCGGGTAAGCACCAACACTACAAGAATAGAAAATATTTTTGTAGCGCTGGACATGGTGCATGCTGGAGGTGGGAACTACCACCAGTCTTCTGAGGTAGTTCTGGATTGATTCTCAGCAAGCCCATTTCCGCGTGCCAACCCTTTAGTAAAAGGGCCCCTCGGTAAATAAAGGCCCCTTTTACTAAGCCGCGTAGCGCCTAAGTGTGCCGAATGTGCGCCAAATTGGAGTTACTGCCCGGTTACCGCGTGGCCCTTGCAGTAATTTAAAGTTTGGTGCACGTCCGCTACGCACGTCTGAAAAGTATTTTTTTTATTTTCTGGCGCGCCAAGTGACATTTGACGCATGTAGGTCATTACTGCCCAGATTCTTTACCGCTAGGTCTATGGCTGGCGGTAAGGTCTCAGACCCAAATTGGACGCGCGGCAATTTTCATTTTGCCGCACGTCCATTTTCTACAAAGAAAAAGGCCTTTTTTACAGGCACGCTAAAAAATGGATCGGTGCGCTCCCAAAACCCACGCCTACATTACTACAAGCCATTTTTCAGTGCACCTTTGTAAAAGGACCCCTAAGTGTGATTATTTTATTTGCCAAACATCTTTCTACCAGATTTTCTAAAGTCTCAGATTTGGAGGGACTCAGCCTGTTATTCAAGCAGTCCAGAATAACAACGGTTTCAATTTTTTCTGTGCCTGCACTGTTTCATCGGGGGCAAGACTGGCTTTTATGTACTTACTTTATTAGGTTGAAATGACAGCCAGGGCATGCTTCTCTCTTGTATCTAGCTAAAAATGTAACATGAGCCCAGTTAACAAAGGTGCATAAAATGCTTTTGTTGGATTCATGTGAATATGCCACACATGCTCATGTAGTGATGTTTTGCAAAACAAGAGTGAAGGCTGCAGATAGTATTAAGTGGATAGTAGCCAATGAGAAAAGAGAAGCAAGACATTGATAAAAAGATATTCACACAGGAATAGCAACATTCACAGGCTTATATTTTTGAAATGGTTTTCTAAATCAGAAAGAATCACTGGAGTACAGTATTAGGCCCAAATATAAGATGACCTTACATATAAGACCACCTACCTTATATTTGATGTTTAGTAGAAAAATTTCATTTATTTAAGGCTGTTGTCTCTTCTTCTGCTGGGCCTGGGCAGGAAGACATAGCTTTTTCCTTAGGGCTGGTGGATTGACTGCACTCTGTAATTTAGCTGTTTTTAATTTTGTGCATACTGTTTATTTGCTACTGATTATTGTTTATGTTTTGTATTTAAAGCTGAAATTGAGGCTACTTGTGTTTTTATTGGCTGTTACACTTTGGGAGCCAGGTGACAGTGAATCATGAAACAACAATAAATGTATTAGTGCTGTTATTCTGTCCCTTTTTGCACAGGAATGGACTCTGCCAGGCCATCTTTGTGGCACTCCTGGGTGGCCACAGCAGTATTTCTCTTCATCCTGGTGGATGGGCTCTGCCAGGCTGCTTTGGTGGGCATAGGGAAGGGGAAAACACGGTCAAGTTGGATTTGTAAGATGTCTATGAACAACTTTGAGGCCCTTTTACCAAACTATAGTAAACAGTAGTCTTAGCGCATTCTTACACGGGTCATGCCCACACACTAAGGCCATTTTCACCGAAAGGGTAAGATGGCTGATTTTTCTATTTCCCGTATTAATGAGCACTAATTTTCCCATTAGCATCTCAGCCCCCCCTACTGCTATCGATTTGGTAGACAGTAAGGGCTCACATGCTAAGCACGTGGAGGAGTAGCCTAATGGTTAAAGCAATGGACTTTAATCCTGACAACTTGGGTTCAGTTCCCACTGCAGCTCCTTGTGACCTTGAGCAAGTCATTTGACCCTCCATTGCCACTGATACAAAAAACTTAGGGGCCCTTTTACTAAAGCACCTATGCAAGTCCAATGTGCATCAAATTGGAACTACTGCCTGGCTACCGCGTGCCCCAGGTGGTAATTCCATTTTTTACGCGCATCTGATACGTACGCCAAAAAATAGTTTTTATTTTCTAATGCATGGCGCCAACCGGGTGGTAATTGGCAGTGTATATGTGCTGACGATTACCGCCCACTTAACGTGTGAGACCTTACCGCCAAGTCAATGGGTGGTGGTAAGGTCTCAGGCCCAAAATGGACGTTCATCAATTTTTATTTTGCTGCACATCCATTTCCCCCCTCCCCCCCCAAAAGGCCTTTTTTGCAGGCGCGATGAAAAATGGACCTGCACGCATCCAAACATTGTTTATTTATTAGGTCTGCCATCCCTGTTGCTCAGCGGAGCCATGGCCCTTTTACTACCCTGGACAGAATTGTCTATCCCCTCTAGGTACTTAATTACCCCAACCTTGTATCTGCACATGACAGTGCAATCAGTCAAGTCAGTATAAACCTATGTAATTAGAAAGGAACTCAGTATTTAGTAGATAAGAAATATAGTTTATTAGCATTGATATCTCACCCAAACGTAGTACAAGCAGGTTCAAGCAGTCATATGGTAGAACAGCATCTCACGCCACGTCTGTCTCCAGCCTTCTCTCTTCTCCCTTCTCTCTCTTTCTGATCTAATACCCCTCAGACTGCTTCTCTTATACTATTTTGGCCTCATTGATTCCAATGGCCCCTAGCTTTCTCACCAGGGCTCTTGGCCCTTATCAGTTGATAAGAAATGACTTCACAAGTTCTCAAGCTCTAACTATAAACAAGATATGCTTAGAGCGCATCTTGTGAGATGACTTCACAGGTCATCTCATTCTCTTCAGCTCTCCCCTCCCCTTGGGTATTCTCATCCTACGTACATCTAACCCTCTATCAACTTATATTACCCAAAACAACTTGCTCATGACTTCTCACAGGTGCCAGTCCCAGGCTTTGTTTACAGGAGCAAATGCCCCCCCCCCCCCTTGCCAGCTCTCTGGGAACTCACTTCAGCTTGAGCTGCAGTGAAATATATTTTGTATCAGAGATGATTTTGAATTTTAAGAGGCCTAGTTCTTTAGCCTGAGCCATTGGCCTGTAGTTTACTGAGAGCAAGGGCTAACATATTTCTACAACATGCGCCTACATTAGCGCAGGCCATTTTTCAGTGCGCCTTAGTAAAAGGATCCCTTAGTCTGTGAGCCCTTTACGGACACAGAAAGTACCTGCATATAACGGGTACAGCACTGCATACATCTAGTAGCGCTATAGAAATAATTATTATTAGTAGTAACATAGTAACATAGTAGATGACGGCAGAAAAAGACCTGCATGGTCCATCCAGTCTGCCCAAGACAAACTCATATGTGTATACCTTACCTTGAATTTGTACCTGTCCTTTTCAGGGCACAGACCATATAAGTCTGCCCAGCAGTATTTCCCGCCTCCCAACCACCAGTCCCGCCTCCCATCACCGGCTCTGGTACAGACCGTATAAGTCTGCCCTCCCCTAGCCTCGCCTCCCAACCACCACCCCCTCTTCCCCCCAACTGCTCCGCCACCCAATTTCAGCTAAGCTTCTGAGGATCCATTCCTTCTGCACAGGATTCCTCTATGCATATCCCACGCATGTTTGAACTCCGTTACCGTTTTCATCTCCACCACCTCCTGCGGGAGGGCATTCCAAGCTTCCAACACCCTCTCCGTGAAAAAATACTGCCTGATATCTTTCCTGAGTCTGCCCCCCTTCAATCTCATTTCATGTCCTCTCGTTCTACCGCCTTCCCATCTCAGGAAAAGATTCGTTTGCGGATTAATACCTTTCAAATATTTGAACGTCTGTATCATATCACCCCTGTTCCTCCTTTCCTCCAGGGTGTACATGTTCAGGTCAGCAAGCCTCTCTTCTTACGTCTTGGAACGTAAATCCCATACCATCCTCGTAGCTTTTCTTTGCACCGCTTCCATTTTTTTAACATCCTTCGCAAGATATGGCCTCCAAAACTGAACACAATACTCCAGGTGGGGCCTCACCAACGTCTTATACAGGGGCATTAAAACCTCCTTTCTTCTGCTGGTCACTCCTCTCTCTATACAGCCTAGCAATCTTCTAGCTACTGCCACCGCCTTGTCGCACTGTTTCGTCGCCTTCAGGTCCTCAGATACTATCACCCCAAGATCCCTCTCCCCGTCCGTGCCTATCAGACTCTCCCCGCCTAACACATACGTCTCCCTTGGATTTCTACTCCCCAAGTGCATCACTTTGCATTTCTTCGCATTGAATTTTAATTGCCAAACGTTAGACCATTCTTCTAGCTTCTTCAGATCTTTTTTCATGTTTTCCACACCCTCCGGGGTGTCCACTCTGTTGGAAATCTTGGTGTCATCCGCAAAAAGGCAAACTTTACCTTGTAACCCTTCGGCAATGTCACTCACAAATATATTGAACAGAATCGGCCCCAGCACCGATCCCTGAGGCACTCCACTACTCACCTTTCCCTCCTCCGAGCGAACTCCATTCACCACCACCCTCTGGCGTCTGTCCGTCAACCAGTTCCTAATCCAGTTCACCACTTCGGGTCCTATCTTCAGGCCGTCTAGTTTATTTAAGAGCCTCCTGTGGGGAACCGTGTCGAAAGCCTTGCTGAAATCTAAGTAGATGACATCCATAGCACGTCCTTGATTTAATTCTCCTGTCACCCAGTCAAAGAATTCAATGAGATTCGTTTGGCACGATTTCCCTTTGGTGAAACCATGTTGTCTCGGATCTTGCAACTTATTGGCTTCCAGGAAATTCACTATCCTTTCCTTCAGCATGGCTTCCATTACTTTTCCAATAACCGAAGTGAGGCTTACCGGCCTGTAGTTTCCAAAGTGTCCGCTAAGTGCTGTTATCAAGGGAATGCTCTAGTTGAATGGACCCAAATGGTCCAATCTGAGCAAGAATTTTCAATTGCTTTAACTTTTAAAAACTGTCCTAGATATTGCTAACTTTCCTTCTAACTAAGTCTAAATATTCCCAATAATTATATCAGTTCCTCTCTATCAGAGTTTGGCAGGAACAGAAAGAAAGCCAGAAAGAGAGAGAGGTTTCACAGTGCTAATTAAAATTATTAAGCAATAAGCATTAAAATTTAAAGAGATTATCAGGTAGCTCACCTAAAAAACCAGCTAGTTGAGAAGATTTGGGATTTAGATGTCAGAATTAAACCTTTCCTTTGCAGGAAGTAGTAGTTGGTTAGCATGCAATAATGTAGCTGCACTAACTGATTAGTGCAGACCATGTTCCCTCTCTGCCCCCATTCCCTCCCCAGTGCTTAAAAATAAATGTTATTTTTTAGTACATGAATAGCATACACTGATCTAAAAATTGGGACACCTCAGTGCATCCCGCAGCAAGCTAGTTTTTGCTGCGGTAAGCATATGTTAGTGCTTACCGTAGCTTAATAAAAGGATACATTTATCTTATATTCAAGGAGATATAATAAGTAAGGAACTTGTCCTCGAGGTTGTAACTTCACAAATTATTTTGCGTGATCAAATATTCCTGGTAGTTCTCCAATGCATTTTGGGCTAGATTCTGTATATGGCACCTGAAAAATCCGCCCGGAAAAAAATTACACCTAGGCGCAGTCTCTTAAGTATGACTAAATTTTATAGACTAGACTTAGATTTCCGTGAGGTATATAGAATATGCCGAGTGGCTCGTCATGGGACTAAATTTGGTTGCATCCATTTAGGCCATGTTTTAGGTGCAGATCGGGTGTATGCTATAATAATGTGCATAGATTTTAGAAATCTCCATGCCCCACCCACCCCTGGCCCTACCCATTTTCAACTATGCAACTTAGAATTTAGGCATCCCATGTTATAGAATACACTTACCTCCCTGTTTACTAAGCAGCGCTAGCGGCTGCAGTGCGCTAATGCCGACACTGCACATTCATTTTGAATGGACTGTGTTGGCATTGCCATGAGGCAGCTGCTAGTATGGCTTAGTAAATGGGGGGGGGGGGGGGGGTTAGTGACTTGTGCGCCTAAATCTCAATTAAAGCTAATTAGTGCTTATAATTGCTTGTTACCATCCCAATAACAGCACTGATTAGCTAGTTAACCAATTAAGTTATGTGCATTGATATAGAATACACTTGACGCCTTATATAGAATCTGGGGGTTTATGCTGGAAGTGTGCTGGTGTGTGTTAATTCCTTATATGGCAGTGAGTTTTAGATAAGTTCCTGGTATGATAAAAATTCCTCCTGTATTTAAGGGAACTTGAGTATTTTTCAGTCCTCATTTCTATCATACCAAATTTTTCTCACCAGGCCAGTGGATTCTTTTCCATATGAAATTTGGGGATAATTTCAAGAACAGACTGGACTTGTTTCACTCCCAGAGGTTTTGGCCTCTTTGAGGAGGGTAGTGGCCAGATATTGGATTTTCTTGAATATAATATACTACATAAAAGATGATATTTGTTTTATTAAATACTCTAAAGAATTTTGTGATGGCCACAGAGGACATAAAACACAAGCCTCCTGATATTCAAAAGCATTTAACCGGCCAGGATTGGCACCTGGCCACTTGAATGCCAGGTGCTGATCCACGAATTTTCAGTGGGACATGGCAAATCATGACCTGCTGAAAATTCACAGTTATCGGCTAGAAGCTAGCCAGTTAGATCAATTTTCAATGCAAGTTTAGCAGACATATTTGGCCACATGAATACCAGGCCTATCTTTGGCTGGTTCAAACTTAACTGGCTAGGACCGAATATCTGCTTGGCCAGTTAAGTTTAAACCGGTCAAAAATAAACCAAATATTCAATGCTGGTTACTGGAAATGGCCTGACATTGAATATTCCTAACCACCAGAACTTACCAAGTAAAATCAAACTCAAACATATCTCCACCGTGGAAAGCTGCCTGCGGAGTACCTCAAGGATCCCCACTATCACCAATACTGTTCAATATAATAATGATCCCATTGGCAAAGTCCTTATCCAAGCAAGGCCTCAACCTGTTCATCTACGCAGACGATGTTACAATCTACATTCCCTTCAGACATGATTTGACAGAAATAACCAATGAAATTAAGGAAGGCCTGAACATCATGGACAAATTCATTCCAACTGAAATTGTACACTGATAAAACACACTGCCTCATCCTCTCTTCTCAACACAACAACCATAAACACCCCAGTACACACCCTCCCTATTTCAGACAGCCTAAAAATACTTGGCGTCACAATCGACTGCAACCTTACTCTCCAGAGCCAAGTAAACTCAGTAATAAAGAAAATGTTCTATTCAATGTGGAAACTGAAACGCATAAAACCTTTCTTCCCGAGGGAAATTTTTCGAAACCTAATTTAATCAATGGTCCTGAGCCATGCAGATTACTGCTCAGAATCTACGTGGGATGCAAAGAATAACTTACAAAAATACTCCAGACCGCCCAAAACACAGCAGCCAGGCTGATATTTGGTAAAACATGATTCGATAATGCTAAACCCCTCCGAGAAAAATTGCACTGGCTCCCAATCAAAGAACGGATCATCTTCAAAATTTGCACCATGGTCCATAAAATTATCTATGGCATAGTCCCAGGATACATGATTGACCTAATAGTTCTACCAACCAGGAACAGAACCAGATCATCACAAACATACCTAAACCTCCACTACCCAAATTGCAAAGGACTTAAATACAAAACAACTCATGCTTCTAGCTTCTCCTACTTAAGTGCACAACTGTGGAACACACTCCCAAAAGCTGTGAAAACAATCCATGACCACCTAAACTTCAGGAAATCATTAAAAACCAACCTCTTCAAAAAGACTTACCCCACCGATCCAACGTAAAATCCCCACATCCGGCAACACAGCATAACCAATGATTGTACTGGACAATTTACAACCTTCCCTCCCTTCAACCTTCATGGTGCCTGAAACGCATCTACCTTATTCGATTACAACATACCCTTGTATTTGTTCTCAACCAGACTTGGCGCATGCCTTTACGGTACTGTGTAAGCAACATTGAGCCTGCAAATAGGTGGGAAAATGTGGGGTACAAATGTAACAAATAAATAAATAAATAAATATTCGGTCTCAGCGCCAAACTCGGGAGTTATCAGGGCTAACGCCTGCGGTCTGAATATCGGGCCCATGGACTGGAGCCCACCTGTACTCTGTAATTACATTATTGAGATGTGTTCGGCCTCTGGCTTGTCTCAAGAATTAGTTACCCTCTCAGATGCATAGGGGTAGATATTCAGCGGGTGGCACTCAGCATTTTGCTGACTACAACAGGTATTATTTCTGGAAATTCAGTGCAGGGCAGCGTCCAGACTCCGGCATTAAATTTCTGGGTTTATGGAGCTGGCAAAACCATAGCCTTTTTTTTTAAATTTTGCCGAAAATGGACGTGTGGCAAAATCAAAATTGGTACGCGCCCATTTTGGCTCTGAGACCTTACCGCTATCCATTCACTTAGCGGTAAGGTCTCATGTGTTAACAAGGTGGTAATGGCCAACACGCGCATAATGCCTATTACCGCCCATTGTTTGCTGTGCGCAGGAAAATATATTTTCTGATGTGCATAAAAAATGAAATTACCGCCTGGGCCACGCGGTATCTGGGCAGTAACTTGGAACTGACACATGTTGGGCATACATAGCTGCTTATTTGGCTTAATAAAAGGACCTCCAAGTGCTGACTCTGCCTCCATAACACCCCTCAAAATAGCTGGTTTTGAGTTGGATACTAACTGGACATTTTCAGTGGTAGTAAGCAGTTAAGTGTAGCTGAATTTGACCAGTTAGCACTGAACAAGCAATTTAACCTGCCAGGAGTCATTTCTGGCCAGTTAAATTACTTTGAATTTCGACCCTATGGTTTTTAATGGCCTCCTTGAGGCTTCTATCTTGCTTAGATTTCCCCCAGGTTAGTGCAGGAGTAAGTGTGGGCAGCTTGTTATCTCTAGGAGTTAAAATATATGTTTTGGTTTTTCTTCATCCCCAGGAGAATGTCTGGATCTGGCCCATGCCACCTTCTTTCCTTTAACTCTATCCAATTCCACTGGAATAGTCAGAAAACACAGTCTGGAAAGAGTTTGTAAAAAGTACCACTTGAGAGCCATTTCTTTTCTTGCCAGTTTTAAAAACACAGCACAGTGATTGTAACAGCATTTCACATTCCTTTAACAGTCTCCAACTACCTGACAAGTACTCAGACACAGTCACTAAGCACTCATCTCTCTACTCACCTGGCATCCATGGAACAGATTATATTTTTAGAACAGTGGCTTCCAACCCACTTCTCAGGACACACCCAGCCACTCTGGTTTACCAGATTTCATCCTAATGTGTCTGAGACAGCTTTGCTGACACTGTCTCCTTTGTATGAAAATTTATTTCAGGCACATTAAGGTGGATATCCTGAAAACCAGACTGACTGGGTTTGTTTCAAGAACGGGGTCGAGAATCACTGATAGAGAATGTTAGAAAGATATATTGATGTTTTTCATTACTTTAAAATATGTAATCACGTTTACTTTTAGAGTATCTCTCTCTCTCTCTCTCCCCACACACATATCATACTTTATCTTTGTTTTGTTTACCTTATAATATTGATTTGTGTTTTATAAGTGATACTGTATTTCTTTTTATGTCATTGTCCCCTGCTTTGATTTTTAAAAAATGGAGAAGTGGGTTATAAATCTACATAGATATAGTTTCATATTTGCTTTCATAGGTTCAGGTTTATTACACTTGATTAACCGCTCCCCCCAAAAATATATCAGGACATAGTACATACAAATATAATAGAGATACACATCAGCAGAAAGGAACTCCAGCATCATGACAGGATAGAGAAGAAAAGGTACTGTCTACTTACCATGATTCCAGACCCCGGCCCATAGTCCCACACTTACTGACGTGACCAAGCATGTGAACCAAGCAGCTCAGGGATCAACGTTAAGAGCTTCCCGGAAAAAATGTGTTTTAACCAATTTCTAAAGCGTGGGCAAAGAGGATTCTGAACACAAAGACACCGGAAGCTGGTTCTAGAGCTCAGGGCCTGTCATATTAAACATCGAATTCCTGTAAGTTGCCAGAGAGACTTGGTGGAAGGACGGCACCAACAGTAGGTGCTGCTGAGCAGAACAAAAAGGTTGAGGTGGAACATAGGGAATCAAATATTGAGCCAAAAATTCCAGGAAGCCCACCCTAAAAATCTTGTGCACTAAAAGCAATATTTTAAACAAAATCCCAAAATTAATTGGTAACCAATGTTTAGCCTGTAAAAAATGGGGAGACATGATCATACTCCCCCCCCCCCCAAAAGTAATTTCACCACAGTGTTCTGCACTAGCTACAAACACCAAAGTTCTCTTGACAGATGCCCTTGAATGATGAATTACAATAGTCTAAGTGAGTAAGTATAAATGCATGTAAGATAATTTGGAGAGCTCTGTTCTCTAACAATGCTGGATTGAGTAAATTTGTCACAATTTAAAGAAACACAGACCACTGCTGCAATATGGGCACAAAAGGACAGCCCAGAATCCAGCAGAACCCCCAAGACCCTAAGTTCAGTACTCACCTGGATCTGAGTACCACAGATAGATAAGGATACTGGGTTCACAAATTGTTGGTTCCTATAGAAGAACATTGCTGTTGTTTTAGACCTATTCAGTTGCACCTGTTGAGCTGTAATCAGTGAGAAATCACAAAGAGTTGAGAATTCAAAAGAAGAGTACCTCAGTGTTACCATTATTGAAAATCACCAGAATCTGAATTTTGTCTGCGTATACATATGGAGTCAATTCTAGTGACTAAATCAGTCCTGCCAAAAGCACCATGAAAATGTTAAACAATGTAGGTGCCAGCAAGGATCGCAGTGGTGCCCCACTGGAAAGGGAAAAAAACAGACGAGTACTCTGTATTCCAAAGCATATGGAAGGACCTTTCACCGAGATATGATGTAAACCAAGTCAACACTGAACCCGAGATCCCTATAGTGTGTAACCTATCAAAGATTAGATGAGGATCCACTAAGTCAAAAGCTGCTGAAGGGTCCAGTGATAGGAGTAATGCAACCTTGCCCATGCAAAGTGTGGTTCGGATGTTAGTGGCCAACCTTAGTAATGCAGTCTCAGTGTTATGGAAGGGATGACACCCTGTTTGGTTGGGATGTAGAACAGCATTCTGTTCAATGAAGGAATTCAAATGATCTGCCACCAACCTCTCTACGATCTTTGAGACAAACAGGAGGTGTGCTATAGGCCTATAGTTTGAAATAACATCCCTCCCTAATTGGGTGTCCTTAAGGTGGGGCCTAGTGACCACCATTTTCCAAGCAGCAGGTACGTAACCCAGGGGCGTAGCCACCGGTGGGCCTGGGTGGGCCTGGGCCCACCCACTTTGGGCTCAGGCCCACCCAGCAATGGTGCACGACGCCAATAATAAAAGAATTGTCTCCCCAGCCCAAACCGCGACTTCTCCCTACTTGCTGCGCTGCTCACTTCAGCTTAGAGGTTTTGCTCCCTCCCTCCATGCTCGTTCCCTTATCATCTTTGTAGCAGAGCTGCGCGGTGCCGGGGGCGGCTGTCTTTATGCTGCTGTGCTTGCCGCCGGCCCCGCCTCTTCGAAAAAGATTATCAGGGAAGGTGAAGCCGGCCGGAAGAAGGAACAGGAAGCAGTCGTGGCAGCATGCTTATGGACCCGGTGCCTTGTAGCTTTGCTATAGCGTTAGACGGCGGCGCTGCCCAGCAGCCCAACTGAGATGGAAGGAAAGGGAAGGGAAAGAAGGCCTGCAGCGTGCCAGTGGGCGAGAACAAAACCTGCATCGGGTGACTGGGGGTGGGGGAAATGTGCAGCATGTTGACGGGTGGCTGGAGGGAGGGAGAGAAAAATCTGCAGCATGCTGGGGCAGTAGGGAGGGAGGAATCAAAACCTGCAGCAGGTGGCTGGGGGGAGGAAGAGAAGAATCTGCAGAATGCCAGCGGTGGCTGGGGAGAGGGAAAAAAACCTGCAGCATGCTGGCAGGTGGCTTGGAGGGGTCGAGGAGAGAGGGGAAGGAAGGATGGAGAGATGCTGTGTGGTGGTGGTGGGGGGTAGAGAGAGATGTTAGACCAGGGGGCTCAAGGCAGGGAGCGAGGGAGATAGTGGACAATGAGAGAGAGGGAGAAGAAAAGTTGGACATGTAGGTGGAGGAGAGGAGAAGAAAGGAGAGATGCATAAGCAGGGGAGGGGAGAAAGAGGGAAGATGGATCCAAGGAGAGAAGATGGACAATGGATGGTAGGGAAGGGAAAAATGCTGGATAATGGGGGAGGGGAGAGAGATGCGATAGGAAGATGCTGGTGGTGGGAGGTAGAAGGAATAGGGAGATAGGCTACGAGGGTATGGAGGGGTATAAAGAGGGAACAGATGCTGAGCTGGCAGGGTGGAGGGAGGGAGACACTGGGAATGATGGAAAGCATATGAGAAAGGCCCAGGGACTGAAGATGGCAAGGAAATGAATGAGAGGATAGTGATTACAGGGGGTAGAAATATGGTAATGGTGCGTAGATTGAAAATGGAAGGGATTTGGAAGGCTGGGAAGGAGAGATGGGGAATGGGAGAGCTAGATGGAGATGGAAATGTGATAGATGTCTGAAAAGTAAAAAGAAGAAAAGATTTAGAGAATTAAATTTGAATGTACAGAGGCATAAAAGAAAAAAAAAAAAGAAAGAAAGAGCTAAAATGGAAAGATCAATATTTCAGAGGCAGGTGTAGTGAAGAAATGAAACGAGAGGAGAGAAAAGACAAATGGACAGCCGCTTGAAGCAGAAGACAGACAGGAAAGTGGGAAAGAGAAATTGGAACCAGCATGAAGGAAAAATAAAATGTCCAGACAACAAAGGTAGAAAAGTCATTTTATTTTGAATGTTTGAAATGGAATATGTTAGCTTTGAGAAATGTGGATGTCTTTTTATTGTGTTAAGTAGAAAAGGAAATGCGCTTTTGTTTTGTTTTTTTCTTTAGTGTTGCTGTACATGCTAAGGTTTCCAAGTTCAATTTTGAATACATATTTTTATTTCTAATTTGTGATCCCTTGTTCTGTAATTTGTAAGGGTCTGTCAGTGTGACTGTAATGGCAGATAAGGAGATTGGAGAGGAGGCGGAGAGGGAATTGGGGGAGGGACTTTATTTTCTGCCCTGGTCACCAGCATGGCAAACAGCAACCCTGACCCTTGCTGTAGCTAGTGGGGATCCTCAAGCCCTACTAGCTGGGGATCTCCTCTGAAGCTAGCCAGAGCTCCCTTCTACTGAGCTTGGTAGATGGGGGCATCCTCGAGCCACTGACAGCTAAGCATGTATGGGGTGCTGGCATCAGTGGTTCGAGGAGTTGCTGCTGCCTGCTGGGCTTGATGGAGGGGAGTTCTGGCAATCTTTAGTGGAGGTCTTCAGCTGACAGAGATTGGGGATCCTTATCAGCTAAAGTATTTATATTTTGAGTTGGGAAGTGCTGGGGGAGGGGGATAGAGAGAAAATTTTGTGCCCACCCACTTTGTGTTCAGGCCCACCCAAAATTGGCTGTCTGGCTAAGCCACTGACGTAACCCTGTGTGAAACTAACCTGGATCATCTGCTGAATAAATGGAAGAAAAGGTGAGCTAAAGCTCTTCACTATGTAGAAGGTAGAGGATCATAAGTAGCAGTGGTCACCCGGACCACTGCTAGAACGCAAGGAACATCAGAAGAAGACAGATCCAGATACTCAGAAAATGTGGCATCCAGGGGAACACATAAATCCTGCAAAGCAGTATCCCTGAAACCTAACAAATGAGAAGAGGATGCAGAAATCATTGATGATTGCTGACCTAAAGTCTGATGTAAAGATACTACCTTTCCAGAAAAATAATCATCCAAAATTGGAGCTGTAATGCCAGGTGAATAAACATCCGGTTGTGTACTTACTAATTTGCAAAAGTAGGTCTTTAATGCAGTATGGTAATAGTTATATTATGGTTACAATTTATTTGATATACCTTTATTCATACAATACAGCATAGGGGTTTACAGTACAAATAAAAATATTTGAAACAGAAAGGGACTCCAAATTATAAACAAGAAAGGAAAAGAGGAAGAGAAGTTTGCCAAACATTTTTTTAATGCAATATGTTATGTTGGAACTATTGTAATTATGCATTTCTTTTGTGATTTGTATTGTTTCTGACTGCTTTCATATATGTGCAATACTAGTATCTATACTACACACATGCATTCTTGTTACATCACTCAGACCCATCGTTCACCCTCACACATAACTATTCAGTAACTGAATATGGTGCTAAACAATATTTAATTTTTTTGCTGTAATTTTTTTTGTCCCCTTCCAACAGATGGAGGTAGTGGGTTTATTCATTGTAACACACTTTGAGATCTAGGTGATTATGAAGCATGAATGAAAAAGAAATTTCCTGGGGGCAATATTCTGCTGTGGCAGCCAGTGTTTGATTTTAATACTGGCCACCACAGTTCTTTCATACCCAGCTATTCAGCACTGGTAACTGAGAGTGACAGATATAACACAAAGGGCAGAGAGCATTGTAAGCTAGACCTAGAGAAGAGCCAAGAGAAGCCAGTAGGCAGAAAGAATGATGGAGGAGGTCTTAGACTAGATAGATAGATAGATAGATAGATAGATAGATAGAAGGATGATGGAGCCAAGACTCCAAATAAATTTGACACCCAAACTGAAATGAAGTCAAGAAGGACACAGCACCTGGTCACACCTTTCCTCATATGAAAAGTTACTACATGTAAATTGCTCTTAATCAGGCTCATTTTCGAAAGAGATGGACGTCCATCTTCTGACATAAATCAGTACTTGGAAGTCCATCTCTCAGAGACGTCCAAATCGGTATAATCGAAACCCAATTTTGGATGTCTCTACCAAACGTCCGTCGCAAGGACATCCAAATCTCAAGGGGGCGTATTGGAGGGGTGGTAAAGGCGGGACTTGGGGGTTCCTAAGACTTGGACATCTTTAAGCCATAATGGAAAAAAGCAGAGGCGTCCATGGCTAACACTTGGACATTTTCACCCGGACGTGTTTTTATTACGAATAAGGCACAAAAAGGTGCCTGAAATGACCAGATGACCACTGGAGGGAATCGGGGATGACCTCCTGTTACTCCCCCAGTGGTCACTAACCCCCTCCCACCTTCAAAAAACATCATTAAAAATATTACATGCCAGCCTCTATGCCAGCCTCAGATGTCATACTCAGGTCCATGACAGCGCATTCAGGTCCCTGGAGCAGTTTTAGCGGGTACTGCAGTGCACTTCAGACAGGCGGACCCAGGCCCATACCCCCCTACCTGCTACATTTGTGGAGGAAACAGCGAGCCATCCAAAACCCACCAGAAACCCTCTGTAACCACATATAGGTGCCCCCTTCACCCATAAGGGCTATGGTAGTGGTGTACAGTTGTGGGTAGTGGGTTTTGAGGGGGGGTGGGGGGGCTCAGCACAAAAGGTAAGGGAGCTATGTACCTTGGAGCATTTTATGAAGTCCACTGCAGTGCCCCCTAGGGTGCCCAATTGCTGTCCTGGTATATCAGGGGGACCAGTGCACTAGAAATGCTGGCTCCTCCCACATCCAAATGGCTTGCATTTGGACGTTTTTGACTTGGGACGTCTTTGGTTTCGAAAATCGCTGAAACTCAAAGACGTCCAAATCTAAGGAAGTCCTTGGTATTTTCAAAACGAAAGATGGACATCCATCTTTTTTCGAAAATATGCTTTTCCCCACCTCTGGATTTGGACGTTTTACAAAGACGTCCAAATCCCAATTTAGACGTTTCTTTTGAAAATGCCCCTCAATGCCAGCTGCATTGCCCAGAAATACCAACCTGGTCAAACACTTTTGGCAAACATCTTTCAATTTCTCCAGTCTCTGTTCTTCCTCAGATAACAGCACAGTTCTAGACTTCTGAGGTGCAGGGTGACTGCAGACACATAGGGCAAGTATTTAAATGCAAGCTGACAAATCTATATTCTGTCTTTGTTCTTTCCCTCACCACAGTTGTCATCTCTCCCCATCCATACCTGCCCTGCACTTTTCAACACTTTTATCTGTATACTAAATCCCAACCCCTCCTTCATGAAGTCTTCATGTATATTATGAAGTCTTCATGTATATACTGCACACTAGACTGACAACCTACGAGCTACTAATGAAATTGAAGCAATACGCACTACCACTTTATCTCATATACTGGAAATGAACTTTCTATAGTTGATTGTCTAACTTATTTTATAATTCTTTTTATCTTTTAGGAACTTCAGTGCAATACCACTGTGTATTCTACTTTACCACTTATGTACCTAAATGCAATACCACTTGTATTTCTCTATCCAGAAATGGTGATCGCCATTACGGCATAATGTAAGCCACATTGAGCCTGCAAATTGGTGGGAAAATGTGGGATACAAATGCAACAAACAAACAAATAAATAAATATTACCCATCTCTTGAGCTTTAGTTCATATATTTGATGAAGTGGACTATGGTCCTTCAAAGCTCATGCCTCAATAAATCAGTTAGTCTGTCAGTTTTATGAACTACATACAGCAACTAAACACCCTTCTGGCTTATCTCTTGTTATACGCCTGCCATTAAGCTTCCGGCCTTCTAGTCTTTTGAAAGGGATATCCTATCGGAAGTGATAGCTCTTTGCCTACCATGGTCTTAGCATGATTAATCCTAGTTTTTCCCCTATAGAGACCCTGCTAAATCTTTACTTAGCCTCATCTGGATCTTCCAGTTGATATCAGCATCCTCTGTCATCACCTTAGTAAATAACATAGTAAATGACAGCAGATAAAGACGAACTTCAGGCAGGATAATCCCCCCCTCTCTCTCTCCTTTTACCTGTGTGAGTCATTTATGTTTTACTTTGCGTGGAAATACTCTCTGTATTTTTATTCCATACTTTTCCCATATAGGGATCTTCTGTGTATATTCCACACCTTTTTGAATTCCATCACTGTTTTCATTCCCACTACTTCCTGCAGACAAGCTTTCTAGTCATCCACCATCCTCTCTGTGAAAAAGTATTTCCTGATGTTGCTTCTCAGTTTTCTTCCTTGCAGCTTCATTTCATGTCCTCTAGTTCTATAGTCTCTCTAGTTTTGGAAAAGGTTTGTTTTTGTTCATATACATAATTCAAGTATGTAAATGTCTGTATCATACCTACCCTCTCCCTCTTCTTCTCTAGGGTATACATATCCAAGTCTTCAAGTCTGTTCTCATACATCTGGCAAAGACCCCATGCCATTCTGGCTGCTTTCCTCTTTTTTTTTAAATTTCTTGGTAATAATTAGAAATAAATCAAAACATAGAAAATAAAATAAAATAAGATGATACCTTTTTTATTGTACTAACTTAATGCATATTTTGATTAGCTTTTGAAGGTAATGCTTCTTCAGATTTGAAATCCTTGGTAAGACATGGCTTTCAAAACTGAACACAGTACTCTTACAGTGGGGGAAATAAGTATTTGATCCCTTGCTGATTTTGTAAGTTTGCCCACTGACAAAGACATGAGCAGCCCATAATTGAAGGGTAGGTTATTGGTAACAGTGAGAGATAGCACATCACAAATTAAATCCGGAAAATCACATTGTGGAAAGTATATGAATTTATTTGCATTCTGCAGAGGGAAATAAGTATTTGATCCCCCACCAACCAGTAAGAGATCTGGCCCCTACAGACCAGGTAGATGCTCCAAATCAACTCGTTACCTGCATGACAGACAGCTGTCGGCAATGGTCACCTGTATGAAAGACACCTGTCCACAGACTCAGTGAATCAGTCAGACTCTAACCTCTACAAAATGGCCAAGAGCAAGGAGCTGTCTAAGGATGTCAGGGACAAGATCATACACCTGCACAAGGCTGGAATGGGCTACAAAACCATCAGTAAGACGCTGGGCGAGAAGGAGACAACTGTTGGTGCCATAGTAAGAAAATGGAAGAAGTACAAAATGACTGTCAATCGACAAAGATCTGGGGCTCCACACAAAATCTCACCTCGTGGGGTATCCTTGATCATGAGGAAGGTTAGAAATCAGCCTACAACTACAAGGGGGGAACTTGTCAATGATCTCAAGGCAGCTGGGACCACTGTCACCACGAAAACCATTGGTAACACATTACGACATAACGGATTGCAATCCTGCAGTGCCCGCAAGGTCCCCCTGCTCCGGAAGGCACATGTGACGGCCCGTCTGAAGTTTGCCAGTGAACACCTGGATGATGCCGAGAGTGATTGGGAGAAGGTGCTGTGGTCAGATGAGACAAAAATTGAGCTCTTTGGCATGAACTCAACTCGCCGTGTTTGGAGGAAGAGAAATGCTGCCTATGACCCAAAGAACACCGTCCCCACTGTCAAGCATGGAGGTGGAAATGTTATGTTTTGGGGGTGTTTCTCTGCTAAGGGCACAGGACTACTTCACCGCATCAATGGGAGAATGGATGGGGCCATGTACCGTACAATTCTGAGTGACAACCTCCTTCCCTCCGCCAGGGCCTTAAAAATGGGTCGTGGCTGGGTCTTCCAGCACGACAATGACCCAAAACATACAGCCAAGGCAACAAAGGAGTGGCTCAGGAAGAAGCACATTAGGGTCATGGAGTGGCCTAGCCAGTCACCAGACCTTAATCCCATTGAAAACTTATGGAGGGAGCTGAAGCTGCGAGTTGCCAAGCGACAGCCCAGAACTCTTAATGATTTAGAGATGATCTGCAAAGAGGAGTGGACCAAAATTCCTCCTGACATGTGTGCAAACCTCATCATCAACTACAGAAGACGTCTGACCGCTGTGCTTGCCAACAAGGGTTTTGCCACCAAGTATTAGGTCTTGTTTGCCAGAGGGATTAAATACTTATTTCCCTCTGCAGAATGCAAATAAATTCATATACTTTCCACAATGTGATTTTCCGGATTTAATTTGTGATGTGCTATCTCTCACTGTTACCAATAACCTACCCTTCAATTATGGGCTGCTCATGTCTTTGTCAGTGGGCAAACTTACAAAATCAGCAAGGGATCAAATACTTATTTCCCCCACTGTAAGTGTGGTCTCACCAATGACTTGTACAGGGACATTATCACCTCCTTCTTTCTGATGGTTATGCCCCCCTCTATGCGGCCAAGCATCCTTCTGGCTTTAGACACTGATTAATCACACTGTTTCACCACCTTGAGATCCTCAGACACTATCACCTCCAGGCGCCGTTCCTGTTCCATGGAAACAAACCACTCATTTCCTAGCTCATACAGCTCTTTTGGATTTCTGTACTCCAAAATGCATTGTGCTACATTTCTTCACATTAAAGCTTAACTGCCAAGCATTTGCCCATTTTTGTAGAACATTTATCATGCTTTTCACTCCCTCTGAGGTGTCCACTTTGTTGTTAATCTTCATGTCATCCAGAAAGAAGAATAATTCTCTTCTAACCCTTCAGCAATATTGCTCACAAAATATTGGACAGAATTGGTCCCAGAACAGATCCCTGAGGCAGTTCACCGCTTGTCCTTCTTTCTTCAAAGTGAATTCCAATTACGGCCTCCCTCGGTCACCTGTCAGTCAACCAATTTCTGATCCAGTTAACCACTTTGTATCCCATCTTCAAGCTGCTCAATTTATTCCCAGGAGAAATGATACTGTTCCTTTTTGCTGAAATCTAAGTAGACCACATCTAGTGCATGTCCTTGATCCAGTTCTTTTGTCATCCAGTCAAAGAAATCAGTAAGATTTGTTTGGCATGGTTTACCTATGGTGAATCCATGTTGTCTAGAATCTTTAATTCCATTGGATAATAGAAAGTTCAATATCCTTTCCTTCTGCTGCACTTCTATTATATTTCCCATCACCAAGGTTAGACTTACTGACCTACAGTTTCTTACCTCTTCTGTGTTCCCACTTTTGTGAAAAGGGACCACATCAGTCTTTTGTCAATCCTGCACAATGTCCCCTGCTTCTAAGGATCTATTAAACACATCCTTTGGAGGACCTGCCAATACCTCCGGGGATATATCCCATTTTTAACCACTGTCAATTTTGTAAGTTGTTTATGAACACTGTCTTCTGTGAATGGTGTGTTATCTATGAGAATTATCTGTGGACCTTCTCCAGGTTTTTCTTCCATGAACACCAAATGGAAGTATTTGTTGACCATTTCCACTTTTCTCTCATAATTCCAGTCTGGCCTTCATCCTTTCCCCAATATACCTGAAAAGTTTTTCTCACTTATCTTTATATCTTTAGCCATTTTTACTTCTGATTTTGCTTTTGCCATCCTGATTTCTTTCTTTGACTCTTTTAGCTTTATGCCTTGATTTTTGTAGCCTCATGACCATAGGATAACTTCCAGAATGATTGCGGTGCTAAACTTTGCATAAATGACACCTCCTCTAGACACAGTGAAGGATTTCATTTAATATTGGAGGTGCTCAAGAAGAACTCACAGCACCCACAGATCTGGCACTTATGCTCATGATGGCTTGCAGCACTATAATTCCCAGTAGTCTCCTTTCTTTAAAAAAAAAGTCCCTCCTTTCTCTTTTCCTCCTCTGGGTTTTCTTTATGATGCCATCTTTGTCTTTGGTTAGCTCAGTGGAGGTAAACTGTGGCATCCAGACCACATCTGATTTGTGGAAGGTTAATATCTGGCTCAAAATGATGCCACCATCAGACCTCTGCATGCCTGTTAGACTTTGAGAAGAGCAGCTTCATGTACTTCTTGGAGGGTGCCTCCTTTTGGACTGTCACTGACCACTCCACTGGGATTAGATCCCCAGTGTGGTCCTTTGGCTCAAAATTTTGACTCCAGGGCTACCTGCTTTCTCCCCATCATGGTACTGCTTGTAGATATGTGTTGTACCCTGGATAACCCATAGGTCAACCTTTATCCCCAATTTACCTGCATTTAATAGTTTCAATATTATTTTCATGTGAAACGCTAAGCTTTATTTAATGCCCATCCTGTCTGTTCTCACCTTTGAATGGACAAGAATGATGGCGTCTCAGTCACTGAATTCATTAAACCATGTCACCACCATATTTAAATTTGCCTTTGTCATTAGGGTTTTCAAGTCTGATATTTTAGTATCTAGACTAAAGTATTAGTTCACATAGAGGGGCATAATCGAACGGCGCCGGCCAGGCCATCTTTGGGGCCGGCTCCACAAAGGGGCGGTTCCAATCGTATTATTGAAAAAGATGGCCGGCCATCTTTTCTTTCGATAATATGGTTGGGGCCGGCTAAACCTCAACATTTAGGTCAAATGTTGAGATCGCTGGGTTTACAGCGGCTTCAAAAAAAGTGGAAAAAAATTTGAAGTGCTTGTCAGGGACAGATTTTCCAGTAACACCAGTGGGATTTGAACCAGCCACCTCTGGATTACAAGACCAGTGCTCTAACCACTTGGCCACAACTCCACTTACTTAGGTGGCCCTCCCTTTTGATTATGCCCCTTCAGGTCTCTCTCAGCCAATCACAGACAGGGGTCTCTCTCAGCCACTCACAGACAGTTAAATGCGCTTTGATTGGCTGAGAGAGACCCCTATCTATGAATGGCTGAGAGAGACCTGAAGGGGCATAATCAAAAGGTGGGACATCCAAGTAAGTGGAGCTGTGGCCAAGAGGTTAGAGCACTGGTCTTGTAATGTAGATGGCTGGTTCAAATCCCACTGGTACTACTGAAAAAGCCAAGCACAAATACTTTTGATTTAGGACGTCCCTGACAAGCACTTGGATTTTTTTTTGGGTGGGAGGGGAGTAGTGACCACTGGGGGAGTAAGGGGAGGTCATCCCCAATTCCCTCCGGTGGTCATTTGGTGAGTTGGGGCTCCTTTTTGAAGCTTGGTCGTGAAAAAAAAGGGACCAAGTAAAGCCGGTGAAATGCTTGTCAAGCCTGGCTTTTTTTTCCCATTATCGGGCGAAGTCGGCCATCTTCTGAACACGCCCCCGTCCTGCCCCCGTCCCGTCTTCACTACCCTACCGACACGCCCCCTTGAAATTTTGCCGGCTCTGCAACGGAAAGCAGTTGAAGCTGGCCAAAATCGGCTTTCGATTATACCGATTTGGCCGGTTTCAGGAGATCGCCAGCGATCTCCCGATTTGTGTCGGAAGATCGCCGGCGATCTCTTTCGAAAATAAGCCTGATAACTTGTCATATATTTCTACTTTCCTGTTAAGGGATAAAGACATTTGGATTGATGAAATGACAATGGATACTAGATGGTTCAGGAAAGTCATAAGTATTGCCAAACTGGGATAGACCAAAGATCCATCAAGCCCAGCATCCTGTTTCCAACAGTGGCCAATCCAGGTCACAAATACCACAAACCATGGGAGCCTGAAATACTTGCCTGACTAGAACTGTTACACCTGCTGCCTGACTTGAAAGAATTCAGAAGAGAGAATCCGAGTAAAAACTGCTCTGAAAAATTCACTGAGCTGCAGAGCTGATTGCAACGTACCTTATACTTGGCTGAGAATAATCTGCCTTTGTCTGGTAACAAATATTGATGTAGTGCTGACAATAGATGTTTCACCATTTGCATGGCCTGTGGGGAAAAGGTCATCTCCCTGATCCTAAGACATCATTTAGCTAAAGCAAGCAGAAACCTTTATTCATAAATAAGCTAATGTTAGCATTTATTAGTATAAATGCAATAAAAGCAATTAGTATTTTTGGTTAGGTGCACATGTCTTTTGCTAACATTAGCAGAAATCAGGAAGACAACATGTGCAATAGGTTATAAATTATAGACATCTACATTTCCCAGCAATTTTAAACAGAGGGGAAAAATGGAGAAAAGAGAAGAAGAAATGGGAAAAACAAATAATTGTCCTTTGTAAGCAATATAGTGCATGGAATATACATATCATTTGTTAAATACTTTCCCACAAATTCTATATATGGTGCCTTAAGTTCTGCATGCTAATTTGGCTGCACATTCAAATTGTGTGCACAACTTAATTGATCAACAAGCTAATCAATGCTGGCAATTGGTATTTAACCAATTAGCAACACTAATTGGCATTAATTAGAATTTATGCGCTCAACTTTCTAGGCATATTCTGTAACGCAGTGCATGTAAATTCTAATGCGCAGAGTTGAAAAGGGGGCATGGCCATGGGCATGGAATGGGCGGGTTGTGGGCATTTCAAAAAACTATGGAGCCCTTTTACTAAGGTGCACCAAAAAGTGGCCTGCGCTGGTGTAGGCGCGTGTTTTGGACGCGTGAAGGTCCATTTTTCAGCATGCTTACAAAAAAGACCTTTTTTTGTTGCTGAAAATGGACATGTGGCAAAATTAAAACCAGCATGCGTCCATTTTTGGCCGGAGACCTTACTGCCACCCATTGACTTAGCAGTAAGGTCACGCGCGCTAACTGGGTGCCGATTACTGCTGGATAAGTGCCATGTGGTAGAAAATAGAAAATATTCTCTACCGCATGTTTTGGATGCGCGTCAAAAATGGAATTACTGTCGGTGGCATGCGGTAGCCAGGCAGTAGTTCCAATTTGATGTGCACTATGTTCACTATTATAGAATACACCCAATCTGTGCCTAACCTAAGTGCAGGTATTTAGGCCTGGTTTTAAGTGGCCTAAATGGGTGCGCCTAAATTTTAGGCACAAGAATGTCACGTGATATATTCTATAAACTACGCCTAACTTTAGGTGTAGTTTATAGAATCATGCTAACAGTGTGGTTTTACAGTGCCGATATTTAAGGCGTCATATATAGAATTTTCCCTTTTGGATTGGACATTTATGGAGAAATCTTATACAGAAAACTATACAGTTTTACAAAAGTGAATATACATTAATAGATGGTAAGGGCAGTTTTATAACTGGGAGCTAGCATTTATTCAGTACTTGTATGCATAAATGAACAGAGTTCCAGCAGAAATCCACCCAGGCGGAGAACTCTAAGGTCCCACGAGAACAAGCAAATAAAAAGGAAAAAAAGTGGGAACTAGACCATGGATTCCAGATCTGACAATTGGTTAATCAGATTCGGAAGGAACACAGTGATTACGAGAAAGGTCTTTTTCAAAACCAACACACTGATTCAATCTGAAATGCTTTACATCTGGAGATTTTATGATCCTTTTCTTTAAAAGACTCCTGATACAGGCTATTGGTCCGAAACACAACATTGTGTCAAGTCTGTGATCAATAAAGCTTCTTAAGCATCAAGATTGTCCTCCTTGTCTCTGGAATCCGTGGTCTATTTCCCTCTTTTTTTCTTTAAGAGTAAGAATGAACAGAAAAGGCACAGCGTATAAATGCAAGGGAGCATTCACGTGGGTGGAGCATGGGCAGGACAGGGTATGCTTCCCACTTATTCATGTATCATATATAATACCGTAACTTACGCATGCCATAGCCGCATTCAGGTACCCACAGTTATGTCATATCTATGGCTGGTAAATCTATGGCCAGCTATCTTCGGGGCCGGCTCCACGATGGGGCAGAGCCAAGCGTATTTTCGAAATACGCTTGGCGCCAGCCAAATTGCTCACCGGGTTTACAGCAGGATCGCTGGGTTTACATGAGATGGCCAGCTTCGTTTTCCAGCCATAATGGAAACCGGGCCCGGCCATCTCAAACCCGGCGAAATGCAAGGCATTTGGTCATGGGAGGAGCCAGCATTTGTAGTGCACTGGCCCCCCTGACATGCCAGGACATCAACCGGGCACCCTAGGGGGCACTTAAAATTTTTTTAAAAAACCCCCAAAATAGCTTCCAGGTGCATAGCACCCTTACCTTGGGTGCTGAGCCCCCCAAATCCCCCCCAAAACCCACTCGCCACAACTCTACACCATTACCATAGCCCTAAGGGGTGAAGGGGGGCACCTACATGTGGGTACAGTGGGTTTTGTTTTTTTTTGGAGGGCTCAACATTAACCACCACAAGTGTAACAGGTGAGGGGGGGGATGGGCCTGGGTCCACCTGCCTGAAGTGCACTGCACCCTCTAAAAATTGCTCCAGGGACCTGCATACTGCTGTCAAGGAACTGGGTATGACATGTCAGGCTGGCATATAGGCTGACAAAAAAAGTTTTAGTTTTTTTTTTTGGGTGGGATGGGGTTGGTGACCACTGGGGGAGTAAGGGGAGGTGATCCCCTCTTCCCTCCTTGTCATCTGGTCGGTTGGGGCACTTTTTTCAAACTTGGTCCTAAAAATAAATGGACTAAGTCCGGCCTGCGAAATGCTCGTTCGTGCCGGCCATTTTATTTTCATTATAAGGTGAAGCTGGCCATCCCATAACCACGCCCCACCCCGCACCCCGCCCTGCCTTCGCTACCCTACCAACACACCAACCCTACAAATACCGATTTGGCCGGGATCAGGAGATCGCCGGCGATCTCCCGATTTGTGTCGGAAGATCACCGGTTATCCCTTTCGAAAATGAGCTGGATAGTAACATAGTAGATGACGGCAGAAAAAGACCTGCATGGTCCATCCAGTCTGCCCAACAAGATAAACTCATATGTGCTACTTTTGTGTATACCTTACCTTGATTTGTATCTGCCATTTTCAGGGCACAGACCGTAGAAGTCTGCCCAGCACTAGCCCCGCCTCCCATAATGTCTTTATACAGTGTTAATTATCATCACATGTCGACTTGAGAGTACATGTGAAAAAGTACTCATCAAAACAAGTGGGGAAAGCAAGCATAGCATGGCTCTTGGAATTTTTTTCCAACCTCTTTGAATGAAATTGCATGTATGTGTTTCTGTGTGTGTGTGTGTGTGTGGTGGTGGTGGTGGGTACACATTTGTGTATTGGTAAGTGTATATGTACATTCTGTGTGTATGTGATCAGAAGAGGGGAAGGCAGTTAGAAAGTGCAATTCCCTAATCACAATGTTACATTGAATCAGTGTATACATGCTGCAGCTGTTTGAACTACATCTCCCATCAAAATATATTGTGCCATTTTTTGAGGGAGTTCTTTTATTTTCAGTTTCCCACTAGAAGCAGATACTTCTACAGCACAGAAACTTTCTCCAAATCACCTTGTCCCTTCCTTTGGATAGATTTGCCTTCCAGTCCTTCACCTCAGTTGCCTCAACGTTGGTTGAATCCTACCTAGAATCTCTGCTGCTAGTTAGAATGGACACAGGCTGGGCAGGCCTGCATGCCTGCATGCCTGGGAGGAGGGGATGGGGCACAGCCTGGGAACTAGAGAACTGCAGGTAAAAATGTTAACCTCAGAAACATTTCCAGACATATTATCTATCATTCTACCTTCTGCTGACTTCTGAAAAAAACAAACAAAAAAGCGACAACCCTAACCCCACCTCATAGGGCCCCCAGGGCAACAGATGCTGCTTGGCAATATACACACAGCAAACAACAGAAAACTGATTCTTGAAGCAGTTTTCAAAGGAACATTAACAACAAAGAAATGAAATACAGGGATAAGTAAATATTAGCATTCTCTGTGTGTGCGTCTGTGGGGTATGCGGTGTGTGTGTGTATCTCTGATTTGTATTGTGTGTATGCTGTGCTTGTGTTGTGTTTGTGAGGGAGAACATAAGAACATGAGTACTGTCAAACTGGGACAAACTGAAGGTCCATCAAGCCCAGCTTCCTGTTTCCAACAGTGGCTAATCCAGGTTACAAGTACCTAGCAAGATTCCAAAACAGTACAATACATTTTATGCTGGAGTTAGGAGCATTTGTGGAGCAGTAACTTTGATGGGGAGAGAGTAGTTTGGACCATGTAGGGGTAGATGGGGATTAGTTTTAGGGGTGGGGTAATTTGTAGGGTGGTGGAACATTTGCAGGGGGTAGTTTTTGTTGGGAGCAGTTTTGGAGCATTGTATCTGTTGGGAGTAGGGAAATTTTTGTATATGGGGTAGTTGTAGGTATTTATAGAAGTACATCAGTTTGCAGGGTGGTGAGGTAGTGGTCTGGAATAGTTTTTTGGATTGGAAACATTTGCAGAAGGTAGCTTTAGGAGATGAGGCAGTTTAGGGGTACAGTGGCAGTTGCATGGGATATTTTTTGGAGATAGGGCAATCTGCGGGGTGGTGGGGCAGTTATGAGTGGGCATGTTTTCAGGGTTTGGATAATTTGGAGATTTGGAAGAGTAAGGGATTCCACTTTTTAAACTACCTTGCCCTGTTCTCTAATTACTACAATCTGACTGTCTTCTTTGACTGGGTGACCAAACAATTGGATGTGGGAGGGGAGCTTGATATGGTATACTTAGATTTCAGCAAAGCCTTTGACACGGTTCCACACAGGCGACTGATAAATAAATTGAGTGCCCTTGGTATGGGACCTAGAGTAACCGATTGGGTTAAAAATTGGTTGAATGGTAGGAGACAGAGGGTAGTGGTAAATGGAGCTTGCTCTGTAGAAAAGGATGTCGTCAGTGGAGTACTGCAGGGATTGGTCCTAGGGCCGGATCTTTAACGTCTTTGTGAGCGATATTGCAGAAGGGCTGTCTGGTAAGGTTTGTCTCTGCGGATGATACTAAACTCTGCAACAGGGTGGACATCCTGGAGGGTGTAAATGACATGAGAAAGGACCTTCGGAATGGACCTATATTTGGCAACTAAGGTTTAATCCCCAAAAATGCAGGGTCATGCACTTGGGTCGCAAAAATCTGAGGGAACGGTATAGTATAGGGGGTGAAGTGCTTCAGTGTACGAAGGAAGAGCGGGACTTGGGGGTGATTGTGTCTGATGACCTTAAAGCTTCCAAACAGGTAGAAAAAGCGATAGTCAAAGCCAGAAGGATGCTTGGGTGCATAAAGAGAGGCATGACCAGCAGGAAAAAGGAGGTGATAGTGCCGTTGTATAAGTCTCTAGTGAGGCCCCATTTGGAGTACTGCGTGCAGTTCTGGAGACCGCACCTACAGAAAGATATAAACAGGACAGAGTCGGTCCAGAGGGCGGCTACGAAATTAGTAAGCGGTCTTGAATGCAAAAATTATAGGGACAGGCTTATGAACCTCAACATGTATATGCTGGATGAGAGGAGGGAGGGAGGAGACATGATTGAAACGTTTAAATATCTCAAGGGCATTTATGTACAGGAAGAGAGCCTTTTTCAAATGAAGGAGAGCTCTGGAATGAGGGGGCATATGACAAAGTTAAGAGGGAATAGGCTTAGGAGTAACCTAAGGAAGTACTATTTCACAGAAAGGGTGGTGGAGGCATGGAATGGCCTCCCGGTGGAGGTGGTGGAGTCTAGGACTGTTCCAGAATTTAAAAAGGCATGGGATAAGCATGTGGGATCGCTTAGGAACAGGAAGAATTAGGGGTTACAGAGGATGGGCAGACTGGATGGGTCATATGGCCTTTATCTGCCGTCATGTTTCTATTTCTATCTATGCTTAAGTTTCTACACTACAGAAACTGGAACTCCTTTTCCCAGAGAAAAGCACTGGGCTTTATTCTGGGGTGTTTATATCATGAATAAACATATTTCTCTAGAACCCTCGGTCTGAGTTGGCTCATTTTGAAAGTCATTGTATTTTGTTTTGGTTTTCTTTACTGTTTTTTTCTCCCACACATGCCAAATTTTAACACATTCTCCCACAGAAATACATTGGGTCATTTTTATGGGGATGGGGGTGGGGGCTCATATTTCTCAAACCCATAGCTTGATTTGGCCCATTTTCAAACTGTGTGTGTGTGTGTTTTTTTTTTTTTACAGTTTTCCCCTCATGCTTTGTTTCATCCCATTCCATTGAGTAAAGTGGTGTAGTAGCCATGTTAGTCTACTTTTAAAGGTAAGAAACAGAAATAAATCAAAACATAGTTAGTCCAGTAAAAAAGGTATCATCTTATTTTCTTTTCTATGTTTTGATTTATTTCTATTCAATCCCATTCCATTAAATTTTTGGAGAGTTATTTTGCACCCAGAGAGATATTCTCAACCACTAGTAATTCTTTCCAACGTCTGCTGGGCTGGAATTAAAAACAATTCTTTGCTCCCTACAGAAAGTACTTTGAATCATGCAAAAATATCATGTTTATCAAGATAAACAGTCTTTTGAATGGACAACTGGCAATATAAGCTAGCAATTTAAGTTTCAAAGAGTAGAGAGGTGTGGTAGCCGTGTTAGTCCACTTTTAAAGGTAATCGATAGAAATAAAACAAAATAAAACATGAAAAAGAAAATAAGATAATACCTTTTTTATTGGACATAGTACATTTCTTGATTAGCTTTCGAAGGTTGCCCTTCTTCGTCAGATCGGAAATAAGCAAATCTTAGTAGATGACAGTATATATAAGTGAGACATCAAAGCATTTCAGTGACAGTCTAACAGGGTGGGGATGGAGGTGGATGGGTGAGACAGGGGGATATGCATGGAGACAGGAGAGTGACAAACAAAGCAGTACAATTTACAATTTTATGGCTTATAATGGGCTAGAAAGTCCAGATCTCTGTTAAGTCCTGTCTGGTGGGTGTCAAAATATTTAAACATTCTGACTTCAAAGGTCTTACGTTCCTATATTGTTTTAAAGTTACCTTTCAGGATTCTTACTATGAAATCACTAGTACAGTGTTCTGTTTTTGTAAAGTGTTGCCCCACAGGCATGGCATCATGGCTGGCAATGGCGTTTTTCATGTGATGTCTATGTAAGTTAAATCTTGTTTTTAGCATCTGGCTTGTTTCTTCAATATAGCATCCTTGGTCACATTTTTTACACTGGATGATGTATACCACATTGGAAGATGAGCATGTGAAGGATTCCTTTATGTTGAATGTTTTTCCTTTGTGAATGACTGTGGGGTCCTGTGAGATGTTTTGGCATAGTTTGCAGCTGGATATATTGCAAGGATATGTGCCATTCTCTTCTTTTTGAGTCTGTGTTGAAAGCTTACTTCTAATTAGCTTGTGTTTTAAGTTGGGTGGCTGTCTGAAAGCTAGCACTGGTGGGGATGGGAATATCTGTTTCAGTAATTCTTCCTCCTGGAGTAAAGGCTGTAGATCTTTTAAGATTCTTCTTAATTTTTCCAGCTCTCGGTTGTATGTCACTATAAGGGGGATTCTGTGTGGCTTTTTTTTCTTTGTACTGCAGTAAATTTTCCCTGGGTGTTTTGAGGGAGGAGGCAATATTCTTGAAGATTATTTTGGTCCCGGGATGATCAGGGGGATGGCCTGGGCTGTAGGCATCCCATTGGGACCTATTTCGGGTCTGAAATCAGACCAGTGCTAGAGGCACATGAAATCACAGCAGGCACAACTAGGAGTGCTGCTGCGAATACAGGGGAGACAGGAGGCAGGCTGACAGGAAAATGGCCAGTCTAAGGCCTATCGGGCAGAAGCAAACTGAGCATGTGCAGAGCAGGTGTAGCGCTATAGAAATGATAAGTAGTAATAATAGTAGTAGGGTCTTGATTTTAGGGCTGCCCGGTGGAGCTCCGGGGAAAATTGCAAGTTTTCCCTGAGGCCATGGAGTGTCCGTCTGGACTGGATCTGGGGGGAGAGGTGTCATTTCTAGCACCTGGAGAGCCAGGTAAGAGGTCCATTGGGCCTTTGATGTTTTTATTTCAGTTTTAAAATATGATTTTTGCGCTGTGTTTGATAGGGCTCCAGGAAAAAAAATAAGTAGATTTTTATTGGGTGGAAAAGGTCTCTGGGGACTTCCGTAGGGTGAGCCATTGGGGTCTGGACCTGAGTAAAGTTTATTTTTACCTATAAGATGATTAAGGCTTTTGACAAGAGAAAAAATAGTTCAGAAGTTTTCTCTATTGGCAAATCCATTGGGCCTTCTCTATGAGCAGTGCTGCACTGCTCTTTGGTAGCCTTGCTTAAAGCAGTGGCCCCTGTTGTATATACAGGAACCTGCAAGTGAAAGTTGTAGAGTTGGGAGCAGGGACACCCCTTTCCTTGCCCGGGAGAGATGCTGTTTGGTCAGGTGGGAGAAGAAATAGGGATGTATGCTTATTATTTTCTTTTGTTTGGCAAGCTAGCAACAAATAGGTTCCCGCTTGAGAGACAGGACATACTCAAGACACTACACAGGGAGAAAAGGTTTTCTCTTATTGGTTTTCATTAGAAAGGTATTAGGTACCTCCAGACTTTGTTTCTGGTTCTCATGTTCCTTGTGACTATTCCTGATTCCTATGCAAGCTGCGAGCAGGCGAAGAAAGAAGATTTTGTTTGAAACAGTGGCGTACCGAGGGTGGTGCGGTAGGGGCGGTCTGCCCTGGGTGCATGCTACAGGGGGGTGCAGGGAGCAGCTGTGCAGGTGTCAACTCTGCTGGTTCCCTGCTCCCTCTGATATTACTCCCTATTCCGGGGCAGGAAACCAGTGGAGCCGACAGCTGCGCAACTGCTCCCAGCACCCCCAGGAGGTACGAACAATGCGCCTTGAAGGGGGTGGAAGTGATGCATGGGGGAGGGAGGTGATGCACGGGGTGTGTGTGTGTGTGTGTGCTGTGCCTAGGGTGTGTGCTGCATCCAGGGGGGTGCGCAGAGGTGATCCGCCCCGGGTGGCAGTCGACCTAGGAGTGTCAATGGTTTGAAATATCTTTATTTTAGTGCGCATACATGTTTTAAAACATTTTTCCTGTTTTTATGAAACTGAGTACTCAGGCTAATTCACTGTAAAGGCGAAACACTACAATGTCTATTGTTACCTGCATATGGGAGGGTTAGCTGCTTCGGGCAGTAATTAGCCTGTAGACAAGCAGATATAAAAAAAAAGAGTTTACCACAAAGTAACTGGTACTTAAGGGAAAGCTTGAACTGAGAACAAAGTGGTACCAAATACTTATCTGAATCTGCTGGCAGGGTAGTTATGATACTGAGTTTCTGTGCTGTACATAATCTTGTGTCTCACCCCTTTAAACATTAAGCTGAGAGGAGAAAACAAAAAAAGAAAATCTGGTTTAATACTTACCTGGGAAATAGGGAAAAATGTTGTAATTGAAATTGCTTGATGTCTAGGAGTTTATAGAATACAAGCTAGTATAACTTTAGAGTTTGTTCATGGCCTCTAAGGTACAATATTCAAAGCAGAGAATCTTAGGATTCCACAACTGTTTACTCATTTTTGTTCTGTCCTTGGAAAAACTTAAGAGCAGTGGCAAAAAGAAATATGTAATAAGGTATGGTTGGGAATAATAGAAAATCTGTTGTCCAGTCTTCTGACTAACTGTTGCAAAGGCCGACATGATGTAATGCTTGTGTGAAAGTGAACCTTTTCTCAGGGGAAACCTGCCAACCGCTACTACTGTGACCAATGGCTGAGAAACGGTGCCACTGAAACCAAGGGGGCATTGCACATGCATTAAGAAAGGTAGATGGAAGGCCAAAAGTGCTGGCACAGTTAAATGGAGGCATGAAAGAGGTTACTATAGTCAATTATTTCAAAGAATGGGAAATGGATCCAAATGAGGAAAATAAGAAGCAGCATAAGCACTGTCAAGTTAGATGCAAAGCATTGATAAGGCAGGCAAAAAGAGAATTTGAAAAGACACTTCCTGTAGAAGCAAAAACACATCATAAAATCTTTTTTTGGGGATACATTCAAACCAAGAAGCCTGTGAGGGAGTTGGTTGAACCATTGGCTAAGAGGTCAAGGAGCACTCAGAGAGGAGAAAGCTATAGTGGAGTGACTACATTAACTTTTGCTTTGGTCTTTAGTAAGAATAATGCTGGTGTGATACCTACGCGTGAAATAATATTTAATAAAAATGGTTTGTAAGAACTAACAACAGGTTCTTTTCTTGATGACTAAATGATGTGCTTTCTGCCATAATCATCCTGCATTTTGGAATGAGTTGCTGAGGGAGAATTGATGTGAAAATCAATATCTGAAGTTTTGTAAACTATTGAAAACATAGAGTTAATGTTCAGTGGCTGTGACCAATTTAATTTAAATGCCAGTGCTGGAGTTTAAATTGGTAGGTATTTTCAGTGCCACTATACTGTATATATAGCCAGTGACGTTGAAAATATGTGTTGGTTGTTGACTGCCATCACCTATAATGAATTAATAGATAATCTGGTAGTTTCTGAAAATCACCACTATCCAGATAATAGTGCTCTTGCTCTGTTTTCCCCTAGCCTTAGAGGGTCATTTTTTTAAACAGCGCACCCAGTTTGAAAGGGCCAATAGGCGCCTACCTAGACAGTATTTTATAAGGACATATAAGTACCATTTTGAAGAGGCAGCTGCAATGGGCAGGAGCAAGTGGGCATCACTCCTACTAGCCCACCAGGGATTGGGCAGGTAGGCCTAAAGAGATCCTTGGGGGGGGGGCTTTGCTGATATTTGGAGGATCATAAAAGGGCTTTGGATATGTTCTGGGGAGTAGGAGGGGGGGGGGATGGTTGGGTCTCTCAAAATGGCTGGCAAGACCCCATATTATTACTTTTAGGGAGCAAGTGGCTATTTTGAATGACCAGTTATCAAGGCAGGAGTGAGTGGGTATCAATCGTGCCCCTTTAGACCCCAGAAACCCTCTAGTAAGCTCAGGGAGTGGATTGGAGGTGGAAGGTGGAAGAAGATGTTAGGAGGCACTTCTCGGGAGATTTGACTTGTGGGGAGTTGAGCCATGGGGGATAGGTGTTGGATTATTTGTAGTAAATAATTAGCAGATTTTAGTACACACAGCTTCAGCTTTAGAAATGTTAATTTCTTTCTTCATCTCTCTCTCATTCACCCCTGAATAATTCACTGCTGAGTCACTTTAAAGTTGAAGTAACAAAACATCTGTTTACTCACAGTTTGTAGTTAGATTATAATCAGACAGGCTTATATATACATATTACTATACATTTGTCTTATCAGCTCCTTCCATGTGCTTAGATGGTAATGGATGCTCACACCACCATGGATCCTCTCAGGTTAGGAGAGATCATGAGCTCCATGTGCTCCATGTGCTGCATCTGCTGCATCTGCTGTGTCTGACCCCCACAGGAAGTTGCATAGCTGTGTGACCTCTCTAAGTAATTCACATCAGAGGTCACAGAGTAATCACAGAGAAATAATAGGTGACAGGCAATGCATGCAAAATACAATACATTCCAACAAACCCCTTCTCATGCATAACTGTCATGCAATTATTTATTCATACAAAGTCCAAGCTTTATACGCAGATTCACAAAATGTTCTCTGGGTAACGGTTTGGTCATGATGTCAGCTGTCATCTCACTGGTGTGACAATAGTGTAGACTGATGACCCCTTCTTTCACCAACTCTCGCACGTTGTGGTATTTCGTTGCGATGTGCTTGGTGCGTGACTGAACCTTGTCATTCTGTGACAGTCGGATGCAGCTCTGATTATCTTCCATTATCTGGATTGGTCTCTGTTCAGCTATACCAAAATCCAGCATAAGTTTTCAATCCACATCAGTTCTCTGCACGCTTCCGATACGGCCACGTATTCAGCTTCTGTAGAAGACAAACTCACAATACTTTGTTTATGACTGGCCCATGAAATGTGTACATTTCCATACATAAACACATATCCACTTGTGGATTTATAATCAGAATGATCCCCTGCCCAATCTGAATCACAGTAACATATTAGTTTTGGATTACTATTGGCTGAAATCTTTAATTTACAATCAATGGTACCCTTTAAATACCTTACCATCCTTTTAACTGCAGTCCAATCTGATTTGGTAGGTGAGCTGACCCTTCTGCTCAAAATTCCTACTGCATTTGCTATATCAGCCCTGTATGTGGTAGCTAGATATAAAAGCTTACCTATGGCTGATCTATATTGGATGTTATCTGGTAAAGGTTCTCTTACTGTTTCATCCTTCAGAAAATCAGTGATCATGGGAGTGCTTACAACTTGGGCATCTTGCATACCTAAACTTTCAATAAGCTCATTTATTTTCTGCTTCTGGCTTAGAAGATAAGAACCATCATTTTGTTTCTCAATTTCTATACCAAGATAGTATGACACATTACCAAGTTCTTTTATCTCAACATTGAGGTTTAAACATTTTACAATGTCCTTGTACTCTTGCTCACTTTTGCTTGCAATGAGCAGATCATCAACAAAAGCTAAAATGTATGCATATTGTCCATTTGTGCACCTAGTGTACAAGCATTTATCTGCTTCACCTTGCTTAAATCCTAAATTTGTCAATATTTCATGCAATTTATCATTCCAACATTTTGCACTTTGCTTTAATCCATAAAGACCTTTGTTTAATTTACACACTAGCTGTCTTTGTTTTGTATTTATGAAACCTGTTGGCTGTTCCATGTACAAGTCTTCAGTTATATCTCCGTGAAGAAACGCTGTTTTCACATCAATGTGGTTGACTTGCATGCCTTTTGAGACTGCAATGCTCAGAAGTGTTCTTATTGTCGTGTGTTTCACTACAGGTGCAAACACTTCATCAAAATCTTCTCCATATTTTTGAAGATATCCCTTTGCGACTAATCTGGCTTTATACCTTTCCACTTTTCCTTGTGCATTCCTTTTTAACTTGAATACCCATTTGCATCCTATAGCTTTCTTGCCAGGAGGTAATTTTGTAAGAATCCAAGTATTATTTTTATCCAATGCATCAATTTCTTCTTGTGCAGCTTTACGCCATTCAGCAGCTTCTTCTGCTGGCATTTTCTCAATCTCATCCCATGTTAAGGGCTCTTGAGCTTCTGCTGACTTTGTTAGGTAAGACAGTCTTGGGGGTGGAACACCTTTGTTTTCCCTGGATGAGCGTCTGACAACAGGTTGGTCTGACCTTTCCGCATCCTCAAAATCTGAGAGTCCTTCTCCAATTGATTCCCCTTCTCCAACTGTACTGTCTTCTTCAATGATCCTTTCTGTGTCTGCTTCCTCTGCCTGTTCCTCGTTAGATACAGGTGAGTTGCTTTCAGACATCTGCCTTGGTATGGCATTTATATACACTGGCATGTCTATTATGGTTCTAGTTTCATATTCTGGATGATAAGGCTCATCTGGGATAATCCAGCCTTTATCAACCCTTTTGTTTTCATCAAAATATGTAACATGTCTTATGCCAACAATGCCAGTTTTCAGATTCAAAATTCTATATCCTTTGTGTCCTGGAGCATAGCCAACTAAAATGCCCCTTTCTGTTGTGGAATCCAGCTTATGCCTTCTTTGCTTTGGTACATGAGCATATGCTGTACTTCCAAATGTTCTTATGTGTGACAGGTTTGGCTTCCTACCATGCCATGTCTCATGTGGTGTGCGCTCAGCGCCTTTAGTTGGCATTCTGTTTTGTAGGTACACTGCTGTGAGAATGGCTTCCCCCCATAGTCTTTTAGGGAGATTGCTATCTGACAGCATACATCTGGTCATTTCCACAATTGACCTAAATTTTCTCTCTGCAACAGAATTTTGCTCTGGTGTATAAGCTACTGTTGTGATATGTTGAATGCCTTCTTGTTCTAGAAATGTGCGCATGCTTTGTGAAGTGAACTCACCACCATTGTCGGTCTGAAGAACCTTTGGTTTTCTTTCAAATTTATTGCTCACCATGGCTACGTATTTCTTCAGCATGTCTGTGACTTGACTTTTTTCTTTCAGCAAATAGGCCACACAGTATCTAGAGAAATCATCCAAGAATATTAGCACAAATCTGTTATTTCCCAATGATGGGATATTAAACGGTCCACATAAGTCACTGTGTATTAAGTCCAGTACTTTATTACTCCTATTTCCTGTGTATGCAGGAAATGAGGGTCTCATACCTTTTTGAGTAACACAGTCTATGCATTTCTCCATTTTACCAGCATCTGCACTTATCTGAATGCCGGTGGCCAGTTGCTTACTGTAAAGATCCTGGATCACCTTAGAATCACGATGTCCCAGGCGGCGATGCCAGATTTCCAGACTACATTTACCATCATTCTTCCTTACTTGCGCCATATGTGAGGCTTCACCTGAAATGCTCAGTTTATAAACATCATTATGCATAAAGCTTCAGCATACACTTCATCATTTTTAGAGATTGTGCACTTACTGTTTTCAAAATGAATCGCAAATCCCTTCTTATCTAATGTAGATACACTAAGCATATTACAAACTGCTTGGGGAATATACAAGACATCACTTACAGGAATTTCTTTAACTTCATTAGACACTTTGCATTTTAAGAATCCAATACCTTTTGCTTGGATCTTAGCAGTCCCTGCGTTTGCAGTTTTAAGAATACCTTCCTCTGGACACATCTCCTGAAAGAAATCCTTACAATTGGTTAAATGGCATGTGCTCCCTGAATCCAAAATCCAAGTACTTTCATTTGAATTATTATTTACCATAGTCAAAGATTTTTCTGCCATTAGAAAGCCCTTGTGTTTATCTTTGTCCTTCATACATTTCCTGGTTTGAAAATTCTTTAGTTCCATTGGCTTAGGTGAGCTAGAGGGAGTGTTTTGTGTTTCCTTACACCATTTAGATACATGTCCCTCCTTTCCACATGAGTAGCAAATCAGCTTGCCCTTGGGTGGAGTTTTCCCATAGCTCCGCCTTCCTCTGTTCTTTGCCCAGAAATTTGTTTCATTTCTCTCTGACTTGCTTTGAGAACACATCTCCTCAGAATCATTTATTATGCATTCCTGCCTTAGTTTTGATGTTGCCTGTTCAAAAGATTACCCTTCAATGGCCTCATTTACAGACCTAAAAACATCAAACTTCTTTGATAGTGAGGTAAAAAGAAATGCTCTTTTCAATGCATCACACATGGGAATTCCAGAAAGTTCTAGCTTTTGAAATGAAGACATAAGATGCATAATGTGATCATTACATTTACTTTTATCCCTTAATTTGGTTTCATTCAACTCTGCCAACCAAATTGGTTGCTGCTTTGCATATGTAGTTGCATACATAGTTCTCAGTTTATATAAAATGTCCTTTGGTGTATCTTTTCCCTCCACTAATATGGCTTGTTTCTCTGAGAGAGCTTCCAAAAGCATGCACTTCACATAATAGTTTGCATTGTCCCATTCAGCCATATTTTCAGCTGTTCTGTCTTGGTCTAAGCATATATTTAATCTTTTTGCTCGAAGGAGACATATGAATCTTAGTTCCCATTGCTGATAATTAAACTCAGTTAATTTAGGCACCTTGAGAGAATAGAACAATGGTGAATTTCTTCCCTCAGCCATTTTCTTAGCCTTCTGTCTGCTGTGTGGGGGGAGAGAGAGACAGACTGAATCTTTCCTTTAAAACTTAAGAGAAAAATGTGGCCTTTTTTTCTGCCTGGTAATATTTCTCTTCTTTTTCAATTCCTGAGCCCTGGGCCCATAACCCTTTTGTTGGATTATTTGTAGTAAATAATTAGCAGATTTTAGTACACACAGCTTCAGCTTTAGAAATGTTAATTTCTTTCTTCATCTCTCTCTCATTCACCCCTGAATAATTCACTGCTGAGTCACTTTAAAGTTGAAGTAACAAAACATCTGTTTACTCACAGTTTGTAGTTAGATTATAATCAGACAGGCTTATATATACATATTACTATACATTTGTCTTATCAGCTCCTTCCATGTGCTTAGATGGTAATGGATGCTCACACCACCATGGATCCTCTCAGGTTAGGAGAGATCATGAGCTCCATGTGCTCCATGTGCTGCATCTGCTGCATCTGCTGTGTCTGACCCCCACAGGAAGTTGCATAGCTGTGTGACCTCTCTAAGTAATTCACATCAGAGGTCACAGAGTAATCACAGAGAAATAATAGGTGACAGGCAATGCATGCAAAATACAATACATTCCAACAATAGGGAGGTGACAAACATGGTGAGTGGTTGTCCACACATGGGCTTATATTAGAGAAGGGGAGTTTGCCATGGTAGTAGGGTGGTGGAATGGATGCCTTTGAGGGCATGGGAATCCGATGTCAGGGGATGATTATGAGGGAGTGGATGGCAGAGGGGTGATCAAGGGGAGGCCCAGACATTGGGATTACATCTGATTCTTACAGCAAGCACTTATATGTGCCTTGGGGCAGATGCAAATACCATCTATCATTTTAGTACTTGGATTCCCTATGTGAAATGAGGAATCCACATCTGTATCTGAGACCTACCCACCCACCCTCTCCCCACCCTCCTCTCATTCCATTGGTAGTTTCCCTACAGATAAATGGCCCCTGGTATGAAATAAAGAACTGATACCAACACAGAAGAAAAATCCTCCACAAGTCCAAAGCAAGAGAAACAGTAGAGATGACCAAAGACAACAAGGCGCTATAGTATCCTTTATTGCAAATCTTCACTTGACACAGTCCATGTTTCGGCTAAAGGGCCTGCATCAGAGATCTAAAAAGTAAACATCACTATTATTCAAAACTCAAAGTCCCAAAAGAGAAAAAAATAAATACAATACCACAACATAAAATAATAAGATAATAAATACATCACAAATCAACAATAAATAATTAATAAAAACTATAAATAGATCTCATTATTTAAAATAGAATGCAAAGAACTTACAAAAATGTTAATAAATATCAGGGCTTTTTTTTGAGGGGGTACTTGGGGGTACTGAGTACCGGCACCTTTTCCATTGTCTGCTAAAATTGACCCACGGACCCCAAGTTTTAATGAAAGAACTCAGGCTCTACACACCAATTCTGCCTTGTCATAGATTCTGTGACCGTTTGCAGAGGGCTTGACTATTGTGGGGTGGGTCCCTCAGTGATCACCCCACCCCTGAAGGGTGGCCCGGCATTTGAGTACTGGCACCTTTTTCGCTAGAAAAGATGCACTGATAAATATAAATAGATTACATGTAAATGAACAGAAAACTGCATTAGTTTATATATTAATAACAACTGATGATACATGTGATTGTACATATTAGTCTGTGTCCAAAGAAATGAAGAGCAAATAAGATAAAAAGGAGAGAGGGAGATGTTAAAATTACCACAATGAAGTTTTAAGAAAGTACAAGTCATTAGAAGCATTCGTAATGAAACACATATGGTAATAAAACTGGAAGGTATGAAAAGAGCCCTTATAAAATGAACATATGCAACTAAGATACAACTAGTACTGTAAAAAAAAAAAAAAAAAATATATATATATATATAAAGAGCATAGTATGAAAATGTATTGAAATAACACTCAAGCTCAAGCAATATTCTAAATTAAAAACACAGGGGTTCTTTTACAAAGGTGCACTGAAAAATGGCCTGTGCTAGTGCAGGCATGTGTTTTGGACGCACGCAGATCCATTTTTCAGCACGCTTGTACAAAAGGCCTTTTTTTGAAAATTTTGCCGAAAATGGACGTATGGCAAAATCAAAATTGGTGCATGTCTATTTTGGGTCTGAGACCTTAGCGCCACCCATTCACTTAGCAGTAAGGTCTCACACGTTAACCGGCTGGCAATGTTCAACGCGCACACAATGCCGTTTACTGCCCGGTTTTCGCCTTACGCCGGAAAATAAAATATATTTTCTAACACGCATAGTGGACGCGCATAAAAAATGAAATTACCGCCCGGGCCACTTGGTAGCCAGGAGGTAACTTGGAATTGGCGCACATTGGGTGCTCGTAGGCGCTTACGCAGCTTATTGAAAGGACCCCACAATGCTTTAAATAAATATATACACTAATGGATAACCCCAGAATAAAAGATATCAAGCAGATATTATTATCTACTCAAGCAAACACTACATTTCTAAATTTATAACAGCATAGAAACTCATACCTGAGGAATCAATCAAATGAAATGCGCGGTAAAACATGGAGACTCAATATGTAAATTCTTATGTTCTTATATTGGACAAGCAATGTTATTTCTTATTTCCTTTGTCATTTATTGTTCCCACCTACCTCTACCTTCCCTTACCCTATTTCTGATTGTATTTGTTTAACATCGACCCAATACGGTGTCTTGTAAGCCACATTGAGCCTGCTACTGTGTGGGAAAATAGGGGATACAAATACTGCAAATAAATAAATAAATTTACCAAATTGACATTAAAGTATAAGTTCATAAAGGTAAGTTTATAAAGTTTTCATTGCAATCTAAGAGAACCCCTAGGCAGGCACATCATGCTGAAACATTGCTGATATTGGGGCAAGACAGTGTGGCAGTCATATCGGTCATGGCACCTTGTTGAAGATGATGTGAGCTGTTGTTATGCTTAGGTTTGGAAAACTGGCACCATATTTGCCTCATTGTAGTTTGACTTTGGTATTGCAGCACAATGCTTTCAAAGATAAATTGATTTTTCTTTTATATTCATAGAAAATGTGTTTCATGAAAGCAATTATTTTTGCATAATATAAAAACTTTCTACCAAGTGAAAAAGAAAAGAAAAAGAGGACCACTCTACTTGATATGGGGACATATTTGTTACTTGTATTCTCAAGAAGGCGTGAAGATAATTCAGAAAGTTGAAGTATTAGATGCTATTTGATGCAGACTCTTTTTTCCAGAAACCTTTATGAATATTGAAAACTAAAAGTTTCAGAATTCCACATTATTCTCTAGACTTACTAGAGGATATTCCAGGAGAAGTCTTCCTCATTTAAATGTCTGCTCTGGAGAACCAGATGCAGGAAGGCTGGAGGCTGTGGAGCTGCTGGAGTGGCTTTCAGTCTGGCAATGAGCATGAGTGTGTGTGATAGCTGCATATTTATACTGAGCCCAGTTTTCAAAGAGATGTGTATGTTTAGCAGCAGCCACTAAACATTTAAGTCTCCTATCCATGGATTTTCAGTGGCATGGGGGGGGTGCAATTCTATAACTGGGTGCCATAATTTAGGTGCCCATTCTTTAACTTAGCACCATGGAGGGGCATTTTTGAAAGAATGTCCAAGTCAGAATTGGGACATCCTGCTTATAATGTCCAATAAAAACATCCATCCCACAGCAATTTTAAAAAAGAATGGAGTCCAGATTTCCTGTTCAAAAATTCATGAGAAGGACATCCTTATGCTGGAGATGTCCATCCTGAACTACCATTTTACAAACTGGGCAGCACATTACAAGCTTTAAAAGGGAATACGTCTGCCTATACCATTTTACCACAACAGAAAGAAATCTTTGACTGTAAACAGTAGCCGTTAAAGAAGAGGCACAAAGAGTGATTAGCAACCTTCATGTGTACTGCCATGCAATGTACTCCTGTTCAAAGGACAGGCAGCAGGTGGTAAGCTGTTCTAGAGGCCCTTTTACTAAGCCATGTAAGTGTGTACTTGCACCCAATGTGTGCCAAAATGGAGTTACTGCCCGATACTGTGTGGCTCATGCAGCAATTTCATTTTTGGCACGCGTCCTATATGCGTGTCCGAAAAATGTGACTTGGGGAAAGTCAGAAGCATGATCAGCTGTACCTGCTGGCTGTCACAACTGCCAATAGCATGGATGCGCTTAGCGTCATCTCAAGAGGAGATGATAAATGCAGCCGCTCTACTGGCGCTCTGATAGCACAGTTGCTGTTAAAAGTAGGTCAGCAGCTAGAAGTGTTAAAAAAACGAAATAAATAAAATAAAATAAAGAAAGAATTAGAAATAAAAATTGTAAAAAGAGTATATCCACAGTGGCCCTCTCCCTGCATATCCCATGCCCTCAACAAACACCTCATTACTATAACACCTCCCATGGTCAAAACCACATGCCTCAGACACTCCCTTGCTCCAATCCCTCCTTCGAAAGCTCTGATCTCCCTCACATATCCGATCACCCCCAGTTTCACCATGTACATCCAATCTCCCATGAAGACATCCTGAAGCTCTGATCCCACACCTGTATATGTTTATTGAAACTTGCCAGTGGTGTGCTGGAGCCGGCTCACACCGGCTTCTGGCACGGCGATCCGGCTCCAGTAAATGAGGTAAGCATGGCAGGAGAGTGCCACAAGCCATGCTTACCCACAGCCCTCATTTGCTTGCGCCCACCCCCCGCCACCCTGGGGGGGGGGGTTTAAATCTTTTATTTACCTCCGTCGCAGCGGCTGCGTCATTGAAAACCCTGCCCGTCTCTAGCCTTCCCTTCGTAAGTTTGTTCCCTCAGAATTCCGCCTTCTTCTGATGTCATTTCCTCTTTCCGTGGGGGTGGGACTCTGAGGGAACGAATGAACTCACGAAGGGAAGGCTAGAGACGGGCAAGGATTTCAATGACACGGCCGCTGCAACGGAGGTAATAAAAAAGATTAAAACACGCAGGGTGGCACTGTGGCAGGAACAAAAAGGGGGGAGAAGAGGACGGGCAGGTGGACATGAATGGGAGGGGAAGATGGGGGCAAAGGAGAATCGCTGGACATGAATGGGAGCGGGAGGGGAGGGCAGGGAAGAGACGAGAATCACTGGGTATGGATGGATGGAGGGGGCAGGGGAGAGAAGAGAATTGCTGGGGATGGATGGATGGCGGGGCAGGGGAGAGAAGACAATTGCTGGATATGGATGGATGGAGGGGAGCAGGGGAGAGAAGAGAATTGTTGGATATGGAGGGGGGAGAGGAGAATTGCTGGATATGGATGGATAGATGGATAGAGGGCAGGGGAGAGGAGAGTTGCTGGACATGGGTAGATGGAGGGGAGGGCAGGGAAGAGGAGAGTTGCTGGACATAGGTGGATGGAGGGGAAGGGAGAGGAGGGTTGCTGGACATGGGTGGGTGGAGGGGAGGGCAGGGGAGAGAGGAGGGTGGCTGGACATGGATGGATGGAGGGAAGGGCAGGGGAAAGGAGAGTTGCTGGACATAGGTGGATGGAGGGGAAGGGAGAGGAGAATTGCTGACATGGATGGATGGAGGGGAGGGCAGGGAGAGAGGAGAATTGTTGGACATGGATGGAGGGGAGGGAAGGGACGACAGGAAGGAGATGCACATGGATGGAGGGGACAGAGAAGAAATTCTGGACATGGATGGAGGGAAGGGAAGACAGAGGAAGGAGATGCACATGGATGGAGGGGAAGGGAGAGAGAGGAAATGAGATGAACATGAATGCTGGACATGGAGGGAGGAGAGGAAAAATTCTGGACATGGATGGAGGAGAGGGAAGGGAGAGAGAAGAAATGCTGGACATGGATGGAGGAGAGGGAAGGGAGAGGAAGGAGATGAGATGAGGGAAAAAGAAGAGATGAGAAAAACTGCACATGGATGGAGAAAATAGACAGAAGCTGGATCTACTGGACAGTCAAGTCTGCAGAGGACCCAGCTTTTACTTATGGATGTAGGGCAAGAAATGTATTTTATTTACATTTGTACCCTGTGCTTTCCCACTTATGGCAGGCTTAATGCAGCTGGCAATGGAGGGTTTAGTGACTTGCCCAGAGTCACAAGGAGCTGCCTGTGCCGGGAATCAAACTCAGTTCCCAACGACCAAAGTCCACCACCCTAACCACTAGGCCACTCCTAGTGGAAAGGAAGCCCTGGAAACGGAGTTAAGAGGACAGATAGCAGCAGACTTAGATACTGGGCCAGCATGATCAGAAAAACAAAGTCACCAGACAACAAAGGTAGAAAAAAATCATTTTATTTTCATTATAGTGTTAAAGGTTTATATTTATTTACTTATTTATGGCATTTTATCCCACATTAAACATGAATTAGATTGGAACCTGGGAGCATTTAATTTTTTTTTCCTGGTGAGAGTAATGCATTGCCCCTCCCCCCCCAGGCTCTCTCCCCGGCTATAGCCAGCTCTGCAATTTTTTTTTTTTGGGGGGGGGGGGGCAAAGAGGTGGACGGGGGTGGGGGGGTGGGTGCAGAGGTGGACCGGAGAGCCTGTTATTAAACATTTACCAGCACACCACTGTATACCACTCTATCTAAAAACCTTATTCCCCCCAAGAAAATCTCCTCTCCACCAAAGGCTGCCCCTCCTCTACCACCCCAACCTCCAGGATCTACGTGGGGCTCTCCATGGTGGTCAGTGATGGCCAGGTAGGAGTCCTTCCAGAACTGTAGCATCCCTTACCTTTGCTGGCAGGGATGTCAAAGCCCTGCCAGCCAAATACAAATCTCCTCACACTGCTTTATGCAGAAGTTGGTGGTGTGCCTTCAGCCGCTGATGCAGGGACTTCTTGCGCTTGCTCTGAGCATGAACGGGAAGTCCCCACGCCAGCAGCTGAAGGCACACCACCGATTTCTGCATTAAGGAAGCTGCGCGAGCAGGAGGGGAGCAGCTTGGGCACCTGTATTTATTTCGCTGGCAGGGCCTCGGCATCCCCGCCATCAAAGGTATGTTTAGTGTGTGTTTGAGAAGGAGGGGAGAGGAGGAAGGAGGAATGTGTTGCCCCCCCAGTCCACTTCTGGGTACCCCCAAATTTGGAGGGCTGGCAACATCCCTGATTAATACCATAGTCCAGATTTTTACTTCTCTTTCAGTAAGAGAAGTTTTTCTTTCCTGTAGGTGGTAGTCTATTTCCCCATAACCATAAAGGATATTCACTTTTTTATTTATTGATCATGCAGTAAAATAAATACAAAGGATATACTCTCATAGAGAACATATATATGACAGTGGCATTTAGGTATTCACATCTACATTCCTGAGCAACCATCTGTCACCTCCAGCAGTAGGTCTGTGTTCCATTGGTGTCTTTTTACATTGGCTACTTTCTCCAGCATTTTCAAAGTGGTTTTGTCTCCAGTGGTGTTTCCTTTTCTCTGTTAAGAGCAGCGGCTCTCTGTTCTGGTCTTACCTGTCAAATATCAAAATGTCAAACTGACAACAGGGACAAATGGATGGATATACTTGTACAGTGTATTTAAATCCATCTTACTTGCTTTTAATGTATGGAAAACAGCTTTAATATTGCCAACCTGTGTTCTAATAGTTTAGTTGGCCCTCTAATGTATGTTTTCATGCAGATTCTAAACATTGCTCCCATATTTGGGTGCTGAAATTTGTGTACAGAGAATATGCACACACAAATTAATTAGCTAACAAGTCACTAACTACCAATAAAATTGATGTTAACAATCAATTATTACAGTTAATTGGCATTAATTAGATTTTGTGCGTGTCTTCCTGCATGCTATTCTATAACCCTAAATCCCCTAGTGTGCAACTCAAAAGAAGACATGGCCTTGGGACATGCTAGGTGCATTCTAAAAATGTGCACCTGGAGTTATAGAATACTTTCATTCCTGCGCCCAAATGCCAAGAGTTTCAGCTGTTGTAAATACTGGCACCCAAATTTGGGCACAGAAATGGGCTGAAAGCACTATTCTATAAAGAGTGCTCAGTTTGGATTGCTGTTTATAGAAAAGTGTTCAATATCAATTTTTTTGCGGCACCCAAATTTGGGCACCATTTACTGACTCCAGGCCATTGTGACTTCTGCCAGATTCCTATACATCTACAAATTTGGTTGCTCATCAGTTTAGATGTGCTTTCTTATACAAAGAGGGGCATTTTCGATACGACGTCTAAGTCCGATTTTGGATGTTTTGCACAAAATGTCCAACATCCGAATGGGAAAGAAGGCCATTTAAAAAAAAAAAAAAGAAAAGTCTATCTTTCTTTTTGAAAATACCATTTTGAACAAGGATTTGTGCTTTGTATGGTTTTTTTTGGATCATTTTTGAAAAAAAAAAAAAACTAAATGAAAAACGTAGAAAATCAAGCCATTGGGATGTAGGAGAGGCTAGCAATTTTACAAGACTAGTCTCCCAGACGTCCCAGGAGAGCAATGAGACACCCTAGGGGGCACTGCAGTAGATTTCAAATAAATGCTTCCAGGTACACATCTCACCATTGCTCCCCTATCTTGTCTGCTGATCCCCCCAAATCCCTCCAAAACCCACTATCCCCAACTGTACACCACTACAATGGACCTTATGGCAAAGGGAATACCTATATGTGGATATAATGGGTTTCTGGTGAGTTTTGGAGAGCTCACAATTTCCACCACAAGTATAACGGGTAGGTGGAGGTAAGGGACCTGGGTTCACCTGTCTGCAGTGCACAGCACCCACCACTACACTACTCCAGGGATCTACATGCTGCCCAGACCAGTAGCAAAGACCAGTTTAGTCTTTGCACTGGTAAGACCCGCTTTCTTTCTTGAAGAAATTAGTAATACTATTGTTGCATTAAGACAATGAGGGGCATAATTGAACGCGAATGCCCATGTGTAAGGACGTCCATCTCCGAGAACGGGTCCATGAAGGGGTGGGCCGAACCGTATTTTCGAAAAACATGGACGTCCATCTTTTTTTTTTCAAAAATACAGTTTGTGCGAGAAGGGGCAAGATGGCGGATTAGAGCGGAAGCGTGAGAGAGAGCTCTTGACTTCGCAAGGAAATCTTCTGGCGAGTAACTCCTACCCCAGGATATGGGGAAGAGGAAGGGGAAACCCAGAGGACCGTCCTCCTCGGTACCTGGAATTATTCCCGCTCCCCGGCAGTTGACCCTGGAGCAAGTCGGCATTCTCCCACAAGTTATGCAAGCACTCACCTCGGATGTACCCGTCGATGTTTCCCTGGGTCACAGCGAAGGAGCGGACTCGTTGAGCCCGCTCGAAAACACAGCACCTCCGCGACCCGGAAGTAGTTTTATCTCCGAGGCAGGAACGCCTCGTTCGGCTCCCGGAGAGGAGAGTAGCAAAGCGCTCCTAGGAGGTACCTCGGCGACATTTGCCCCGATAGTGGGAACAACGGAAAGTTGGAGGGTTAATGCCACCTCGACCCCCACGCTTGCGGGAGCTGTTACTATTGGTGGTTCGGAGATGATAAAACCCGCTGTAGTAACTTTGGATTCCCTATGGGACGTGCTTCAGGGGATGAATTCTCTACTAACAAAGGTAACTAACTCTTTCACTAAAGAAATTTCGGATTTAAAACAATCACAGCAGAATTTAGTGGAGAAAATTCAAGCTCAAGATAATCAAGTTGGAAATTTAAAGGCTGAACTCTCTACTTTGCAGTTATTTTCAGGAGAGGTCTCTAAAGAAAGGGATATATTGAAGAGGAAAATAGAATATTTGGACAACCAGGGGAGGAAGAACAACTTACGGTTCATAAATTTTCCTAAAGCTCCTTTGACCTCACCTATAGACATGCTTCGCAGATATTTCCAGGAAATACTTAAAATTCCTGCAGAGGCTTTTCCACCTATTAATAAGGTCCAATATTTAACTGGGATTAAGAAGCCGGACCCCTTGGCTGACCAAAGTCAGCTTGAAAATTTAACAGCTTTTTTGGAGAACTCACTGGACACTGTGACAGAGAGGACAACCCTTCTGGTATCATTTGCGATAGAGTTCGACAGAAATAATATTTTCAAATTATATTTTAAACATTTAAATGAGAAATTTCTTGGAGAACAAGTTCGCATATATCCAGATTTAAACAAAGATACTCAATTGCGGAGACGAGAATTTATGAGTTTGAGACCTAGAGCAATTGCCCTAGGTGCTTTATTTGTTTTAAAATTTCCATGTCGCTGCATTATATCTATTGATTCAGTCACATATATGTTTCTTAAACCCCCAAAAATGAAGGTTTTTATTAGTTCTAGAGAAAGTAGAGAAACTCAACCTTGAATGTTCAATAGGTTGATACGCTGATATTCGGCTGTGAGTAATTGCATGACACCGCTCTTTGACTATGTTATATATTTCCTTTTTTTTTTCCTTGTTTCTTGCCCGATAAATTGTGGTCTAAAAGTATTTTGGATTATTTCATGATTTGTAATATTCTGACAATTTTTATTTCTTTTTCTCTGACATTTATGTTGTATGACTAAATGTATTATAAAATTCAATTAAAATAAAATAAAAAAAAAATACAGTTTGTGCTAGGCAAATGCCTTGGATTTGGGCGGTTTTTGAGCTGGGCGTTTTCATTTTTCAGCGATAATCGAAACCGAAGCGGCCCAGCTCAAAAATGACCAAATCCAAGGCTTTGGGTCATGGGAGGGGCCAGGATTCGTAGTGCACTGGTCCCCCTCACATGCCAGGACACCAACCGGGCACCCTAGGGGGCACTTTTAAAAAATAGAAAAAAACATTAAATTACCTCCCAGGTGCATAGCTCCCTTACCTTGGATGCTGAGACCCCCAAATCCCCCACAAAACCCACTCCCCACAACTTTACACCATTGCCATAGCACTTAATGGTGAAGGGGGGCACCTATATGTGGGTACAGTGGGTTTTGGGGGGGGGGTTTAGAGGTCTCCCATTTCCCACCACAAGTGTAACAGGTAGGGGGGGATGGGCCTGGGTCCACCTGCCTGAAGTCCACTGCACCCACTAAAAACTGCTTCAGGGACCTGCATACTGCTGTGATGGAGCTGGGGATGACATTTGAGGCTGGCATACAGGCTGGAAAAAAAAAGTTCGTGAGAAAAAAGGGTACAAAAAAAGTGGCGTAAATTCTCACTAAAAACGCCTTTATTTTCTCGATTATCGGCCAAGGGCGTCCATCTCTCCTCGGCCGATAACCACGCCCCAGTCCCGCCTTCACCATGCCTCTGACACGCCCCCATCAACTTTATTCGTTCCCGTGATGGAGTACAGTTGGGAACGCCCAAAATTGGCTTTCGATTATACCGATTTGGGCGCCCACGAGAGAAAGACGTCCATCTCCCGAATTAGGTCGGAATTTGGGCACCTTTCTCTTTCGATTATAAGCTGGACAGTCTATCTGGTCAGTTGATGATATTCTTGAATCTCCACTACCCCAGCTGCAAAAGACTTAAATACAAATCCAAATATGCATCCAGCTTCTCCTACATAAGTGCGCAACTATGGAACACGCTACCAAAGGCCATAAAAACAATGCATGACCTAACAATCTTCCGAAAACAACTGAAAACCAACCTGTTCAAGAAAGCATATACCACAAAGATCAACACATGAGAAACTCCCCACATATATCCAGAAATGTTTAACAATGCCTTCTGCTATATTACTATCATGTATTCCATTACTATGTAACCCAAAATCCTTCCATAATACCAAATGACTATTATCTTCCTATTTCCACTATCCATGATGTTTTGTAAGCCACATTGAGTCTGCAAAGAGGTGGGAAAATGTGGGATACAAATGCAACAAATAATAATAATAAATAATATCATAATGACCCATCCTAAATACTAGACAAATATACTTGACTAAACCGAACTCTTTAGTCTGATAATCTCGCTGCTACTAATGAAAGCTACGCAATATGCACTATCACTTTATGTCTCATGCCGGTGGATAGAACTTTCTATAGTTGACTATCTAACTTATTTTATATTTCACTCTATCATTCAGGAACTTCACTGTAATATCACTCTGTACTCTACCAGTTATGCGTCTTAAAGCAATACCACTTTTAATTCTCTATCCGGAAATGGCGATCGCCATTACGGCATAATGTAAACCACATTGAGCCTGCAAATTGGTGGGAAAATGTGGGATACAAATGCAACAAATAAATAAATAAATAAATAAATGATGGATTCTTCTAGGATTGGTGTTTTGAAGCAACATGTGGACTCTCAGGAATCACAAACAGTGCTTGTACAGAACTCTCTCCAGAGTTTGGATACAGAGTTAAAATCTGTGAGGTCCATGTGGAGATTCAAGAATATCATCAACTGACCAGATAGACATTGTCTTAATGCAACAATAGTATTACTAATTTCTTCAAGAAAGAAAGCGGGTCTTACCAGTGCAAAGACTAAACTGGTCTTTGCTACTGGTCTGGGCAGCATGTAGATCCCTGGAGTAGTGGTGGGTGCCGTGCACAATTGGTGAAGGGAGCTACTAATTTGGAATCTAAAATTGAAAATATGGAAAACCCTGTTTGCAGAAGGAATCTCCGTTTAATCAATTTTTCTATTATTCTTGGTATCTCCCCTGAAGAAATGTTTAAAAGATATATGTTAGAGGTATTAAAGGTGCCATTTCAGTCATTGCCTCCAGTATCCAGAGTGGTTTTTTTTAAATCTACCTTCTTTTAAAAAGTAAGGCGGTAGGGTGGACCATTTATCTCCTATTTCTCAAGATAGTTTGGACTTAACAACTTTTTTGGAATCATCGAACAAGGGGGTAGCTATTCTTTTTACCCTCTTAGTTACAATGACTTTGGACTGTTATTTTATGTTATTTCAGTTCTTCTAGTCTGCCTCTACCTGAACAGTTCAGGACGGATTACAATTAGAAAGTGAGCCAGATCAGAAAAACTGGGAATTACAATATTGTAAAACAACTGAAAAAAACAACTAAACATAATCATTGCAATATAACTGGTGTTAAGTTGCTTTAAATTGTCACATACATAGTCTTTGATAATCGTCACATACATAGTTTTATCTGGCTGGCAGTTACAATTATATGGAGAGGACACCTAGTCAGTCGTCTGTGCCATATACATAGTCTTCACTTATATGGACATGTAATCACATATATAGTCTTTGATGGGTTGCAGTTGTAGTTATGTGGTGAGGAAACATGATCAGTAGAATGGGTGTAGTTGAAAAGAAACACAAAACTAGGAACAGAGTTAACTAGATAGATCCTCACATGGTTGGAAAGGCTTTCACAAACAGATGCATTTTTAGTAACCACTTGAATTGTTGAGTGTCTTCAAATGTTCTCAGGTATTCTGGTAGGGCATTCCATAAGGATGTGGTGGCAATGGAGAAGGCTTGTTGTTTTGTCCCTATGTAGTTATATGATTTCGCATCAAATTGACATAGTTGATATGACATCTTGGATCGTAGCACTTGTTTTGGTTTATATGATGGCATAGTGTTTCAGATGTAGGCCGGGTTTTGGATGACCTGTAGAGCTTGGATTTGGGGTGCTGGTATACCCAGAAATAGCAAGTAATTTTAGTCAGAATTAGGCTCTGTACAATCCAAAACATCAGTAGACCTTTAATTCACAATTCATTAATTGGTGTTCATGGCACAGAAAGGGGATTCGACATGGCCGTGTTTTGGCGAACATATTCCTCTATCAGGAGTCATACAAATCTAAGATGTGCCACAAACAGGGTTAGATGATGAATAATCATGAACATCCAACCCGGGCTATTGCTTGCAACAGGAACATCCAACTTTCAAAGCAAAACTGGCATTAAGAAATGCATTACCACAAAGAAAAGTATTCCTGAATCATCAATATTATCTCTTCTTGGCAGAAATGTCAGAATTGTGGTGAACATATTTCTAAAACAGAGAAACAGGATTTTCTCTGCCTGATATTCAAAGTGGTTTAGCCAAGCAGGAGAGGTTCCTGCCCAGTTAACTCATTGTAACTGCCTATGTGTTGATATTCAGAGGTTTCATCACCAGTGCAGGACCTCCCTTTAGAGCCTCATGCTCAGGCATGTTGCTGGATTATCCTCTCTGCCTGAAAGGAACTACATCACTGGAGCTTCTATGATGCATTTTGTGTCAGACTGAAGGTGTGACACAGCAGAAAAGCTAGCATATTTGGCAACAGTATAATAATGAGTGATTTCAGTTACCACATAGGACCTGCTGAAACCACTAAAAATATGGAGAAAAAGGACCTCAGTAGAAGAAATGAGACACACCTAATCTGTAAGGCAAAGCCTTCAATATATAGGTGGCTTACATTAATCATCGGTCATAAAAAAAACTCCACATATATTTGCTTACTTTATTTTTTGTCTATTAGATTGTAAGCTCTTTGAGCAGGGACTGTCTTTCTTCTATGTTTGTGCAGCGCTGCGTACGCCTTGTAGTGCTATAGAAATGCTAAATAGTAGTAGTAGTAGTAGTATGGTGAGAATCCACAATCATAATTGCTCAGCAAATGTCACAATTATTATTGAAGAAAAAACATCAAACTTATACATATCCAGTCTTTATGAGTAAAACAGTACTTATCTTTAAAGTGCAACCTAAATACCAACAGAGGTTTCCTCTTTCACTGTACGTGTTGCTACAGGGGAAAAGGTCCACAATCAAGAACATTCACACAACTGGAACATAAAAAATAGTCATTCTAGACTGGGATAGTCAAAAATCTTCTTCAAATGTCACTTCTAAAATGGACGAAGAGTAGGCAGAAATATTCATCATATGATGCTGCTTTTAAATTAAAAGTTGTAGAGTGTGCTGCATATGCGTTTGGCATAGCTGAATAAACCCCCCATAAGAGACTGGCGAAAACAGAAATTTGAAGCAGAGAAATATTACTCTCTCACCTATCTATATGTTAACTATAGCAGGGACTGTCTTTTTGTGTATGGTGTACAGCGCTGCATATGTCTTGTAGCACTATAGAAATGATAAGTAGTAGTAGTAACTATCTCTTTGACCTCATGTGCAACTTTCTTTAAATTAGTCACCTTATTTTCTAACTCCTCTTACTCTCTTACCTATCTATACGTTTCCTCTTTGCTTATACCCTATGCTGTCAATTTAAATGTTCTATTATGTATTGTGTTGACATTGTAGTAGTATACTATGCAATACTTTGTATTGCAATTTGAATATATTTACTGCTGCAATTGTCTATTGCTCATGTTTGATTTATTCTTACTGTATACCGCCTTGAGTGAATTCCTTCAAAAAGACGGTAAATAAATCCTAATAAATAAAATAAAATATAAATATCAAGAACAGAGAAAGCATTGCTTGGTTACCGGGCTGTACTTCCAGAGCTGGAGAAGGTGCTAGCACAATGGTGCCTTGAGTGTGTACAAAACAGATTCATCGTAACAAAAACAGTGATCTGTCTACAAGCATTGAAACTGTATAACTCACCATCATCTGGATGGAGCTCTCATTCAGGGTCAGTCTTAGGCAGGTGTGATAGGAGCGGCCGCACAGGGCCTCACAATACCAGAGGGCCCTGGAGCTCTGACATGTCCTACTACAGACCTGCCAAGTCTTGGGTCATCTCCCACACTCTCACTGAGGAAGCTGAAACTTCCACTGAGAGGCAGAGCAAAGTTCTGCACATCTTTTCTCTCCTCCTCCTCCCCCCTTCTGCATCTCCCCTTCTTGATACCCATTTGTGACCTGCACCTTCTCCTCAAACCTTGCTTTTGTTTGTTCATTCGTTCTTAGTTTTTGCAGCAACAGTGTCAGTACATTGAAGAAGTGCAAGGCACTGTGGAGCCTTGCTTTTGAGAACCAGGAAGTCGCTGCTGGGTCCCGCCCACATGCAACAAGAAGCATGCATCAGGGGGCAGGACCCGGCAGTGACTTCTCAGTGCTTAGATGCGAGGCTTTACAGTACCTTGCTCTTGTTCAATGTACTGACGTTGTTGTTGCAAATACTAAGCAAGAACCATGAAAGGAAGGCTTGAGGGGAGGGGAAGGTGCAGGTCTCAGACTGGTGTCAAGAAGGGGAGAGATGGAAGAGGAGAAGTCAAAAGATACTTGTTGGACCATTTAGGGGGTGGAAAGAAGAAAGAGAGGGGATGCTTAAGAAAAGGAGGGAGAGATGCAGAAAAGGAAGGAGAGAGAGAGAGAGAGAGGCAGAAATGATGGACCATGTTATGGGGGGGGGGGGGGAAGAGAGGAGAAAGATGCCAGACCATTTTTAGGGGGGGGGGGAGAGGCAAAATAAGCCAGATCATTTTTTTGGAGAGAGGGAAGGGGAGAATAGATGAGAGAGAGGGAGCATGGAAAAGGAGTGAATAAAGTGAGGAGAGATGTTGGAATTGGGAAGGGGGAAGGAGAGAGAGACACACAAGAAGGCTGATGGTGCTAAATGATAGGGTGGGAGAGGGTCTGATGCTAGAGATGGGAGAAGGGAACTGACTGGTAGAAGTTAGGAATAGGAGAAGAATGTTGATGCTGGGGCTGGGGGAGGGATGAGCCTGTAGTAAGTAGGAGAGAAGAACAAAGGAGTAAGGGATGGAGAGATTGGTGGAGAGGTGGTGTGAAGAATCAGAGGGGCAGGGGGCTCAGAAGCAGTGTAAAGAGATGGGACTATGGAAAGGCAAGGAGAATATGTAAATGAAGATAAGCTGAGGAATAGGAAGCTGGGTAGGAGGTAACAGAAAGAGGGAATGGCGTAGATGGCAGGAAGGGTTCAGTTACACAGGGAAGGAGCTGGGGATGGTGAGGGAATGAGAGTCAGTGAAAATTAGATGAGGGCTTGGGAAAGGATGGAAATGGGGTACTAGGGAGTGAGGGAATGACAATGTGAGAATAGGCTAGGAAACAGAGAGAAATAGAGAGATAGACAGGCAGACAAAGACAGAGAGAGACAGAGACAATGGGAGGGCTGGGGAGGTTGTAAAAGTGGGAGATAGAAAGATGGCAAGTAGGTAAGAGGTGAAAAGAGAGAAACAAAGGACTAGAGGGTGAAAGAAGAGAAAATGAGCCAACATTGATAAATAGGAGTGGAGAAGAAAAGAAGAGAGAAATGGAGAAATAAGATGAAAGAGAAGATCACTGTGAAACAGCTGCAAATTCGTACACCAGGAAATTGCAGCTTTTCTGCAGGGCCTCACGACAGCTTTGAATGCATGTATCAGTCTTGGTTCCCAGTATAAACAGGGGAAATCACTGTAGATGTCTTACAGAGGTAAAGTGTTCACACAAAGGAGACAGAAAAAATGTGCTGGGTCAAAGGGCGAATAAGAGAAGCAGGCGGTACATGCTAGAGCACAGAAATAAGGGAAGGGAAGGATGCATATTTGGGAGGTTGAGCAAGAACTGGGTTGTTTAATAGAGAAGCAAAAAAATTAGGGACTGGGTGGGACATTAAGTGGGAAATTGGCAGAGACAAAGAAATAACTTGCATTTGAGCGGTTGAGTATTGATTGGGGGTGGGGACTAGGGACTTAGTAGGGCCTGGGAAATAGGATAAGGAGAAATGGATGCTTGGAGAGAAGACAGCAGGGACTCAGTGATTCAGAAGAAAGCAACTTGCTAGTCACACACACACATAGGGAGTGACACTGCCCGCACATACTACAGCAGGGAATGTTTATCCATACCTATCTTAGCTACGATATTATTCAAATACTTTTCTGACCTATGAGCCACTTTCTTTAAATTAGTCACTTTATTTTCTTACTACTGTTACTCTATGGGAGTTTTGAAACAGAAAACCGTCTAAAAAATGGTGCAGAGCAGTAGGTGGATGTTTTTCTTGCAAAAATGTTCAAATTGCTATTTTCAAAACCCATTTTAAGACTGTTTTTATATGCAATTCATATGCAGTGTATTGAAATCAAAAGGGGGAAGGTGGGGGTGGGGGTGGGTGGGTGGGATTTGCAACACAACCAACCAGGATATGAAAAGAATCCAGAAGGATTAGGGGAAATCTCCTAAATATAAGTGTGGGCACTAACCAGTGCTCCTAATCACAACAGTGAGTACCAAACCCAGAACAAAATATCAACTCCGAGTAACCTAATAAAATATGAATAGCAATAATAATGTATAAATGTATAAATATAAATCAACCTTCCCTTATCCTCCTGACCAAAATAGACACACCAAATCAAACATATACTCACTCAAAAAATCCACAAATAGCTACAGTGTAGAAATAATCTGTGCCCTCAACTAGTAGTCCCCATAATCAATACTATAGAACTTGACATAATATCTTTTAATGGATAGATCAAAAGAGACATTGGACAAATTTGTCTGTGTTTATAGACCTCAGCTGTCTCTTTTCCAAGTTGAAGAGCCCTAACCTCTTTAGACTTTTCTCATATGAGAGCAGTTCCATCCCCTCTATCATATTGGTTGCTCTTCTTTCAACCTTTTCTAATTCCATTATATCTTTTTTGAGATATGGCAATCAGAATTGAACGCAATACTCAAGGCATTATAATATTTTTGGTCTCATGTTGCATCCGTCTCCTAAAATATTCCTAGCATCCTGTTTTCTTTTTTGGCCACCGCCACACAGTAGGCAGAAGATTTTTGCATATTGTCTACAATGATACCTAGGTCTTTTTCTTGAGTGCTGACTCCTAAAGTGGACCCTAGCATCAGATAACTATGATTCAGATTACTCTTTCCAATGTGCATCACTTTACATTTGTCTACATTGAATTTCATCTGCAATTTGGACGCCCAGTCTTCCAGTGTCCTAAGGTCTTCCTGCAACTTTTCACAATCCGCATGCATTTTGACAACTTTGAATAGTTTTGTGTCGCCTGCAATTTTAATCACCTCACCTGTCATTCCGATTTCCAGATCATTTATAAATATGTTAAACAGCACCGATCCCAGTAGAGATCCCTGTGGCACTCCACTATTCACCCTCCTCCACTGAGAAACATGGCCATTTAACCCTATCCTCTGTTTTCTGTCCAATAACCAATTCTTAATCAACAGAAGGATATTGCCTCCTATCCCATAACTCTAATTTTCTCAGGAGCCTCTCATGAGGGACTTTGTCATATATAAGCAACCTGGTTTTCTAAACATAATATATAATCAGTAAATGCAAGCAGCATTTGATTAGGCATAAGATATTTTATTTATTTATTTGTTACATTTGTATCCCACATTTTCCCACCTATTTGCAGGCTCAATGTGGCTTACGTGGTACCGTAGAGGTGTTCGCCAATTCCAGTATGAACAAATACAGTAATGTTGTGGTAGAATAAGGTTCGTATGTACAGACACATTAGAGAATCGTAGAGAGGAAGAGAATCATAGAGAGGAAGAGTTATTATATGTCCATTACAAGCTTTGGTTTCGTTGTGTTGCAGGGTACAGGCATTTAAGTTGGGTCGGTAGGGTATGCCTTTATGAACAGGTTGGTTTTTAATGATTTCTGGAAGTTTAGGTGATCATAAGTTGTTTTCACGGCTTTTGGTAATGTGTTCCATAGTTGTGTGCTTATGTAGGAAAAGCTGGATGCATAGGTTGATTTGTATTTGAGTTCTTTGCAGCTTGGGTAGTGGAGATTTAGGTATGTTCGTGTTGATCCTGTTGTGTTTCTGGTTGGTAGGTCCATGAGGTCTGTCATGTATCCCGGGGCTTCACCATAGATAATTTTGTGAACCAGGGTGCAGATTTTGAAAACAATACGTTCTTTGATTCGGAGCCAGTGCAGTTTTTCTCGGAGGGGTTTGGCGCTTTCGAATTGCATTTTTCCAAATATAAGCCTTGCTGCCGTGTTTTGAGCAGTCTGAAGTTTCCTTATAATTTGTTCTTTACATCCCGCATAAATTCCGTTGCAGTAGTTTTCATAGCTTAGTACCGTTGATTGTATCAAGTTGTGAAATGTTTCCCTTGGGAAGAATGGTTTCACGCCTTTGAGTTTCCACATTGAGTGGAACATTTTCTTTGTTGTAGATTTCACTTGGTTCTCTAGTGTGAGGTTACGGTCAGTTGTAACGCCGAGAATTTTCAGGCTGTCTGAGATAGGGAGGGTATAATCTGGGGTGTTTATGTTTGTGGGCTTGTTTATGTTGTATTGGGATGAGAGGATGAGACAGTGTGTTTTTTCTGTGTTGAGTTTTAGTTGAAATGCGTTTGCCCATGAGTCCATGATATTCAAGCTGAGCTTGATTTCGTTGGTGATTTCTGTCAGATCACGTTTGTAAGGAATGTATATTGTAGCATCAGCTGCATAGATGAAGGGGTTAAGGTCTTGGTTGGATAAGGATTTGGCTAGTGGGGTCATCATTAGGCTGAAAAGGATCAGTGATAGTGGTGATCCTTGAGGTACTCCGCATTCTGCTTTCCACGGTGGTGATATGTTTGAGCTTGATTTCACTTGATATGTTCTAGTGGTTAGGAAACCCTTGATCCAACTAAGTATGTGTCCGCCAATCCCGAAGTAATCTAGGAGTCTTAGTAGTATTTTATGGTTTACCATGTCGAACGCACTGGACATGTCGAATTGGAGGAGAATTATGCTTTTGCCTGTTGCTATTTCCTGTTTGAATTTGGCTAGGAGGGTAATTAGTACTATTTCAGTGCTATGGAGGGGGCAAAATTCTGATTGTGATTCATGTAATATTGTGAATTTGTTTATATAATCAGTAAGTTGTTTGGTTACTATGCTTTCCATCAGTTTGACCACCAGTGGGATTGATGCTACTGGGTGGTAGTTAGTGATTTTGTTTGATTTTTTCTTGGGATCTTTTGGTATTGGGGTGAGTAGGATGTTGCCATTTTCCTTAGGGAAGAGACCTTGTTGAAGCATGTAGTTTAAGTGGGATGTAAGGTCTGCTATGAAGCGGTGGGGGGCGGATTTTATTAGGTAGCTGGGGCAGGTATCCAATTTACAGTGACAGTTGGAGAACCTATTAATCGCCTGGGTAACTGTTTCGACGTTGAGGAGAGTGACGTTTGACCAGGTTCGGTGAGCTGGGTATTCACCAGGGGTTGGGGTCAAGCCAGCGATGAAAGTTTCGATATCGGTGTTGTCCTGAGGTAGCGTGTTACGTAGGTTTGCAATTTTTTCATTGAAGTATTTAGCAAGGTTGTCTGCAGATGGGATGTCTGTATTGGTTGTGGTGACTAAGGTGATGTCTAGTAGTTTGTTCACGAGTTGTTAATTTCTTCGTGTCTTTGTAATCTGGCCCTATTTTAGTTTTATAGTATGACCTTTTGGTCTGTCTTATTGCGTATTTGTATTTTCTTTGTATTTGTTTCCATTCATTGAATGTGTGTTCGTCTTTTATTTTTTTCCAAGCTCATTCGAGTTTCCTGGATTGTGTTTTTATTTTTTTCAGAACCATCAGAACCATTATATTCAAATTTATTTTATGCATGTTTTTTTGAAATGCAGCCCTTGAGGTTCAGCAAATCAGGCACAACTGTGTTTTTCTATAGCTACTTTTATGCGAGTAATCACATTTTCTTACTGCTTAAGGTTCAAAGTTAGGCTGCGACTGATAGGTGAGAGTGATCAATATGTGAGCATTTATAGCAATAGAAAAAGTGTTACCATTAATTAAACACTTCTTTATGCAATAACCATGGCTAGCAGAGAGAAGAAGATATGACGGGCAGATGATCGAAAGTCCCGCGCTGTTCCAAATAGCATTCTAAAAATAGTGCTGGAACAGTGCGGGGCTTTATCACCCCTATGATCAAAGATAATAGCATGCAATTTTAAGCACGCTATTATCTCTGATCATAGGGTAAAGTGCAGGAGGCACAATCCTCCCACACTTGCTTGACAGGTCTGGGCTGTCAAACACAGGGGCTGGAGGTCCATGGGACCACCAGACCCCTAGTACCCCCACATCCAGCCAAGCGACATGAGGGCTGGAGACCCACTGGATCTCCAGCCCCCCTGAACCTGTGTTGGGGGTGTCAGGGGGACTGGAGATCTGCCGGACCTCCAGCCCCCATGTTGCTGGGTGGGGGCTAGGTCGGGTTCCTGCTCCTGTGTGTGTGTGGGGGGGGGGGGGGGGGGAGGCAGGTTGCTGCATTGGGTGGAATGGGGGAGTTGGTGCCTGCTAGCATGCAAATACATGCTGGACAGGGCTCACCATTCCTCCCCAATGGTCTGCAAACCCTAACACCAGCTCTGAGCTCGTGTAGGGTTTGCAGTGGACAGCGTGCCAATGTTTGGTGTGCTGTTCGCTGATCATTGGGGAGGAATACATTTAGCATGCATTTGCATGCTGCTTGCACTCAGATCCCCCGAGCGTGTTGTTTCACACACTCGGGGGCTTTGATCATGGGGTGGTAGCAAACGCAGGTGCTAGTATGACACTAACAGCTTCTAGTGCCTGCATTTGCTTCTGATCATCTGCCCATGAATTAGCAGATATAACATAACCTCATTCCCTATACCCTGGGAACAAATCTTTAAGCCAAAAGTTCAGGTCCTACAAGAGGTGTACACACAAAGCAAATGAGGAAAAATGATTAAAAGGACAGATGGCTCTGTGAGTTTGTGTGTGTGGAGTGGCTCTCAGGACCCTTGTTTTTCTGTGACTTTTGCTGTTCTTTGGGGATCCTCCAGAAGCTGCAGCTCTAGGGGCCTGATGCTTCAACCAAACTAGTGATTTTAGCCAGTCTAATTGAAACATTGTGTGGGTAATGCACAAGGGCGGGCATAGAGGCAGGAAGGAGTAAGCATTGCTCCTGCCCTCCTGCTTCCAACTCAAAACTACGTGGAGGGGTGGGGGTCACTATCCAGCTTATTTTTGAAAGAGAAAGACGCCCATATTTCGACCCAAATCGGGAGATGGGCGTCTTTCTCCCATGGGCGTCCAAATCGGTATAATCAAAAGCCGATTTTGGGCGTCTTCAACTGCAATCTGTCGCGGAAACGGCCAAAGTTGATGGGGGCATGTCGGACGTGTGGTGAAGGCGAGACTGGGGCGTGTTTATCGGCCGAGGAGAGATGAGCGTCCTCGGCCGATAATCGAAAAAAGAAAGGCGTTTTTAGCGCGAATTTGGGTCACTTTTTTTTAACCCTTTTTTTTCACGAACAAGTCCCAAAAAAGTGCCCTAAATGACCAGATGACCACCGGAGGGAATCGGGGATGACCACCCTGACTCTCCTAGTGGTCACTAACCCCCTCCCACCCAAAAAAAAGAACTTTAAATACTTTTTTTTCCAGCCTGTATGCCAGCCTCAAATGTCATACCCAGCTCCATCACAGCAGTATGCAGGTCCCTGGAGCAATTGTTAGTGGGTGCAGTGGACTTCAGCCAGGTGGAGCCAGGCCCATCCCCCCCTACCTGTTACACTTGTGGTGGTAAATGGGAGCCCTCCAAACCGCCCCCAAAACGCACTGTACCCACATGTAGGTGCCCCCCTTCAGCCATAAGTGCTATGGTAATGGTGTAGAGTTGTGAGGAGTGGGTTTTGGGGGGGCTCAGCACCCAAGGGAAGGGAGCTATGGACTGCAGAGGTAGTTTGCTTTGTTTAATTGTTACATGTGCCCCCTAGGGTGCCCGGTTGGTGTCCTGGCATGTGAGGGGGAACAGTGCACTATGAATCCTGGCCCCTCCCACAACCCAATGCCTTGGATTTGGTCGTTTTTGAGCTGGGCACCTTTGGTTTCCATTATCGCTGAAAAATGAAACCGCCCAGCTCAAATCCACACAAATCCAATGCATTTGGCTGGCACAAACCGTATTATCGGAAAAAAAGATGGACGCCCATTTTTTTTTGAAAATACGGTTTGTCCCGCCCCTTCACGTACCTGTTCTCGGAGATAGACGCCCATGGAGATGGGCGTTCGCGTTCGATTATGCCCCTCCACACCACCATGAACACTGTTTTTAGGTTGCGAGGGGAGGAGGGCTTGAGAGGGGGGGTCCACTGGACCACCAGGGATTTTTTTGGTTGGGGGGAGGGATTGGGAGGAGTCTGATCATCCCTGGACATACACACAAGAGCTGTGCCTATTGCACAGCTCTTTGGACCCCTTTACCAACCAATGCTCAAAACTAACAGTGTGCATATAATTTGCATGCTGTTAGTTTTGAGCATTGGTTGGTAATTCTGACTCGTTGTTGAGCCGTTATTTTTCTGGCGCTGTTCCCTAGATGATTGAATAGTTTTCTTAAGGATTAAACTGTTCCTTACAAACCTTACAAAGGCATAGCAATCTCATAAGCTTTCTTTTTGTCCTGATTATAGACTAAATACAAAAAAACAAACTGCTAAATACAAAAACAAACAAACTGAAAAGCACACAAATAAATAATTTCCGATAAAACAAAGCAAGACAAAAAACAAAACAAACAAACAAAAAACTTTTGCTGTGCATTTTACTTGCTATTTTTCAAACAAGCCACAAGATGGCTCAGCACAGAATGACCTAAGACAAAGAATTCCCAGAAGCTAAGAGACATAAGAGAACAAATTATTGTTTCCTGTTCTGTAACATTTCACAGGAGCTGGCTCACCCCTAGTTTTACTGGAAAGCAGAGCCACACCTCTGCAGACTATTTAAAGCTGGCCCTAGAGCTAAACAACAGATACTTGTTGATACCAGTTGATACCACTGAGATTTCATAATGGTGTATTTCAAGAATATTCAGTAGAAACAAGAGGAAATTACTCTGAGCTACAGTAACTGCAGAAGGCCCAGGGATCATTGACAGCTTGCTTACTACCTCCTGGAATGTATTGATTGATACAATCAGTATTCACGGCTTGATGTTCAATAGAAACTCTTTGTGATTATACATTTAATTAATAAGTGATTTATCAACGAGCCCTGAGGATTCTGACACAACAGTTTTCAAAGATGCATTTTGCAACTATTCCATAGGTTCAAATAGCTTCCGTCACCTACCCTCATATAGTTTCAATCTATGTTGAGAATTCTTGTCATTTGGAATGAAGTGAAGTGAAGTGTCTTGGGGTTTGACTGTCATCGAGGCTGAAATGAACTCTGTCACCTTGTTTAAATATTGAAAAACTCACAACTCTCATGATACAGAGAAGTAAGTAGGTCAGGAAGTGCCAAACAAGAAAAAAATGAATGGAAACAACATCTTTACTTTCTGACTAACTGTTAATGACCATGCTATGTCATTGTTCATCCAACGTCTGAATCAAAATATAAGACATTCCATCAGGAAAGTATTGATCTTCCACCTAGGGGTAGTTGTCAAGCTACATTAAGGCACTAACCCATGTTATTTGCCCCTTAACACATGTTACAGGGTTCTAATGCTGATTGCGGTGCCCTAGCATAGTGCTATTTAGGTCACCCTTTTTTAGCATAATTGTATCATGTGTATTATGTGGTAAATGTTTGTCATTCTGTATCCTGAAATCCCAGTGAATTTTGGAGTAGCCTAATGGTTAGCACAGTGGGCTGAAAACCTGGGAAACTGGGTTCAATTCCCACTGCAGCTGCTTGTGACCCTGGGCAAGTCACTTAACCCTCCATTGTCCCAGGTACAAGATCTTAGATTGTGGTTTTCAGTTCTGGTCCTGGAGGCACCCCAGCCAGTCAGGTTTTCAGGATACTCTCAATAAATATTCATGACAGAGCTTTGCATGTACTGCTTCCACTGCATGCAAATCTCTGTCATGAATATTCATCTTGGATATACTGAAAACCTGACTGACTGGGGTGCTTCCAGGACCTGGTTTTGGAACCACAAAGTACCTGATGACCTCTTTACTATGGTTTCAATTTTGTGGTCCCAAATATTTGTGGTTAGAGGCAAATATATTTTTGAATGACATTCCAGTGTATCATGGCCACTACTTTGTTGGATTTTATTATTATTGGGCCCTATATTTAGCCAGCGGCAGCATGTAATATCAGAGTTGCTCACAGCCACGGCCTAAACTGACCCCAGATATTCAATTCCAGCGCATGTGCAGCTCCCGGCATTGAATATCGAAGTATCAGCAGTCACCTGGAAGTTAACTGAGCACTGGCCCATATTCAGACCGGTGTCCAGTTAACTTTAGCACTTCCTCCTGCTGCCTTCCAGGTGCTGTGGACTTGCATCCATCTGCATATCCTCACAGCTTAGTCTGGGGTGACTCCCAGGTCTACCACGATCTTCCAGGGCCTTCGCTTCAGGAGCCCAGCGCTTTCTCCTGATGTCTTCCAGGTGCTGTGGAGGACATGCAGCCTGTTTGCATATCCTCTTGCATGCACTCTGCAGCTCCTCAGTACCTCTCATCTCTCTCTACACTCCTCCCCGGGAACTCCGTTCACTGGGTAAAGTTTTCTTATTTGCACCCTTCTTCTGCACTGCTAACTTCAGACTCCATTCCTTTTGTCTTGCTGCACCATATGCCTGGAATAGACTTCCTGAGCCTGTACGTCAAGCTTCCTCTCTGGCCATCTTCAAATCTAAGCTAAAAGCCCATCTTTTTGATGCTGATTTTAACTCCAAAATCCTTGTTCACTTGTACAGTACCCTTGTATGTTTTATCCTTCCCACCTTATTAATTCCCTTATCCCTTATTTGTCCTGTTTGTCTGTCCTGATTTGAGTGTAAGCTCTTTAGAGAAGGGACTATCTCTTCATGTTCAAGTGTACAGCACTGCGTATGTCTAGTAGCACTATAGAAATGATAAGTAGTAGTAGTAGCTCTCTAAAAATCTATTGAGCAATGTGTGGATCAAACATCTGATCTAATTTGTGAACCATATGGATAGGAGAGGTATTAGTGGTAGGAAGTGTGGAGTAGAGAAATGGTGGGCTTGGCATTCCACCAGCTGTGCTCTTCTGTGTCAGATGGGATTGAACTGTCAGTGTGGGAGGGACTAAAGGTGATGTATAGGTAGAGGCATGAATGCAGGTATTAACCAGTTGTATGCAGTGCTTTTTTTGTGCCGCTATGCACCAATACGGCGTACCGGCACCTTTTTTCTCAGAGCCGGCTCACTTGCCCACCCTCAGCTCCCCGACTTTCCGTTCATGCCACCTTTTGTTGAAATCATTTATTTTACCTCAAGTCGCAGTGGCGAAGCGGTAGTGAAAGCAGAAGGCAGGCTCACCTCCAGCCTTCCTTTCCCTCTCAGCTTCCCGCTTTCCTCTGATGTAATTTCCTTTCTGCGATGGTGGGACACTGACACTGAGGGAAGGGATGCAAGGAGGCAAGCTTGCCTGCTGCCTTCACTGCTGCTGCTGCTTGAAATAAAACAAAAGATTTCAACCCAGGGTGGCAGGAATGGAAAGTCAGGGAGCTGAGGGCGGGCAGGTGGAGCTGGGGTTGGAACAAACTCGGGGACAGTACAAACTCAGGGGCAGGTGGAGGCTGGGGCGAGTCACTTGACATTGATGGGAGGGGAGGATAGGGAGCAAAGGAGAATCACTGGACATGGAGGGGAGGGCAGAGGAGAATCGCTGGACATGGTTGGGAGGGAAGGATAGGGGCAAAGGAGAATCGCTGGACATGGATGGGAAGGGAGGGCATGGAAGAGAGGAGAGTTGCTGGATATGAATGGATGGAGGGGAGGGGGTGGCAGGAGAAATGCTGTACATGGATGGAGGAGAGGGAAGACAGGAAGGAGATGCACATGGATGGAGGGGAGGGGATAGAGTACAAATGCTGGACATGAATGGAGGGAAGGGAATACAGAGGAGGAGATGCCCATGGATTTAGATGAGACGAGACGTTCTGGACACGGATGGAGGGGAGGGGAGAGAGTTGAAATTCTGGACATGGATGAAGAGGAGGGAAGAGAGAGGAAGTGAAATGAACATGGATGGAAGGGAGGAGAGAGGATAAATGTTGGACATAGATGGAGGTGGAGAGGAAAAATGCTGGACATGGATGAATGAGAGGGAAGAGAGAGGAAGGAGATGCATACTGATGGAGATGAGGGAAAAGGAAAAGAGGAGAAAAACTGCACATGGATGGAGAAAATAGGCAAAAGTTGGATCCACTCTATATTTTCTCCAGTCAAGTCTGCGGAGGACCCAGCTTTTACCTATGGATTTAGGGCAAGAAATGAAGAAGAAAGGAGGAAAGTAAAGAAATAAATGGAAAAGAAGCGGAGTTAAGGGGGCAGATAGAGAGCAGCAGAATCAGAGATTGGGACCAACATGATCAGAAAAACAAAGTCACCAGACAACAAAGGTAGAAAAATCATTTTATTTTCATTTTAGTGTTTAGAATATGTCCAATTTGAGAATTTACATCTGCTGTCTTATTTTGCACTTTGTATACTGGAGCTGTAACAGCTCACAGAAATTATTTATAATGAAAAGAAATCACAAGTTATTTTTTTCTCTTATACTGGTATAGTATTTTCAATGACACCTGTTTATATGCGCCATGGCTGGTGTAAGGGGTGTGGCTACTGTGGGTGTGGCTACCACAGAAGCGGGGCCATAGATGGTGACCCAGCCCATAACGAGTACCGGTACTTTTTTTCCTACAAAAAAAAAACACTGGTTGTACGAGACCCATAGAGAGGCATTTTCGAACAGGGACACCCATCTCTAAGGGCGGCCATCTCCGAGGATGGCGCCATGAAGGGGCGGGGCCAACCATATTTTCGAAAAAGATGGCCGGCCATCTTTTTTTTTGATAATATGGTTGGGGCCGCCCAAATGTCAGAGATGGCCGTGTTTGTGATGGCCGGCCTCGGTTTTTGCCCATAATGGAAACCGAGGCCGGCCATCTCAAACCCGGCCAAATCCAAGGCATTTGATTGTGGGAGGGGGGCCAGCATTTGTAGTGCACTGGTCCCCCTCACATGCCAGGACACCAACTGGGCACCTTAGGGGGCACTTCTAAAAATTAAAAAAAAAAATAGCTCCCAGGTGCATAGCTCCCTTACCTTGGGTGCTGAGCCCCCCAACCCCTCCCCCCAAAACCCACTCCCCACAACTCTACACTATTACCATAGCCCTTATGGTAAAGGGGGGCACCTACATGTGGGTACAGTGGGTTTTGGGGGGGTTTGAAGGGCTGCCATTTATCACCACAAGTGTAACAGGTAGGGGGGTGGGCCTGGGTCCACCTGCCTGAAGTCCACTGCACCCACTAAAACTGCTCCAGGGACCTGTATACTGCTGCAATGGACCTGCGTATGACATTTGAGGCTGGCATAGAGGCTGGCAAAAAAAAGTTTTTAAACTTGTTTTTTTGAGGGTGGGAGGGGGTTAGTGACCACGGGGAGAGTAAGGGGAGGTGATCCCCAATTCCATCCGGTGGTGAGTTTGGGCACTTTTTTGGGACTTGGACCTGAAAAAAAAGGGACCAAATAAAGCGGACCAAATTCTCGCCAGGGATGCCCTTCTTTTTTCCATTATCAGGCGAAGCCGGCCATCTCAAAGCACGCCCTCATTCCGCCCCATCCCGCCTTCACTACACTACTGGCACGCCCCCTTGAAGATTGGCCTCCTCTGCGACGGAAAGCAGTTGAAGCCGACCAAAATCGGCTTTCGATTATACCGATTTGGCCGGCTTCAGGAGATCGCCGGCCATCTCCCAATTTGTGTCGGAACATGGCTGGCGATCTCCTTCGAAAATAAGCTGGATAGTATACCATTGAATAAGAACAAAAGATCTGGAAGGAAAGCCACAAAAGAAGAATGGAAGGGCAGGACAACACCCTGTTTCTCTGATTGACTAGGCACAATCATGTTGAAAATTTTGGACAAACAACCAAACATTCGTATCCCAGCCTCACTTCTTCCAAATCCTGAGGCTGATGATGCAAGCAGGAAGCTGAAATGGAAAGCAACACATTTTCCATTCATTTCTTTCCTGGGTTTCAAATGGACAGGGTGCCTTGATAGCTGCAAACTAAGAACGTTAAAAATAGAGATGAAGATAGCAAATTATCATCAATTTTTAGATGGAAGTAAAGCAGATAGCAACCCAGGGCTCAGGCACAGGTACATGATTCAGTCTGTATATCAGAAAAAAAAGAGCTGAGGCTGTGTATGTTGCAACTGCAACCTGCAAAGCAAATGACAGACTCTATAGTGAGAGGCCTGATTGAAGAAGTAGAGGACTGGCAAAAAGACAGGGCAAGAGAAGGCTACACATCAGAAGCGGAGCCAGGTTGACGGTGCGGGGGGAGCGAAAGCGGCGCGAACGCGGACTTCCGCTGGCACCGGCGCACATTTTCTATGCTACTACTACTATAAATCATTTCTTTAGCTCTACCAGTCGTACACAGCGCTTCACAATTGAACATGAAGAAAAGACAGTCCCTGCTCAAAAGAGCTTACAATCTAAATCAGGACAGACAGACAGGACCAATAAGGATAAGGGTAGGACAGACATAGGGAAAGGGACTATTGAAGAGAGGAAGATAAGATAAAGGTTACGAGCAAGTGACAAGTTAGGAGCCACAACACGATAGGCGCTGGCAGAACTCTGTTTGGGGGAGTGGCTGCTCCCCTGGCGCCCCACCTAGCTACGCCACTGCTACACACCCATTGTAGTTGTTAGTGTTAAAATCATTCTGCTAGTAAAGACTGATACAATGTATGGGTGTACAGAAATGAGTTGCTGTGCTTAGTGTGCTGCAGTGTCACAGTGTGATTATTAGACAAGGCAGAGGGCACACATACTGATTCAGTTTGTGGGTAAAAGTCATTCTCAGAGGACAAGCAGGCTGCTTGTTCTCACATGTTGGTCGACGTCCGCATTGGCCCAGGAAACGCAGCAAATTTTTGAAGCAAAAATAAAAAGTTTTGCCCAGAGTCTTTTAGCGCATGAATCACGTGCACCACGTATGCGTGGACGACTTCCCGCCCATCGTGTGAGCGTGCCCCTTAGTTATTTTTCGTCTGCGATGAGGTAACAGGCTTTTTTTCTGATCTCATTTTTTGGGTCCAGGAACTAGAGTCTGACGAGTTTTTTGTCATTTTCTTAAAAAAAAAAATTATTACTCACAGTTTCTTTTAGTTTTTGACCTGTTTTTAAGTTTCCTTTTCGATGCAGCCGACCTTTAGGCCGCACGGTTAGGTTTCTCCCTTTTTGTGCCCTTCGCTTTTTTGGCACAATCGTGTCGTTTGATTTCGCCGAAGCAGTTTTTCCGTCCATGTCATCGAGGACACCCAGCGGCTTCAAACGTTGTACTCGGTGCAACCGGACCATCTCAGGTACCAATACCCACACCTGGTGTATCCAGTGCCTTCGGCCCGACCATAGCCCAGCCGCTTGTAGTCTGTGTCTTCGTATGAAGAAATGGACACAAGTGTCTCGAGAAACCCAACGAGAAAAGCTTTTTGGGGCTCGGTCCGGTCCTTCAACGTCTACATCGACAGGAGCATCGACGTCGGGAGGAGAGGTAATGGCTGCCCCAAGACCACCACATGCTGGCAGCAGTGAGACGTCGAGTGGGTCTCCACCTGCCTCAAGGCCTCCTGTTATGCAGTCCCCTCGGGACTGACCTTCGTCGGACCCGGCCCCGAGGAGACGTGAGGATTCCACATCCTCCTCATCGGTACTGAGGACTCTCGATGACGGGCATCAAGCGAAGGCTAAGAAGCACAGTCATCGTTCTCCTTCGACACACGGTGCCGGAAGCTCCAGGGTGTCGGGAAAGTTGGCACCTGAGAAGCGTCGGCATCGAGAGGACCGCTCCCCATCTATACAGGAGGTGCCGATGCATCAATCTTGTGGCAGCCCGATTCCTCCTTCCGAGCCTTGACAGATTCTGTCACCGGCTGCTCCACCGACCCCGCAGCCTTTTCCGACGGCTGCTCTCGACGAACACATCCAGGCCCTGCTTCCAGAGCTTCTGGAGGGATTACTGCGCCAGCCTGCTTCTCTGTCGGGGGTGCTTGCGCCTTCCGTGCCGCTGGCTGCGTCTGCGTCTGGCCCTTCCCCTGCGGAGAGGTCCACGGCCTTGGTGCCACCTGCGGCATCAACGTCAGTTGCCTCCCAGGTTGACTCCCCTTCGACGTCGGTGGAGGAAGCTTCACCGCAGTCTAGGCGGGCATCGACTTCTCGACATCGCCAATGAGGACATCATTCTTCTGCGTCGAGGTAGGCTCAGTCTCGGAATGCCCTGAGGGATGTCTTATCCGATATTGAAGAGGAGCGTTCATGGGAATCAGAGGAAGACCCCAGGTACTTTTCTTCTGACGAGTCCTTTAGGATTCCCTATGACCCTTCCCCTCCACCAGAAAGGAGACTATCTCCACCGGAGAGTCTGTCTTTTACATCTTTTGTCCTGGAAATGGCTACGGCTATTCCTTTCCCTATGGAGGTTGAGGATGAGCCCAGGGCTGAGATGCTCGAGGTCCTGGATTATCCTTCCCCACCTAGAGAGGCTATGACGGCTCCTCTACATAGGGTACTGAAGGAAGTCCTTATGCGGAACTGATCGTTCCCTCTGTCTGGCCCCGTGATCTCGAAGAAAACTGAATCCTAGTATCGGATCCACGGTGAACCTGGATTGATGAGGTCTCAGTTACCCCACAATTCCATGGTAGTGGACTCCACCCTCAAGAGAGCAAAGAGTACTAGGCGCCCCCAGGCAGAGAAGCTAGGACTCTTGATTTTTTGGGGGAGGAAAACGTATCAGGCCACTATGCTTGCTGCCAAAATTCAATCTTACCAGCTCTTCACGAGCATCCACTTTGAGGAACTCGGTGAGGCAACTGTCCAGCTTGGTTGATGCACTCCCTCCGGAGCAGGCTGAGCCTTTTCGCCAGGTAGTCAGGCAGCAGAAGGCGTGTCACAAGTTCCTGGCCTGGGGTACGTTCGACACTTTTGATGTAGCATCCAGGATCGCTGCCCAAGGTATAGTGATGCACAGACTCTCATGGCTGCGCGTCTCTGACCTGGATCATTCAGTCCAGCATTGGATGGCGGATGTTCCTTGCTGGGGGGATAACCTTTTTGGTGAGAAAGTAGAGGATCTAGTTGACCAGATCAAAAAGCACAATGATGCTATGGATTCTCTCCCGACGGCGTCTTCTGCTACTACCTCCTCATCTAGGAGGTTTTTTGGAGGGAAGAAGAGTGCTCCCTATTCCTATGCTAGGCGTAGGTACACTCCTGCTTCTCGGCAGCCTGCCCAGAAAAAGCAAGGGACGGGCTTTTGACTGGCTCCAGTTCAGCATAGCTTCAGTAAGCGTGTCTGTACCGGACGACTTGCTGGTTGGGGGGAGGTTAATATTTTTTTGACAAAGGTGGCCTCTTATAACCTCCGATCGGTGGGTTCTTCAAATTGTCTGGTTAGGATACACTCTCAATCTGGAATCCACATGTCCAGATTGCCCTCTGGGAGCTCAGTCCTACAGCTCCCAGCAGAAGCAGGTACTTGCAGAGGAACTCTCCACCCTTCTGCAGGCCCAAGCGGTCGAACCCGTTCCACCAGGGAAAGAAGGGCTGGGATTCTATTCTAGGTACTTCCTTGTGCGAAAGAAAACAGGGGGGATGCATCCCATCCTAGACCTAAGGGCCCTGAACAAATTTCTTACCCTAGAAAAGTTCAGGATGGTTTCCCTAGGCACCCTTCTTCCCATGATTCAGGAAAACGATTGGCTATGCTATCTGGACTTAAAGGATGCTTACACACACATCTCGATACTTCCAGCTCACAGGAAGTATCTTCGATTTTGGCTGGGAACACAGCATTTTCAGTACCGTGTACTGTCTTTTGACCTGGCGTCTGTGCCCAGAGTGTTTACAAAATACCTAGCTGTAGTTGCAGCGTCGCTACGCAGATTGGGAGTGCATGTGTTTCCTTATCTCGATGATTGACTGGTGAAGAGCACCTCAAAGGAAGGTGCTCTGGAGTCCACACAAATGACTATTCAGGTGCTGGAGCTACTGAGGTTCGTCATAAATTATCCCAAGTCCCATCTCACACCAGTCCAAAAATTGGAATTCATTGGATCTCTGTTGAACACTCAGACAGCTTGAGCTTATCTCCCCGAGGCAAGAGCAGACAACCTTCTGTCCCTGGTGTCCATGGTTCGAGCGTCTCAGCAGGTCACGACTCGGCAGATGTTGAGACTTCTGGGGCACATGGCCTCCACAGTTCATGTAATGCCCATGGCACGTCTACATATGAGATCAGCTCAATGGACCCTAGCTTCCCTGTGGTTTCAAGCTGCGGGGGATCTAGAGGATGTAATCCAACTGTCCACCGACTTTCGGAATTCTCTTCAGTGGTTGGCGATTTGATCTAATTTGACCATGGGGCGACCATTCCAAGTTCCTCAGCCATAAAAAGTGCTGACAATGGATGCATCTCTCCTGGGGTCTCTCCTGGGGTGGGGAGCTCTTGTAGATGGGCTCCACACTCAGGGAGCCTGGTCCTTTCAGGAAAAAGGTCTGCAGATCAACCTCCTGGAATTAAGAGCAATCTGGAACTCTCTAAAGGCTTTCAGAGATTGGCTGTCCAACCGAGTAATCTTAATTCAGACAGACAATCAGGTTGTCATGTTTTACACCAAAAAGCAGGGGGGCACCGGATCTCGCCTTCTGTGTCAGGAAGCCGTCCAGATGTGGCTTTGAGCTCACCGTCACTGCATGTTTCTCCAAGCCACTTATCTGGCAGGCGTAAATAACAGTCTGGCCGACAGGTTGAGCAGGATAACGCAACCTCATGAGTGGTCATTGAACATGGGCGTAGTCCGCAAGATCTTCTGAGTGTGGGGCACCCCCTTGGTGGATCTTTTTGCCACTCAGATCAATCACAAGGTCCCTCAGTTCTGTTCCAGGCTTCAGGCCTACGACAGACTAGCGTCAGATGCCTTTCTTCTGCATTGGGGGACAGGCCTTCTGTATGCGTATCCTCCCATACCTCTAGTAGGGAAGACTTTGCTAAAACTCAAGCAAAACTGCGGAAGCATGATCCTGATTGCACCCTTCTGGCCACGTCAGATTTGGTTCCCTCTTCTTCTGGAGTTGTCCTCCAAAGAACCATGCAGATTGGAGTGTTTTCCAACCCTCATCATTCAGAACCAGGGGTCACTTCTACATCCCAACCTCCAGTCTCTGGCTCTCACGGCTTGGATGTTGAGAGCTTAGAATTTTCCTCCTTGGGTCTTTCAGAGGGTGTCTTCTGAGTCTTGCTTGCTTCCAGAAGAGATTCCACGAAGAGGTGTTAGTCTTTCAAATGGAGGAGGTTTGCGGTCTGGTGTGACAGCAAGGCCCTAGATCCTCTTTCTTGTCCTACACAGACCCTGCTTGAATACCTTCTACACTTGTCAGAGTCTTGTCTCAAGATCAACTCCGTAAGAGTTCACCTTAGTGCAATTAGTGCTTTTCATTGACGTGTAGAGGGTAAGCCTATCTCTGGACAGCCTTTAGTTGTTTGCTTCATGAGAGGTTTGCTTTTGTCAAAGCCCCCAGTCAAACCTCCACCAGTGTCATGGGATCTCAACGTCGTTCTCACTCAGCTGATGAAAGCTCCTTTTGAGCCACTGAATTCCTGTCATCTGATGTACTTAACCTGGAAGGTCATTTTCTTGGTGGCTGTTACTTCAGCTCATAGGGTCAGTGAGCTTCAGGCCTTGGTAGTGCATGCACCTTATATCACGTTTCATCACAACAGAGTAGTCCTCTGCACACACCCTAAGTTCCTGCCAAAGGTGGTGTCGGAGTTTCATCTGAACCAGTCAATTGTCTTGCCAACATTTTTTCCCCGTCCTCATACCCGCCCTGGCGAAAGCAGTTTGCATACCTTGGACTACAAGAGAGCATTGGTCTTTTACATGGAGCGGACAAAGCCCTTCAGACAGTCTGCCCAGTTGTTTGTTTCTTTCAACCCCAACAAGAGGGGAGTTGCCATCGGAAAATGCACAATCTCCAATTGGCTAGCAGATTGCATTTCCTTCACTTACGCCCAAGCTGGGCTGACTCTGGAGGGTCATGTCATGGCTCATAATGTTAAAGCCATGACCGTGTCAGTGGCTCACGTAAAGTCAGCCTCCATTGAAGAGATTTGCAAGGCTGCAACGTGGTCATCAGTCCACACATTAACATCTCACTACTGCCTTCAACAGGATACCCGACGCGACAGTCGGTTTGGGCAGTCAGTGCTGCAGAATCTGTTCGGGGTTTAGAATCCAACTCCACCCCCCTAGACCCATTTTTGTTCTGTTCCAGGCTTTACTCTCAGTTAGTTGTTTATGGTTTCAGGTCAATCTATGTTATGTCCTCGCCGTTGCGAGGCCCAATTGACCAATGTTCATTGTTTTGAGTGAGCCTGGGTGCTAGGGATACCCCTCATGTGAGAACAAGCAGCCTGCTTGTCCTCGGAGAAAGCAAAGATACTTACCTGTAGCAGGTATTCTCTGAGGACAGCAGGCTGATTGTTCTCACAAACCCACCCACCACCCGCTTAGAGTTGTTACTAGTTTGTTGTATGCTTTTTGATTTAACTAAGAGGCACGCTCATGCGACAGGCGGGCAGTCATTCCCGCATGCGCAGTGCGTGTGATTCACGTGCCAGAAGGCTCTGGGCAAAACTTTTTATTTTTGCTTCAAACATTTGCTCCGTTTCCTGGGCTGACGCGGACGTTGACCCACATGTAAGAACAATCAGCCTGCTGTCCTCGGAGAATACCTGCTACAGGTAAGTATCTTCACTCTATGCTACTAAAGTCTGGGATACTGTGTGGGTGCACAGATGTGAGTGTTTTTGCTACAGTGTCAACAGTGACAGCATTCTCACCAGGCAGTGCAGTGGGCACACACATACTGATTCTGCTTGTGGGCATGAGAATCACTTTGCTACTAAAGTCTGGAGTGCTGTGTAGGTGTACAGACGTGAGTGACTGTGCTGCAGTATCACAATGATGGCATCATTATTAGGCAGGGAAGAGGGCATATACATACTGCGAAAAAGTCTAGATTTCTGTAAGAATGAGGTATGTACATAGGGGGTAATTCTCAAAAGGTCACCTAAAGTTAGGCAAATAGAGCAAGACAAAAAGCTGAAGGAGCCCCTTTTAAAAAGAACAATAAGAAACAAAAGACAAAAAAAAAGGGGGGGTGACCACTGAAGTTCAAACTCTGACACATTTATTAAAAAATAAACGCTTTTCAATGACTCGACACAGTATTGCATTTTGGTGCAGAAGGCGCCTTCCTCAGGTGTCTTAGGGATGAATAAGAATACCAATTTGTATAGTTGTGAAGATATAGCAAAAATTGCAATGACCACCATCTAAACAAATAGTGTGGTAAGTTGACTCAGAATATTGCAGGAATGAGAAAGCGCTAGTGCAACAAGTTAAAAATGACCTGCTAAAACACGGTAAAATATGTATATAAAGGTACTAGTGTATGTAAGTGCTAGGCACACCATGACCTGCCCCTATCCCTCCTAGGTCAATTCATCCCCTTTCAGTTGGATTGTGTGTACACATTTTCTAGAATACTAACTAAAGGCAGTTATGCTTGTAACTGCTAATAAGTACCAATTAACCACAATTATTTCTCATGAATTTAATAATGAGCTGTTAATTGATATTAAGATACATGAATAACTGCTACTGTTGTATGACTTTTGCATGCAACTTTGCGTACTAACAGGGGCATTTTCGAAAGAGATGGGTGTCCTTCTCTCAGGGTCGCCCAAATCCTCATAATCGAAAGCCGATTTTGGGCATCCTCAACTGCAGTCCGTCGCAGGGACGACCAAAGTTCATGGGGGCGTGTCGGAGGCATAGCGTGTTGGATTATTTGTAGTAAATAATTAGCAGATTTTAGTACACACAGCTTCAGCTTTAGAAATGTTAATTTCTTTCTTCATCTCTCTCTCATTCACCCCTGAATAATTCACTGCTGAGTCACTTTAAAGTTGAAGTAACAAAACATCTGTTTACTCACAGTTTGTAGTTAGATTATAATCAGACAGGCTTATATATACATATTACTATACATTTGTATTATCAGCTCCTTCCATGTGCTTAGATGGTAATGGATGCTCACACCACCATAGATCCTCTCAGGTTAGGAGAGATCATGAGCTCCATGTGCTTCATGTGCTGCATGTGCTGCATCTATCCCCCACAGGAAGTTGCATAGCTGTGTGACCTCTCTAAGTAATTCACATCAGAGGTCACAGAGTAATCACAGAGAAATAATAGGTGACAGGCAATGCATGCAAAATACAATTACATTCCAACAAACCCCTTCTCATGCATAACTGTCATGCAATTATTTATTCATACAAAGTCCAAGCTTTATACGCAGATTCACAAAATGTTCTCTGGGTAACGGTTTGGTCATGATGTCAGCTGTCATCTCACTGGTGTGACAATAGTGTAGACTGATGACCCCTTCTTTTGCCAACTCTCGCACGTTGTGGTATTTCGTTGCGATGTGCTTGGTGCGTGACTGAACCTTGTCATTCTGTGACAGTCGGATGCAGCTCTGATTATCTTCCATTATCTGGATTGGTCTCTGTTCAGCTATTCCGAAATCCAGTAAAAGTTTTTCAATCCACATCAGTTCTCTGCACGCTTCCGATACGGCCACATATTCAGCTTCTGTAGAAGACAAACTCACAATACTTTGTTTATGACTGGCCCATGAAATTTGTACATTTCCATACATAAACACATATCCACTTGTGGATTTATAATTAGAATGATCCCCTGCCCAATCTGAATCACAGTAACATATTAGTTTTGGATTACTATTGGCTGAAATCTTTAATTTACAATCAATGGTACCCTTTAAATACCTTACCATCCTTTTAACTGCAGTCCAATCTGATTTGGTAGGTGAGCTGACCCTTCTGCTCAAAATTCCTACTGCATTTGCTATATCAGCCCTGTATGTGGTAGCTAGATATAAAAGCTTACCTATGGCTGATCTATATTGGATGTTATCTGGTAAAGGTTCTCTTACTGTTTCATCCTTCAGAAAATCAGTGATCATGGGAGTGCTTACAACTTGGGCATCTTGCATACCTAAACTTTCAATAAGCTCATTTATTTTCTGCTTCTGGCTTAGAAGATAAGAACCATCATTTTGTTTCTCAATTTCTATACCAAGATAGTATGACACATTACCAAGTTCTTTTATCTCAACATTCTGGTTTAAACACTTTACAATGTCCTTGTACTCTTGCTCACTTTTGCTTGCAATGAGCAGATCATCAACAAAAGCTAAAATGTATGCATATTGTCCATTTGTGCACCTAGTGTACAAGCATTTATCTGCTTCACCTTGCTTAAATCCTAAATTTGTCAATATTTCATGCAATTTTTCATTCCAACATTCTGCACTTTGCTTTAATCCACAAAGACCTTTGTTTAATTTACACACTAGCTGTCTTTGTTTTGTATTTTTGAAACCTGTTGGTTGTTCCATGTACAAGTCTTCAGTTATTTCTCCATGAAGAAATGCTGTTTTCACATCAATGTGGTTGACTTGCATGCCTTTTGAGACTGCAATGCTCAGAAGTGTTCTAATTGTCGTGTGTTTCACTACAGGTGCAAACACTTCATCAAAATCTTCTCCATATTTTTGAAGATATCCCTTTGCCACTAATCTGGCTTTATACCTTTCCACTTTTCCTTGTGCATTCCTTTTTAACTTGAATACCCATTTGCATCCTATAGCTTTCTTGCCAGGAGGTAATTTTGTAAGAATCCAAGTATTATTTTTATCCAATGCATCAATTTCTTCTTGTGCAGCTTTATGCCATTCAGCAGCTTCTTCTGCTGGCATTTTCTCAATCTCATCCCATGTTAAGGGCTCTTGAGCTTCTGCTGACTTTGTTAGGTAAGACAGTCTTGGGGGTGGAACACCTTTGTTTTCCCTGGATGAGCGTCTGACAACAGGTTGGTCTGACCTTTCCGCATCCTCTAAATCTGAGAGTTCTTCTCCAATTGATTCCCCTTCTCCAACTGTACTGTCTTCTTCAATGATCCTTTCTGTGTCTGCTTCCTCTGCCTGTTCCTCGTTAGATACAGATGAGTTGCTTTCAGACATCTGCCTTGGTATGGCATTTATATACACTGGCATGTCTATTATGGTTCTAGTTTCATATTCTGGATGATAAGGCTCATCTGGGATAATCCAGCCTTTATCAACCCTTTTGTTTTCATCAAAATATGTAACATGTCTTATGCCAACAATGCCAGTTTTCAGATTCAAAATTCTATATCCTTTGTGTCCTGGAGCATAGCCAACTAAAATGCCCCTTTCTGTTGTGGAATCCAGCTTATGCCTTCTTTGCTTTGGTTCATGAGCATATGCTGTACTTCCAAATGTTCTTATGTGTGACAGGTTTGGCTTCCTACCATGCTATGTCTCATGTGGTGTGCGCTCAGCGCCTTTAGTTGGCATTCTATTTTGTAGGTACACTGCTGTGAGAATGGCTTCCCCCCATAGTCTTTTAGGGAGATTGCTATCTGACAGCATACATCTGGTCATTTCCACAATTGACCTAAATTTTCTCTCTGCAACAGAATTTTGCTCTGGTGTATAAGCTACTGTTGTGATATGCTGAATGCCTTCTTGTTCTAGAAATGTGCGCATGCTTTGTGAAGTGAACTCACCACCATTGTCGGTCTGAAGAACCTTTGGTTTTCTTTCAAATTTATTGCTCACCATGGCTACGTATTTCTTCAGCATGTCTGTGACTTGACTTTTTTCTTTCAGCAAATAGGCCACACAATATCTAGAGAAATCATCCAAGAATATTAGCACAAATCTGTTATTTCCCAATGATGGGATATTAAACGGTCCACATAAGTCACTGTGTATTAAGTCCAGCACTTTATTACTCCTATTTCCTGTGTATGCAGGAAATGAGGGTCTCACACCTTTTTGAGTAACACAGTCTATGCATTTCTCCATTTTACCAGCATCTGCACTTATCTGAATGCCGGTGGCCAGTTGCTTACTGTAAAGATCCTGGATCACCTTAGAATCACGATGTCCCAGGCGGTGGTGCCAGATTTCCAGACTACATTTACCATCATTCTTCCTTACTTGCGCCATATGTGAGGCTTCACCTGAAATGTTCAGCTTATAAACATCATTATGCATAAAAGCTTCAGCATACACTTCATCATTTTTAGAGATTGTGCACTTACTGTTTTCAAAATGAATCACAAATCCCTTCTTATCTAATGTAGATACACTAAGCATATTGCAAACTGCTTGGGGAATATACAAGACATCACTTACAGGAATTTCTTTAACTTCATTAGACACTTTGCATTTTAAGAATCCAATACCTTTTGCTTGGATCTTAGCAGTCCCTGCGTTTGCAGTTTTAAGAATACCTTCCTCTGGACACATTTCCTGAAAGAAATCTTTAGAATTGGTTAAATGGCATGTGCTCCCCGAATCCAAAATCCAAGTACTTTCATTTGAATTATTATTTACCATAGTCAAAGATTTTTCTGCCATTAGAAAGCCCTTGTGTTTATCTTTGTCCTTCATACATTTCCTGGTTTGAAAATTCTTTAGTTCCATTGGCTTAGGTGAGCTAGAGGGAGTGTTTTGTGTTTCCTTACACCATTTAGATACATGTCCCTCCTTTCCACATAAGTAGCAAATCAGCTTGCCCTTGGGTGGAGTTTTCCCATAGCTCCGCCTTCCTCTGTTCTTTGCCAAGAAATTTGTTTCATTTCTCTCTGACTGACTTTGAGAACACATCTCCTCAGAATCATTTATTATGCATTCCTGCCTTAGTTTTGATGTTGCCTGTTCAAAAGATTGCCCTTCAATGGCCTCATTTACAGACCTAAAAACATCAAACTTCTTTGATAGTGAGGTAAAAAGAAATGCTCTTTTCAATGCATCACACATGGGAATTCCAGAAAGTTCTAGCTTTTGAAATGAAGACATAAGATGCATAATGTGATCATTACATTTACTTTTATCCCTTAATTTGGTTTCATTCAACTCTGCTAACCAAATTGGTTGCTGCTTTGCATATGTAGTTGCATACATAGTTCTCAGTTTATATAAAATGTCCTTTGGTGTATCTTTTCCCTCCACTAATATGGCTTGTTTCTCTGAGAGAGCTTCCAAAAGCATGCACTTCACATAATAGTTTGCATTGTCCCATTCAGCCATATTTTCAGCTGTTCTGTCTTGGTCTAAGCATATATTTAATCTTTTTGCTCGAAGGAGACATATGAATCTTAGTTCCCACTGCTGATAATTAAACTCAGTTAATCTAGGCACCTTGAGAGAATAGAACAATGGTGAATTTCTTCCCTCAGCCATTTTCTTAGCCTTCTGTCTGCTGTGTGGGGGGAGAGAGAGACAGACTGAATCTTTCCTTTAAAACTTAAGAGAAAAAATGTGGCCTTTTTTCTGCCTGGTAATATTTCTCTTCTTTTTCAATTCCTGGACCCTGGGCCCATAACCCTTTTGTTGGATTATTTGTAGTAAATAATTAGCAGATTTTAGTACACACAGCTTCAGCTTTAGAAATGTTAATTTCTTTCTTCATCTCTCTCTCATTCACCCCTGAATAATTCACTGCTGAGTCACTTTAAAGTTGAAGTAACAAAACATCTGTTTACTCACAGTTTGTAGTTAGATTATAATCAGACAGGCTTATATATACATATTACTATACATTTGTATTATCAGCTCCTTCCATGTGCTTAGATGGTAATGGATGCTCACACCACCATAGATCCTCTCAGGTTAGGAGAGATCATGAGCTCCATGTGCTTCATGTGCTGCATGTGCTGCATCTATCCCCCACAGGAAGTTGCATAGCTGTGTGACCTCTCTAAGTAATTCACATCAGAGGTCACAGAGTAATCACAGAGAAATAATAGGTGACAGGCAATGCATGCAAAATACAATTACATTCCAACATAGCGAAGGCGGGACTGGGGCGTGCTTAAGAGATGGGCATCCTCGGCCGATAGTGGAAAAAAGAAGGGAATTCCTGACGAGTATTTGGTCGACTTTACTTGGTCCATTGTTTTTCACGACCAAGCCTCAAAAAGGCACGTCCATTTTCGGCAAAAATGTTAAAAAGGCATTTTTTACAGGTGCGCTGAAAAATGATTCTGTGTGCGCCCAAAACACACATCTGCACTACCGCAGGCCGTTTTTCAGTGCACCTTTGTAAAAGGGCCCCTTATAGATTTCAGATGTTACAATCCTATTGTCCCAGAAGCTGTAGGTGGAACCAGTTATTAGCAGCCTCTTTGTGACTAGAGAACAATCTTCCTTTCATACAGAGGCCCCAAGTCTTTTCAAGTGATCCTTTTTGGCAGTTCAACAAAAAGTAGGCTCTTGCCATCAAATTCACCTCTTCATGCACTTCTCTAAGGGGTTAATTTCCCTACAAATGCCCAACTTTAACCTAATACAGTTGGTGTTTCTTTAGCCAATGTTCAGATGGTTTAAGGACTTCATATCAATGTTGGTTCCACTTTACCCTTCTTCTCATACCTTGGGGTCTTTCTGCCAATATTTGTGCCTTTTATTCCACTTGATGTCTTTCAGTGCTGTTGTCTCTGTAGCAGATGTCTGCCAGAAAGCTTTAAGCAGGTTTGATGGAAAATGGATGAAAAATCCCACTCTCAGAATGCATAATTGCTTGCCCTATGGACTTGAAAGGAAACACATGAATGATCTGAATAATTTGGAATCCAAAAATGAACTGAACTTAAAATGTTGGCCGTGCACATCCCTTCGCCCAACTGAAAGTTATTCTGCATGATCATTCAGCTTTATTTAGGGGCCCTTGTTCTAAACCTTGTTACGTGCTAATGCACGCTTAACATGGGAAAAAAGCTTTTAGATTCAAATGTTCTATTACCATCTCAACATAGTTTTAGAAGCTTCCATAGTACTGAAACGTTATTAATTGAGCTGGTATCATGTGTTCGTAGACAATTGAGTAGAGATGGTCAAGTAAATAATACTGCTACAATTTATTTATTTAGATTTTGCTCACACCTTTTTTGGTAGTAGTTCAAGGTGAGTTACATTCAGCTACACTGGATATTTCTCTGTCCCAGGAGGGCTCACAATCTAAGTTTGTACTTGAGGTAATGGAGGGTTGAGTGACTTGCCCAAGATCACAAGGAACAGCAGGGGGATATGAACCTCCCACCTCTGGAATACAAAGCCGGTGTTCTAACCACTAGGCCACTCCTCCACAGATGTAGCTGTGGTGTTTGACATTGTTAATCATGATCTCTTGTTATGTAGATTATGGGAGTGTCTGGCACTTGTGGTGGTTTGAAGGTTTTCTGAAAAACAAGCAATACAAGGTGTTGAAAGATGGTGTTTATTCAGATCATTGGATACCCCCATGTGGTGTGACAGGGATTGCCGATATCCCTTTTATTGAACAATCTTTATATGAGTACACTGAATATGATTTTGTTAGATTTTGGAGAAAAGATTTTCTTCTATGCTGAGGACATATTTGTTCTGATCCCCATTAATTTGAACATGATCAGTTTATATTTAGACTATCAGTGATTATAGAACAGATTAAACACTGGGCAAATAGATTAAAACTTAATACTGAGAAAACAAAGCTTCTGTGGTATGGTCTAAAGAAAGATGTTATTCCAGCTTCCCTTCAACTGTTTGATTATTTTATACAATACAAGGGTTATAATGAATATCAGTAGATCTTGCTTAGTTACCTACTTCAATTAACCTACTACAAATCATATATCCACATCAAAATACATTATTCTTTATTATCAAAATAATTAAACAACATCTACACGTAAAAATCCCACATTTCCCCTTATCAAGTCCCACAAAATAGTCCGTATGTAGGAGATGTAGTTCACAATATACAACTCAATGTACCTCCTGTTGAATATATGGCTTTCACCATTAATAATGAGCCTGGATAAAATCCCCACTCACAGTTGTAATCCAATTCACTGGCGCACTGCAGCTACACGCGTCAAGTAGCACTTGACATGTGTAAACCATTACCGCCTGGTTACCACGTGAGACCTTACCGCTAGGTCAATGGCTTGCGGTAAGGTCTCAGACCCAAAATGAAAGCATGGAAATTTTCATTTTGCCGCACGTCTGTTTTCGGCAAAATTTTAAAAAAGGCATTTTTTGAAGGTGCGCTAAAAAAAATAATTCTGCGCACCTAAAACATGCATCTACACTACCACAGGCCATTTTTCAGCACACCTTAGTAAAAGGATTCCTCAAATTGCTATTTTTGAAACCCATTTTTAAGATGTTTTTTTATGCAGGTCATATACAGTGTGTCTAAATCAAAAAGGGGCTGTATTAGGGCCAGGATTTGGGGGTTCCCAAAACCTGGATGTTTTTCTGCCATAATGGAAAAAAGCAAAAATGTCTGGGACTAAAAGGTAGATATTTTGGTCTAGACCTCAGTCATGACTGAGTTACAAAAAGGCACCCTAAATGACCACTGGAGGGACTAAAGCATAAACCCCCTTATTCCCCAAGTGGTCATTGATCCCTCCCACTCCCCCAAAGAAGTGAAAGAAATAGTACATACCAGCCTCTATGACAGCTTCAGATGTTATGGTCAGTCCTATTAGAGCAGCAAGCAAGTTCCTGGAGTAGCCTAATGATTGGTGGACTACACTGTAGAGAAGGGGACCCAGGCCCATATCCAACTCTAACTGTTACACTTGTGGTGGAAAGTGTAAGCTGTCCAAAACCCACCAAAAACCTACTGTACCCACATATAGGTGACACCTGCAGACATAAGGGCTATAGTAGTGATGTTCAGTTGGGTGCAGAAGGTTTTTGTTGGGTTTTGGAGAGCCCCCATACAATATAAGATAGTATGGTGAGAGGTGTACCTGGGACCTCTTATGCAAAGTGCACTGCAGCGCCCCCTAGGGTGCTCCACTGTTCTTCTGGGATGTCTGTGTGGCCAGTCTACTAAGAATGCTGGCTCCTCCTACATACATCCCAATGGCTTGTTTTTGTGTTCTTCCCTTGGACTTTTTTTTTTTAATGATCAAAAAATGGATTGAGCACAAAAACATCTAGCAAATGGCCATTTTTGAATCAAATGTTGGACATTTTTCTGGTTTGAAAATGGCCATGTGCACTAGTGGATTTTTGGACATTTTCTGCAAAATGTCAAAGATCGGAATTAATAACAAAAAATCTTAAGGGGATCTATGAAAAGCATGATAGTGTCTATATTAAAGAGAGGAAAATGCCTCAAGAAGCACCCAGCAAGTTTTATGCCGTTAGGGGCTGGACTACTTCATCATCGGCGTAGAAAAACCTCTCTTTCTAATATCGATATAACTCTTCCATTTTTTTAAAAACGTTTTTTATATTTTTATTATTTCACTCAAACTATGAAGATCCAGCAAAAACCGGATTGCACTTAGCTTTTAGTCAGTATCATATCGTGCAGATCCTTCCAACACGTCGGCCACGACCAACGATGGCCGCCGTTTCGTGGACCTGCTTCAGGGTCAATGGTCCGCATGTTACCTCCGCTCCGAGAGGTAACATGGAAGAGTTATATCGATATTAGAAAGAGAGGTTTTTCTACGCCGATGATGAAGTAGTCTAGCCCCTAACAGCATAAAACTTGCTGGGGGCTTCTTGAGGCATTTTCCTCTCTTTAATATAGACACTATCATGCTTTTCATAGATCCCCTTAAGATTTTTTGTTATTATTTTTGTGTATAAGGAAGAGGGTGATCTCCTCCTGTTGTAATTTGTAGTTTAAAGATCGGAATTAGACATTATATCAAAAATGCCCCTCCACACTCGTCAATATTTTTGCATGTCTCACATGTTAATAGATAAAATAGCATGAGACTGGCAAAAAACGTTTAAAACCCCAAAACTATTTCTGGGCTGCATTAAAAATGGGCTTAACCTGTGGGAAAGTCCTGCATTAAAACACACTAAGCCCATTTCTTAATGCATTTTGGTAAAAGAGTCCCTTAGTGATTAAATTGTCCAGAGTATGAGAGCCTCATATAGGTCTAGGTGATCTGTGTGTGTGTCTGTGTGTGGTGGGGTGAGATGGGATATATTTAATGAATACTGGTGTTTTGTTTAGCATCATATTCATGTAAGTTTATGGGGTTTTTTTTGCATTATTTGTCTTCTCTTCCCATTTTAGTGGGTTTATGAATACTGTTCCATTTAAGCTGATTGGGAGTCCTCCACCTATAGTCCTACCAGTGGGGGTGCTGTTTCACTATCACATTTTCAATAGTGAGGGGCAGGCAAGCTCTGCAGGATTACAGGGAACCTGCTTTTCCCTAGCAATTGAAAACATAATTAGAAGCATCACCCTCCAAGCCCCCACCACTAGAAGCAATGCAATTGGAGGACACCCGCTCAGCTCAGAGGGAACAGTGTTTATGAACATCATATTATTTTGAATCTTGTCTAACTGGATTCTAAATTTTGTGGTATGAAGATGTTCTTTGCCTTATACATGTTTTTATCAACCTATTCCTTCAATTTTTTAATAACATTGGTAAGAACTTCAACTGTTTTGTGCTTTCTAAATTCTAAATTAGTCATATTCACTTTATCTTACCTCGAATAAAACAAAACAAAAATGAAAAGATCCTAGACCCACCTCATGGTTTTCACACATAGCTGTGGTTCCTCCATTCTTTAGGGGGGGGGGGGCTTTCTGTCAGCTATTGGGCAACCACTTTTAAGTAGGTCAGTTCTTTTTGCTGCAAAACAAATAATCTGCTTTAACTTTGAAGACACACCTCTTCAACAAGGCCTACAAAGAGAACCCCTAGCCTTACAAAGCTACCTCACCAGTCCACCCAGTTATTAAAGTCCACCTTCTATACCATCATGCATAACACCTTCCTCTCTCTTCCCTTACTTATTCTTTGTACATTACTAACTGTATCTGATATCATGTAATGACTATGTCATAACAAAACTCTGTAAGCCGCATTGAGCCTGCAAATAGGTGGGAAAATGTGAGATACAAATGCAATAAATAAATAAACAAACTTTCTAAGCTTTATTTTTAGGTACAAACCTTTTTTTGTCTCACAGTTTATTCTTTCCATCTTTGTCTTTTCAAACTTTTCTCCCTTCTTTTTTTTAGCTGATCCTTGAGGGGTCCTTTTACAAAGCTGTGGTAAAAGCTTTACCAAAGGGGCATGCGGTAGTGTGGGTGTATCTTTTTGGTGCATGTTGGGCCACTATTTACCCTGGTGGGGAAAAGGCCATTTTTAAGTGGGCCTGGAAATGGGCGTGCACCTATTTATGGCCTGAGCCCTTACTGCCAGTCATTGACCTAGCGGTAAGGGCTCATGCGCTACCTGCTTGGTAATCATGCAACAGGCACCAACATAGCCACCCTGCCAATTACCGCCGGGAATGCCCCCCGTGTTAGAAAATAGAAAAATATTTTCTACCGTGGGATTTGACATGCACCAAACTTGGAATTACTGCCAAGTGCATGCGCTACCCTGGTGGTACTGCCGATTTGGCATGCACTACCCATGCGTTAGTCCTCTCGCAGCTTTGTAAAAGGGCCCCTGATTTACTTTCCTTTGCTTTCAACATATTACTCATTATTCTTTCCAACCCAATGGAAGTAAATATGTCTTTCTTTATGTCTGTCTGGGGGCAAAATAAATGACTGAAAATTTTAACGGATTGGAATGAAACAGTATGGGGAGGGGGATAAAAAAAGACAAAACAAGTTTTAAAATGGGCCAAAATTAGATTAAGGGTTCCAGAAATATAACACCCCCTCCCCCATAGGACCCAATGCATTTCTATTCTTTGGTCACTGCAGCTGGTGCTAAATGCAGCAACATGATTGTACCTGGGCACTGCCAAATCGGACCATATTATCCCTGCATTGATACGACTACACTGGTTTCCTGTATAAACTTATTATGCTGCTATTTAAATCTCAGCAACATCCGTTTAATGAGTTTAATGCTTACTTGTATCTCTGCATACGGGAACTTGCCCATTATTTATTTATTTATTGCACTTGTATCCCACATTTTCCCACCTATTTGCAGGCTCAATGTGGCTTACAAAGACCTTATATTTAAATTTGTTTATTGGTTTATCGTTTAAACAAAATAAACTAGATCCACAAGAATAATCTTGCTACAGAAACACAGCTCCATATACAAAACATTGTTGTTATATACATATACATAGGTTTAATACATTTAAAGTTAGCTTCCTTAGACCACAACAGGTGTGGGGTGTACTCAATTTAGGGAAGATTCAAAAGGAAAGAAAAAGAACTATGTCTAAACTTGACGAGTGCATGTCTCTACAAAGACCTTATATGGTGTCGCCATACCAGGGTCGAGAATACAATTGGTGTTACAAAGAAGTTAAGGAAAACAAGAGGAATTGGTCAAGCAGTTATATAAAGATACATTCTGATAAAGGTGGATAGATGTTGTGGTTTGGTTAGTTATGAGTTTTCGTGGTAGGCCTTATTAAAGAGAGAGGTTTTCAGAGATTTGCGGCAGTTACTTAATTCGTTGATCGTTTTCAAGTGAGTTGGAAGTGCATTCCATAGATGCATACTCATATAGGAAAAGCTGGTCGCGTGTGTTAGTTTGTATTTTAATCCTTTACAGCTAGGGAAGTGTATGTTAAGAAAGGTTCGGGAAGATCTTTTAGCATTTCTGGGTGGTAGGTCCACGAGGTCTAGCATGTAAGTTGGGGCATCTCCGTAAATGATTTTATGAACAATCGTGCAGATCTTGAACGTGATACGTTCTTTAAGAGGGAGCCAGTGTAGATTACATCTGTGTTCCTAGTTTACTTATGCTATGGCACTTTTTCTAGAAGGAAGGCCTTAGTTTACTACATACCCCACTTTCTGGATTGCTTTGCCACTCACAGTGCATTGTGTGCACAGTGTTCAAGATTTTTGCAAGCTATTGGAGATTCACTTCTTTAGGAGGACATATGTCTGATAGGCTCATGATGGCCTTTCCTGCCGTTTTTATCTCTATATTGTCTTGGGGTTTCTGTATTGTTATTATTTTATTATAAATATTTGATTGAAAGCTGCCTTGACTCATGGAGATTTGGTGGGATATAAACTATGTAAATAAATAAAAAAAATAATAAAAAAACAAACTATTTAGTACCTCAAACAAACAGCTAAATAATCAACAAGTCTGTGCAAAAAAAGTTGCTTTTATCACATGCCTTGAAGACAAATAGGTTTTGGTCATTCAGACCTCATGATGAATAGCATTCAATAAGCTGTGTGTATAGCAAGAGATTTTTCATCTCCGCATCAACTAATGTAATGACTTCTGAGTCAATCATGAGATTTGATACATGTAGAGGGGATTTTTCAATATGACATCTAAGTCCCACTTTAGACGTTTTGCAAAACACATCCAAAATCTGAATAGGTTCATTTTCAAGAAAGAAAAACATTCATGTTTTGTTTTCAAAAATACTGTTTATAACAAGGTTCTGTGCTTTGGACATTTTGTTTTTTGGTCCATTAAAAAAAAAAACGTCCAAGTGAAAAACAGAGAAAATCGAGGCATTGGGATATAGGAAGGGCCAGCATTTTTAGTAGACTGGTCTCCCAGACATCCCAGTAGATTAATGGGGTACCCTAGGGGGCACTGCAGTGGACTTCAAAAACATGCTCCCAGATACATATCTCACCGTTGCTCCCTTATATTGTCTGCTGAGCCTCCCAACCCCCCCCTCCCAAACCCACTGCATACAACCCTTATGGGTGAAGGGGCACCTGTATGTGGGTACAGTGGGTTTCTGGTGAGTTTCAGAGGGCTCACAGTTTCCCCCACAAATGTGATAGGTAGAGGGAGATAGAAACCAGAGTTTCCCACTGACCACTACACTACTCCAGGGACTTGCATGATGTTCTAATAGACCTAAATAACTAGAACCAAGACTGAAAATGCTGCTCCACTGACACAGCTAACAGCACTGCTAACAATGTCCCTTTATAAGATTGCTTTATGTCTTTTTGTTAGAGAGTGCCCTCAGCAAAAAAACACTTTTTTTAAGGCAATATATTTCTTTGCCAAGTGGTATAGCACTTCACTCTTCTCCAGGTTAAAAAAAAAAAAAAAAAGCTTGGGAGCCCTTTTACAAAGCTGTGCTATGCCACGTAAATGCACTACTCAAGTACTAAAAATTATCTTTTATTTTTTGGCACAGGAGTATGTCTGGGGGCAGAGATTGGGAGTGTGAGTCTTTATCGCCTACAAAATAGGTGGTAGTAGAGGCTCACGAGCTAATGGTCATTTGATACTGTGAACATTAACTTGTTGCCGTTATTGAAAAATTCAGAAAACTGGCCATTTTACTCCAGCGGTAAAAATGGCCTTAGCACACAGGAATGGCCTGCATAAGGGTGTGCTAAGGCCACATTTTACTGGTGTTTGTTAAAAGGGCCCCTTAGATTATAAGCTCACTAGGGACAGAGAAAATATCTGCATATAATAAATGTATATGGTCCTTTTTTAACATACTTAATAATGTTTTGTGGAGCCTGTACCATTTTACATTTTTAAAAAATATTTCCTATCATTGTTTTTCGATATAAACAGGTTGAACCAATTTGCATTTGGTTTTAAGATGTCATCTACCTTTTCATAACATACATCATAAGGTTAGTAGTTCAGTAATCTATATATAAGTTCATCGGTATCAGTGTCTCGTATCATATGGTTGAGATTTTATATGGTATTCTGCTTCTATACATATGTTGATTTTTCTAAAGCACTTTTTCAAAGCACAATTTTTGATATTTATACCCTTGTCTGTATTTCATTTTTAAGTAATCATCATTTTGCTATGTTTTTGTATTTTATCCTTGATATTTATGTTTGACATTATGGTCTAGATGTTTATATTAACATTTATATGTTTTTTAGGCTCCTGAATCAGCTGCTTCAAGTCATTTGGTCTTTTTGAACAAGCATCTTCCTTGCTGTTTTTTGGAAGAACCATCCCACCCTACTTTTGGTTCTGTTTGGTAGATGTTTGTAGGACTGAGTGTTACTCAACTCTCTGTGGTTGTTTCCTGCATCATAAATGTAAACCACTTTGGCTGTAACATAGAAAGGCAGTATATCAAATCCATGACTCTATACAGAATAAGCTTTTAGCAGGCATCATCTGGGCACCTATTTATAGGCACTTAGTTATAAAATTACCTCATTCATATATTTAGTACCGAATTTGGACTGCAGGGTATATGGTGTTATGAATGGGTTCAGTTAAGGCATTGGGTGCAAAATGGTAACATTCTAGTATCTGTGTCCCCCTCTGTTCTGTAGATTATTAATTGCTACGTCTTTAGTTGCTTCAGGTCGTATGATATCTCAGTGCTACACCTTACAGCTCTCTTTTCAGTCACCATGCAATAGCAGCCTAAGGAACAATCAACCTTGTCTACCCTCCTCAAACTTAACTTCTTTCCCCCTTATTTATTTTTCTTTCCTCTTATTCATCTTGGCAACATGATTGCTTTATGGAAACAGTTTAGAGGCCAGTACCTTGCTCACCTGGAGGGGCATAATTGAAAGGGACGTCCAAGTTTTGATGAGGACATCCTCGCAAAACGTACCGGTGGTGAAACCCGTATTATTGAAACAAGATGGACGTCCATCTTTCGTTTCAATAATATGGTCGGGGACGCCCAAATCTTGACATTTAGGTCGTACTTAGAAATGGTTGTCTCTAGACTTGGTCATTTCTGATTTTCGGCGATAATGGAAACCAAGGACACCCATCTCAGAAATGACCAAATGCAAGCCCTTTGGTCGTGGAAGGAGCCAGCATTTGTAGTTCACTGGTCCCCCTGACATGCCAGGACACCAACCTGGTGCCCTAGGGGGCATTGCAGTGGACTTCATAAATTGCTCCCAGGTACATAGCTCCCTTACTTTGTGTGCTGAGCCCCCCCAAAACCCACCACCCACAAGTGTTCACCACTACCATAGTCCTTATGGGTGAAGGGGGCACCTAGATGTGGGTACAGTGGGTTTGTGGTGGGTTTTGGAGGGCTTACATTTACTACCACAAGTGTAACAGGTAGGGTGGGATGGGCCTGGGTCCACCTGCCTGAAGTGCACTGCACCCACTAAAACTGCTCCAGGGACCTGCATACTGCTGTGATGGACCTGAGTATGACATTTGAGGCTGGCACAAAATATTTGTAAAGATGATTTTGAGGGTGGGAGGGGGTTAGTGACCACTGGGGGAGTAAGGGGAAGTGATCCCCAATTCTCTCCGGTGGTCATCTGGTCAGTTCAGGCACCTTTTTGTGACTTGGTCGTAAGAAATACAGGACCAAGTAAAGTCATCCAAATGTTCGTCAGGGACGCCCTTTTTTTCCATTATGGGTCGAGGATGCCCATGTGTTAAGCACACCCAAGTCCTGCCTTCGCTACGCCTCCAACACGCCCCTGTGAACTTTGGTCGTCCCCATGATGGAAAGCAGTTGGGGACGCCCAAATTCAGTTTTCGATTATGCCGATTTGGGCGACCCTGTGAGAAGGATGGCCATCTTCCGATTTGTGTCGAAAGATGGGCGTCCTTCTCTTTCTGATATATCAAGCGCATGTAAATAAAAAATAAATAAAAAACACAAGAGAGGCAGTGCTCATATGTGTGATGCAGGGCAAGTTAAACAAAAAGGAGGAACAAACCTCACAAAATCGTGAGCTAACAAGTAAAACAGTGAGGTAGATCCAAGGAGGATGTAAAAAGGTCTTTATTGGGAACAGGTGAAAGACGACCCGACACGGCCGTGTTTCGGCCTGAAGACCTGCCTCAAGGGTCTGTTGTATCTACATAAAAACAGACATTAATATGTAGCAGGGCAACCACAGCCTGCAAGGTGGCACTTATTCTTCAATCAAATTACAATAGCATAGTAACACAGCACTGCACAGCACTGCACAGTCCATCCAGTCTGCCCAACAGTCATTTCATTATCAAATCATGATTAAACCAACAATCCAACAGTATCAGGGATGTAGCTACCATTGACCGTGCCTGGCAAAAGGGACCACCTACTGTCACCATGCCATTTAACTCAGTTTTCTGGCATTTCTCTCTCTGTCTCTCTCTCATGTCCTCTCCTTCCCCCACTGTCCAGTCTCTCTCTCTCTCTCTCTCTTCCTTTCCCCTCACCCTAACAGTCCAGTGTCTCTCTTTAGCCCCTTGCCTCTCCAACACTCTTCCAATCTGGCACCAACAGTGGTAGCAATAAAAACAGCTAGCCTCCAACTGGCATTGCCAGGGTCTCTCCTTTGCCAGGTCCTGCTTCCTGTACGCACTTAGGGAGGAGAAAGCCATAGTGTTTTGCTTTGGTCTTTACTGAGGATGGAAGAGATCTATGTGCACCGAAACAAACACGAGACAGTCTACTGCAGAAGCAGAACAGACAACCAAACAGCAGCAGCGATCCAAGGAAGGACAAAAACAGCAAGAATTTATCCAAATGTCAACTTTAATGGAAACAGGACCCAACCTGGTGAAGTTTCAGAAAAACCTTCATCAGGGGTCACATAGATTTCCACAATACATTCACAGATTAAATTCATGTACTGCAGTGCCTGCATAGAAAAAGCTCTGGTCCAATTCCAAAAGTCAGTAACCACCAAGTCTCCAGCCCAAATTCCCTATATGCACTCATGGAGGACAAAGCCATAATGTTTTGCTTTGGTCTTTACTGAGGATGTAAGAGAGTTATGTGTGCCAGAAATAGTACTTAAGGGTGATGATGCGGAGAAACTGAAACAAATCTCAGTGAACCTGGAAGACATACTCAGCCAAATCGACAAGAGCAATAAATCATTTGAACTGGATGGCATACACCCCAGGGTACTGAAATAACCCCAAAATGAAATGGTTCATTTACATTGCCGATTACTGCCCAGTTAATTAAACTCTGGAATTTGATGCCAGAGAATGTGGTAAAGGCGGTTAGCTTAGCGGAGTTTAAAAAAGGTTTGGACAGCTTCCTAAAGGAAAAGTCCATAGACCATTATTAAATGGACATGGGGAAAATCCACTATTTCTGGGATAAGCAGTATAGAATGTTTTGTACTTTTTTGGGATCTTGCCAGGTATTTGTGACCTGGATTGGCCACTGTTGGAAAGAGGATGCTGGGCTTGATGGATCTTTGGTCTTTCCCAGTATGGCAATACTTATGTACTGGTACCCATGGATTCTCTATATGGAGCCCTAATTTGCAAGTCTAAATTTGAGTGCGTGGTCAAGATGTGTGCACAAGTTAATTGATTAATAAGCCCTTAACTAGCAATAATTGAATGCTATCAACCAACTATTGCGGTTAATTGGCATCATTCAGGGTTTGTGAGCGTATCCGACTGCATACTGTTCTATAAGGCACCGTGCCTAAATCCCATGGTGCGTATCTGAAAAGGGGGTGTGGCCAGGGGTATGCCAAATTACATTTGCAATTACAGAATACTGCCTGAGTGCGCCTACATTGTGCGCCAGCATTTATACTTGCTTTCAGCAGTCATGTTTGGTGTCCAAAGTCAGGAGCAAGATTATCGCTTAAGCGTGATTCTATAAAGGGCGCATGTACCGATCATTTCCCATGCCTATTTTTGAGTGTCATTTAGTGAATCTAGCTTCAGGGGCCGCGTAAGTGTCTACGCATGCCCAACGCACACCAAAATGGAGTTACCACCTGGCTACCATGTGGCTCTTGTAATTTCATTTTTGGCACATGTCCGATATGCATATCAGACGTGCGCCAAGTGGCATTTGATGAGCGTAGGTCATTACCACCCGGTTACTGCATGAGACTTTACCACTAAGTCAATGGCTGATGGTAAGGTCTCAGACCCAAAATGGACGCGTGCCAGTTTTGATTTTGCCACACATCCATTTTTGGTAAAAAATGTAAAAAGGCATTTTTTGCAGGCATGCTGAAAAATGGATCTGCGTGGGCCCAAAACACGCGCCTACACTACTGCAGGCCATTTTTCAGCGCACCTTAGTAAAAGGACCCCTTCGTGATCTGTCATTAACATCATTCATGGTATCTGAAGACTTTTAAAAAGGGTTCCAGGGTTGATCCAGGAGATTACAGACCGAATATTGTCTGAATTTCTCACCAAGTATCCTCTTTCCTGCCAGATAAAGATGTAGCCTTTAGTTTTTCTATATATTGTCCCATCCTTCTACATATCTAAAATCTTCTTGTTGACACCAGGCTTTGAGCCACCTTATTAAACTTCTCTATATTATTTAGTTTTCCCTTTCCCTCTCCCTTTTCATATGTAGGTAATACTTCAGAAAAGGCTACAGTCTGTATCAATGACTACACTCCATATCCCAGTTTCTAGAAAGCTCTCTGTGCTACAAGTATACTATTTTTGGCCAGATCACAATATCAATGTTGGAATCCTTACTCTTTTCTCTGATCAAACTCACAGTCTGTATTTGGTTGGTATTCCGCTGGCTAATGAATGATGATCCTGGAAACAGCAATATAAACAGAAGAACAGGAACCTTTGTAGTCTCAAAGACACACCAAACACAGCGAAGGTGAGAAAAACAAAGGACTAGATGTAATCGCATTTGGCCACAAAAGATTTGCAACATATAAGTGCATTAGATGTTTTTGAAACCATAATTTGTTTACTTGGTTTGTTAGTTGTATACAATATCATATTTACTACCCCAAGGTTAGCTAGCAGTTTAAACATCCATTAGAAGACTCCTGAGGCAGGCCACTGGCCAAAACACGAGTCTTCGATGTTTAAAATAAACCTTATCACTACAAGAAATGATCTAGTCCTTTGTTTTTGTCACCTTTGATTATCCTGGAAGGCATTTAACTTTGTTGGGACCCAACGACTGCATCCCTAAGTTAATGTCCATGATAATGGAGTCCCCTAGCAGCAAGAATTTTCTGTTTTAAGGGGTCCTTTTACTAAGGTGTGCCAAGAAATGGCCTGCGCTGGTGTAGACACATGTATTGGACACGTGCAGTTCCATTTTCTAGCACGCCTGCAAAAAAGGCCTTTTTTGGGGGGCCAAAAATAGACGTCGGCAAAATAAAAATTGACATGCGTCCATTTTGGGTCTGATACCTTACCGCCACCCACTGACCTAGCGGTAAAGTCTCACGCGTTAACCGGGCGGTAATGGTCTACGCTCGTACAATGCCAATTACTGCTCAGTTAGCGTAGTGTGCCGGAGAATTAGTGGATGCATGTAAAAAATGAAATTACTGCCCGGGCCATGCAGTAGCCGGGCAGTAGTTCAAAATTGACGCATGTAGGATGTGCCTACTTGGCTTAGTAAAAGGGTCCCTAAACTGTTTAATCAGTTCTTTAGGGGTATCTTAGGCATTGCTACCTTCAACTTTAGTTCTTATTTTCTGAGCATCATAGTGCTCTAATGCAGCAAAAGGACTGTGTAAAGGCAACAACTGTCAAGGCAGATGCCTCTGTGCCACAGGTCATAATGTACCTGAGCCTACGGTTACCCATCAGTACATAATAATCTACTATGCATGCTGGAATCAAATAAAATTGTGCAAACAATGCTGATAACGTAAAGTTAAAGCAGGTTCTCTTGACACATGCTGTTCTATTGTAATTTCCTAGAACCTTTGTGGACAGCAGTGTGGCAGACAATCTCCCTGATCTCTCATATGCTGTTATCATTTATAAATTAGCCCTTTTCTTAGAGAGATACTCTTTTACAGTGAGTAACAGTGGTTAGACATGTTAATTGATGTGGCCTTACATATAATTGTATCTAATTTGAAACGATTTTCTTTAATGGATTTTAATTATTGGTGGAATATGATTTGTATGATACATAAATTTGAAACAGTTAACGTGAATGGAATGCAGACACGCTTATTTGCTGAGAAAAGTTGCTATCCAATGGATGCATTTATCGTAAATTCCTGATTTGTGACTGCACATGGGTGTTTAATGTTAGCTGTTTTTATTGTATATAGGCTCTGTTCCTTGAAGGAAGAACATTGTACTGAACTTTAAAAATAGAGTTGTATAATCATAGTGTTTATGTTCACCTCCCACAAGGAGCTTTGCGACCATATTTTGAAACAGCTGTAGACAATATAAGTTGGTCAGCAAAAAGCTACAATAATCTAAATAACTAATTATAGTTGCAGAACCAATGTTATTTGGTTCTCCTGGATCAAAAAAAAAAAACAAAAACGGAAACCTGACCTTTTGCTAGGGGTCCCTGGCACCACTTTGAACCTGTTGTCAGTGAGAACAGGAGAGACTGGGGGTGGGGGCCCTTCTGAAGGGCCCTAACAATTTAAGGTATTTATGGGAGGGGTTGAACTTTAGAGGGAGTTTACAGGTAGGGAGGAGAGGGGACTTGTTCTACTACTACTACTTAACATTTCTAGAGCGCTACTAGGGTTACGCAGCGCTGTACAGTTTAAACAAAAAGGACAGTCCCTGCTCAAAGGAGCTTACAATCTAAAGAACGAAATGTCAAGTTGGGACAGTCTAGAATTCTTGAATAGAGGTAAAGTGGTTAGGTGCCAAAGGTAACATTGAAGAGGTGGGCTTTGAGCAAGGGTTTGAAGATGGGCAGGGAGGGGGCCTGGCGTATGGGCTCAAAGAGTTTATTCCAAGCATAGCGTGAGGCGAGGCAGAAAGGGCGAAGCCTGGAGTTGGCGGTGGTGGAGAAGGGTACTGAAAGGAGGGATTTGTCATGAGAGTGGAGGTTACGGATAGGAACCTAGTGGTTAGTGCAGCAGGCTTTGATCTTGGTCAACTGAATTCCATTCTCACTGCAGCTTCTCGTGACTCTGGGCAAGTCACTTAGCCCTCCATTGCTCCAGGTACAAAATAAGTACCTGAATATTATTGGGCTTATTTTTGAAAAGAGAAGGACGCCCATCTTTCGACACAAATCGGAAGATGGTCGTCCTTCTCACAGGGTCGTCCAAATCGGTATAATTGAAAGCCAATTTTGGACGTCCCCAACTGCTTTCCGTTGCAGGGACGGCCAAAGTTCAAGGGGGTGTGTCGGAGGCATAGTGAAGGCGGGACTTGGGCATGCCTAACACTAGGACATCCTCGACCCATAATCGAAAGAAACAAGGATGTCCCTGATGAACACTTGGACGTTTCACCCGGACGTGTTTTTATTACGAATATGGCACAAAAAGGTGCCCGAAATGACCAGATGACCACCGGAGAGAATCAGGGATGACCTCCCGTTACTCCCCCAGTGGTCACTAATCCCCTCCCACCCTCAAAAAAAATCTCTTTAAAAATATGTCGTGCCAGCCTCAGATGTCATACTCAGGTCCATGACAGCGCATGAAGGTCCAAGGAGCAGTTTTAGTGGGTACTGCAGTGCACTTCAGACAGGTGGACCCAGGCCCGTACCCCCCTACCTGTTACATTTGTGGAGGAAACAGCGAGTCCTCCAAAAACCCACCACAAACCCACTGTACCCATATATAGGTGCCCCCTCACCCGTAAGGGCTATGGTAGTGGTGTACAGTTGTGGGTAATGGGTTTTGGGGGGCTCAGCACACAAGGTAAGGGAGCTATGTTCCTGGGAGCATTTTATGAAGTCCACTGCAGTGCCCCCTAGGGTGCCCTGTTGGTGTCCTGGTATGTCAGGGGGACCAGTGCACTACAGATGCTGGCTCCTCCCATGACCAAATGGCTTGCATTTGGTCTTTTCTGAGATGGACATCCTCGGTTTCGATTATCGCTGAAAATCAGAAACGACCAAGTCTATGGACGACCAAATCTAGTGTCGACCAAATTTAAGGATTTGGAAGTCCCTGACTGTATTATCGAAACTAAAGATGAACGTCCATCTTGTTTTGAAAATAGGGGTTTCCCTGTCCCTGGATCAGGAAGTTCCGCGAGGATGTTCAAATCGAAACAAGGACGTCCCTTTCGATTATGCCCCTCCACATGTAAACCGCTTTGATTGTAACCACAGAAAGGCAGTATATCAAGTTCCATCCCCTTTCCCCTCTTTCCCTTTGGCTAATGAAACAGCAAATATACCAGAAATAGTGCAGAAATAAATCAGAAGTCAATACAGATCAATGCAGAAGCCAAATAAAGGAATAAAAAGAGATAATCAGAATGGCTAAAATGAATTACATATTTTACAGGTGATGGGACAAACAAATTATTCCTAGTTGGGTTATCTACTGCCCCTGGTTATGTTATTGGTATCAAACATTCACCTTTCACTTGTGAGAAATTCACACAGACTGTATGTTTATCTATATTCTTTATAGTCTTAGTTTTTATTTTTATACTTACATTCTTTATAGTGTATGCTTAGCTTTATACTTTCTATACCACCTTTTAACAGGTTATCTGAGTGCTTTTAAAATGTTTTAGAAACTCATCAAAAATAACAATGCAAGGAGAGACATGAATATTCTTATAGTCTTGTATAAACAAGAACAATCCAAAACAATATGAAAAATATCATATACCCACCATACATTATAACAAAACAATATACAAGTACATTATATCAAAAACAATTCACCCACCAGTTTGTTGTTAACCAGGGGGGTTCCAGAAGTGGGCATTGTATCCTGCTGAGAGATTTTAAAGCGTAGATAGTCACTTCAAAAGTGACTATGGGAAGTGGGGAACAAAATTAAAACACGTAGATATTACAATAATAATTCAATAGAAATAGGAGTAGAGAAACAAAAGGAGATAGAGGGTAGCAGAAGAGCAAAGATCTCAGCTGTGAATTGAACCACCAGCAGTAGCCTACTTTATCAAGACCATAGGCCATAGCAAAATATTAAATCTTAAGTCCTGTTCTGAACTTTGGGTGTGGACTTTTGGGATGGGACCCTATTACAGTTTTCCTGTTGGAGATCCTTAGGGATGGAATTCCAGAGCAGCAGTGCCATTTCACAGAATGCATGCAGTGTTATGTGTATGGTTTATTGTTTGGTTTATATATCTTGTAGAAAAGTTTGGGTGGGAGGTGGAATTGACAACATTGTATTGTGTTGACAGTGCAGTGGACGGAAAGATAAGTAAGTGTTCAAAAAATTCAATAAAGACAGTGGATAACCAGATATGAAAACTATCCACCTTATAATTGAAAGAGAAAAACGCCTAGATTTCGACCCAAATCGGGAGATAGACGTTTATCTCACAAAAACGAATAAATCGGTATAATGGAAAGCCGATTTTGGACGTTTTCAACTGCACTCCATCGCGGAAGCGTACAAAGTTGACGAGGGCGTGTCAGAGGCGTGGCGAAGGTGGAACTGGGGCGTGGTTATCGGCCGAGGAGAGATGGGCGCCTTTCGCCGATAATGGAAAAAAAGTATGCGTTTGTAGCTAGAATTTAGGGCACTTTTCCTGGACCCTGTTTTTTCACGAATAAGGCCCCAAAAAGTGCCCTAAATGACCAGATAACCCCCAGAGGGAATCGGGGATGACCTCCCCTGACTCCCCCAGTGGTCACTAACCCCCTCCCACCACAAAAAATGATGTTTCACAACGTTTTATTTTCACCCTCAAATGTCATACCCACCTCCCTGGCAGCAGTATGCAGGTCCCTGGAGCAGTTGTTAGGGGGTGCAGTGGACTTCAGGCAGGTGGATCCAGGCCCATTCCCCTCCCCCCCTACCTGTTACAATTGTGCTGCTTAATGCTTAGTCGTCCAACCCCCCAAACCCACTGTACCCACATGTAGGTGCCCCCATTCACCCCTTAGGGCTATAGTAATGGTGTAGACTTGTGGGCAGTGGGTTTTGAGGGGGATTTGGGGGGCTCAACACACAAGGGAAGGGTGCTATGCACCTGGGAGCTCTTTTACCTTTTTTTTTGTTTTTGTAAAAGTGCCCCCTAGGGTGCCCGGTTGGTGTCCTGGCATGTGAGGGGGACCAGTGCACTACGAATCCTGGCCCCTCCCACGAACAAATGCCATGGATTTATTCGTTTTTGAGCTGGGCGCTTTCATTTTTCATTATCACTGAAAAACAAAAACGCCCAGCTCACAAATTGTCGAATAAAACATGGACGTCTATTTTTTTCGAAAATACGGTTCGGTCCGCCCCTTCACGGACCCGTTCTCGGAGATAAACGCCCATGGAGATAGACGTTTTCGTTCAATTATGCCCCTCCACGTGAACTAACCAGAGTAGTTTTTTTATTTTATAGGTGATCAGCAGACAGTGACTTTCAATGAGAAAGGGAGTCACATTATTACAATATTTAGCTGAGTAGATTAACTTGACAGCGATGTTTTGGACAAACCACAACCTTTTTAGTGTGGACAGTAGAAGACTATTATAAAGGGCATTGCAATAATCTAAATGCAAGATGACAAGGGCAGAGTAAGAGTAAGCAAAGCTTTTGTATCTAAGAAAGTCCAAGTGGATCTAATTTTCTAAATGTTAAAGAAGAAGGATTTAACAACAGAAGAGATCTGAGAATCAAATCTAAGAGGAGAGCCCAAGGAACATCCCAGAGCAGGATCTTTAGTGAACCACTAAGTGCAAGTTGTTGACCCAACAGCACTGGGGTCAACATGAAGGTAGGCCTCCATCCAATGATTTGCACTGAAGCTGATTTAGCAGGGTAAAGCTGCAGTTTATTATTCGTGATCCATCCTGATAACTGCTAAACAGTCATTTAAAGAGGTGAGATTAGGAAGTTTGGGATTAACTAAATGTGCATATAATCTGCAAAGAAGTAGTCACTGCTACCTTTTTGACGATGTCAAGGTAGCAAGGGGGCTGAGAAACATTTGAAAGAGAAGAGGTAAAATTATGGACCAGGCCAGAAGTCGGTGATACTGTGAAGTAGCCAAGCTGAAGCAAATACAAAATGAAGTAGCTGAAAGGAAGGAATGAACCCATATAAGTACTATTCTCCTCATTCTAAAACTTGACACATTAATGTAAGTACCATTTGTGCACTTAAATTTATACCCCTCCCCCGCTATTCAAAGCTATTTAACTGGCCAGAAATGGCCGCTGACCAGCCAAATAGCATTTTGGTGCCTAACGTTGATATTCAGCTCAAGATATCTGGTTATTCCTGCTGAATATTTACAGACAGCTCTGTAAAGTTAACCAGCTATATCATGTGATAACTGGCAATATTCAACACTGACCTGTTAAGTTTAATGGGTAAATCAGACCACCTAAATAGCAGTCCTATCTTTGCCCACTATTAACTTAACCAGCCAGTGGTGAATAGTTGCTTTGCCAGTTAAGTCAGCATGGCCAACCCCCCCCCCCCCCCCCCCCCCCAGATATTCAATACCAGTCACTGGAAATGGGCTGGCATTGAATATCTGGGGTCAGCACCAACCGCAGCACTTATGCAGACTGCTTCCCGCTGGCTGAATATCAGCCCCTTAGAATACTACGACTTTTGTGGGTAAGTGTAGAAATGTGGAATCTGTAGACGCAATTCATCTTCAACACTCTGGGTGCCAAACTGGCTTTAGCACAGAAAAAGCATTGGCAACTGCCTTGAGTGAGATTTGTAGCAAATTAGATGTTGACTTTATGGACTTAATGGTCTCGCTAGATCTATCAGCGACATTTGATCTAGTTCATCATGCATTGCTTCTATTGGAAGAAGACTTTCTTTTGTTGAAGTGGCAGGAACTGTCTTTATGGGATCGCACATTTAAAGTTTGTATTACTGCTACTATATCCTTCACATATCCACTACATTGTGGAGGTCCGCAAGGATCAATCCTTTCTCCCCCTATAAAGTTCTAGTGAAACCTCATTTAGAATATTGTGTATAATTCTGAAGACTGCACCTTCAAAAAGATATAAACAGGATGAAATCAGTCCAGAAGGTGGCTATTAAAATGGTCAGTGGTCTTAGTCATAAAGTATATGTATACTTTGGAACAAATGTGGGATAGGGGAAATATGATAGAGACATTTCAATACCAGGAAACTCTGGAACAAGGGGGCATAGGATGAAGGTGAAAGGGGATGGACTCAGAAGTAACCCGAGGAAATACTTCTTC